>NC_137825.1:30538994-30543994 GCF_963921795.1 Nannobrachium achirus
AGCTGCTCTTACCCAGAGCGACAAGAATAGGCTACAAGATGGGAGTAGTGGCATGAACTCTATAGTGAACAAACATAAATAGAGCGCAAAGAAAACAATTTAGGGCCACAAAAGGACAGCACAAGGAAGGCCTATCAAAAAGTAACTGAAATTAATTTTAGAGGACTTGTCCTTTGATTGACCGCTTCCCTGACACTATCCAGACTGTTGCAGTAAACTCCATCTGTTAGTCCAAAAGGCCAAGACAAACACTAAAAATAAAAAATAAATAAACGTTTGTTGAATAACGAGTGTGCTCTCTCGGCCTCCTGGAATAAACCACATTTTACCACATTTATTTAAATCCAGGGACCTGCAGAGAATGTTAGAGAGGCAGGGGCTGAAACTTCTAAAATGGCCTTTAGGTGAAAATATAGAAAATAGCAGACCTCCAAGCTCACAAAGCTTCGCGCTGCAACGCGTTGTGAGCTTGGAGGTCGGCTATTTTCTGTACTTATCATGGTCTGGAGGGGGCACTTTTTACAGACGGGTAAAAGGGCAGGGGCTCAAGCCCCCTTTGATATCTATGTGTGCAGGTGCCTGTTTAAATCCACTTTATTAAACCTCTCAAACTCCTCTCATTGGTTACAGTATGTGGAACTCATCACTCATCTATCCTACTGTAGCTCTGGACAAACTGTCCTGCAGAAGTCAATTCTATCAATGGCTTTGGCTGTCTGGCTGAGCTAAATAATACAGAACCACAGCCAGGGCAATGGACTTTACTCCTTCTTCTAGATTCTCGCTTTTTGAACAGACCCACTAGCTAGAGTCTCCATGGCTGAAACCCGAATATGATGCCTGGACCAGATGTGCTGGATGTACTGTAGTTTTATTTCCCTTCAGCCGGCGTGAAATCGATCGTTTTTTAACAGTCCACCCTCAGATATTAGACAAATATAAACATCTCCTTGGGTCTTCAGCTGGCGCAGTCGGCCGTTAAATGGGGGCGTTCGTGTGACTTTTAGGAATTAGCACTTCATGGGTATCGCTTACCAGAAATTTTGCTTTGACTTCCTATCAGTGAGTGTGAAACGTGATAAAGCGAATAAATCGCTAGATAATCCCTAAACATACTGTGCTATTCACGTCATGCAGGGCCGCTCATGAGAATATGCTGTTGAATGATTCATTTTAGGAGGAAAGTGCTTTCAGTTGTGTAAGTGCCCTGCTTGGTACCATTTTGCTTCAGAAATAGACTGTGATTTTTACCTTATCATTTAAATTTTAAATGATGACCCCATCTGTTTTGGGACCACAGGTGTTCACCAAGGCATCTTAACAGTTGAAATCTTTGCGGAAATGAAATATAGATACGTCAACAGAATTTGTTTAATTCTGACAGTATCTTTGTTTAACCCTCTAAGGCCCACGGTTGTAATATTACAACGTTTGTATTTTATCCAAAAAAAGGTTTAAATCATTTTATTTTAGCTCCCCCTACCACCTAAACACCACCATTGGATTCTATTGTTTAGTATTACAATGCCATTGGCCACAATATTTGCATATAAATACCCCCCACAGGGGCTGACATTCACACCCGCCACACCCGCTGAAATTCCAGAGTTTTGACGAACAACATCTCACTTTTTCATGGAAGCTATACCTCACAAAAACATAAGTAAAATGCCTGTACTATTTTTTTTGGTGATCATTAGAATGTCTAGAACATGTACATATGTTATTATTGTGAAAAATATCCCCCATATGTAAATTAGAGCATGATTTATGATTTTTGATTTATGGCTATAAAATCTTACAAAAACATTTTTTTGAAAAAAACATTACATTTTCCTCTTAATAGGACTCCTACAACACCATCTGATTTTTTTCAATTTTTTATTTCAAGTATTTCTTAATGCGGGCCTTAGAGGGTTAATATCGTTAACAATAATAACCATTTTTATTTATTATTGGTTATTACTGTACACTTAGTTGGTGTATGAATCAATAAACTTTTTTTTAAAGTATTTCTGTGAAGAGCAACAACTATGCTTATAATCATCTATGAATATTTTCCCACAGACGTTTTATTTATCACCTGCGGCATCCTGAAAGTGTTCCCGCTGCTATAAAACAATAGTCTATTTCAAAGGATACACAGGGTGCAATGAAAACCATGGTCACCTCATTAATCATCTGGGCCATTTGAAAACCCTCAGACAATACGAGGATGCAACTGTCGGGTCAAGTGTGTGTGTTTTGAAGACCAAAAAAAAAATCATGTCACCTACTCACCTTTCACATAGCTATCTGGTGAGAGTGCTCCTTAAGACCTTCTCTCTCAGGAAACAGAGCATGTATTGGACGTGCCCATAAACCCCCCCCCCCCCCCCCCCAAAAAAAAAAAACACATGCACACCACGCACACACACGCACGCACATGCACACACACACACACGCACAAACCTTTCTGCCTCACGGCGCAAGATGAATGGAGCTGAATGATCGTCATCTTGAGCTCGGAAATGCTCAGCCTTTGCTCAACGTTTTATTGCACAAGTGGATGTGACCTTCATTTTCAGGGTGATTTATTTTGGCCCCTCGAGACGGAACCGGATGCAAATGTTTAATCTGATGTTACACACAACGAGCGACCCATACCAGCTGTGTTAGAAAGATGCCACCAGTGGCTTTCCCATGGCGTACACCCAGGCCTTCTGCACTTCAGTAGTAGCAGTCATTAGAAAGGGTTCAAGGTTCATTAGAAAAGGAGGATGAAAGCATCCTTCACTCTGTTTTAATCCTCCTATTTGTCTATGTAATTCTATTTACAGCTTTCATCCCAGCATCCCTGCCCTGACTCACCTGTGACATCTCTCTTCCGCTTGGAGCCTTTCTTGTCAGAGTCAGCCGAGGCCACGCTCTGGGGCGAGTACTCTCCCTCCAGACACCCGGGCACGGCCCCTGGCAGCCTGTCCCCACCCACGCTGTCCATCTCCGCCCCGATGCCCACCACCACCCCTCCGCTCCCAACCCCGGCGCCCACTGCCACGGGGGCCGCAGGCGGGCAGGCCTCGGGCCCCCGGGCCCCGCGCGTCTCGCAGGCGGGGAACTGCCACTCGGCCCTCTGGTAACCCGCCTGGCTGTCCTGGTAGAGTCTGTCGTCGCGGGGGTAGGCGGCGTGCGGTGCGGCGGGCACCAGACAGGAGCCCGAAAAGTCTGTGTAGGCCAGGAACTCGGGCTTCTGGTGCAGGGAGAAGGGGGCTTGCTGGTAGGGCGTCTGGAGGCCGGCTCCCGGGACCCCCGAGTGGGGGTTCCTCACGCAGCCCCAGATGGGGCTGCTGGTGTGGGCGCTCCTCATGCAGCTGCTGGCTGGCTGATCCATGGCGATGCCAAATGCACGCTTCACACAAATAGACACACTCACACTCTGATAGTCTCTGACAATCTTGCACACACCTCCTCAGTAAAGTCCCCGTTGAGGAGTCACGCGCTCCCTCACAGAGTTAGCGAGATGGGAAGAACGCTGAGAAGACAATATCCACTTCAGCTGCTTCTTCTTCTTCTTCTTAGATGCGCATCATCTTCCGGGCCACATCCACCACTAGAGAAGACAGTGGGGCTTCGGTCACTGGCTGTTCAGATTGTTGACTCTTCCACAGCCCAGAACGTGTGAGGATGGACGTCTTCCTGTGGCAGCGGGTTTCCCTCTCTCTCTGGGAGTGCTGTGACGTCCGACAGGAGCCTGTGGTCCTCACACATACGCACACACTTTCCCTCCCTTACTCTCACTTTCCCTTCTCTCTCTCTCTCTATCTCTCTCTCTCTCTGGACTGAGTGGCTTGTGGCTCCGTGCGAGCATTGCATCTACTACTCACTGCATGACTCCCCTTCTCCTGGCTGGCTGTTTTCACAACTCTTCTAAGGCATTCGTGACAAGTGATCCCTCCTCCCCCTGTATTTTTTTTTTAAATGCATAGGTGGGAAAGAGTGGCAAGTTTATAGAGTGTAACGTGAGCTTGCAGAGGAGGAGCCCTGCAGGCCACATGTTGGTAGTACCCTCCGACCAACCTCGCCTCATCAACTATTAATCACGGGGGAAATTTTATATGCACATCTAATGGGCTTTCCAGACGCGGGGCTTTTTTCTTTCTTTCTTTTCTTTTTTTAAAGGGACATTGTCTGTAAAATATAAAGCGAACACCCACCCACATGGGAGCCGGGGACCCCGGTTCATTTCGGCTGCTTAGCACTCTTTGACACGCAGTTTAGCCCCCTGTTTTTGACACCCTTTGGAGGAAAGTTAACCCTCACCCCTTCAGTCTGCACCTCCGATCCCTGCCTGTCCCCTCCAATCTCAAAGGGCTTTTTTTCTTTCGCTTTGTTTCTTTTCCTTTCTTTTTTTTACAAGCACATGTGTATGTATATGTATGCGAGTGTGCGTGTGCACGCACGCACATACACGCATACATGGACGGACGGATGCATGCACGTACGGTCGCACGCATGCACGCACGCATGCACGCACATAAACGTATGCATGCACGCACGCACATACTCATATTCCCACACATACACCCATATCCACCTGGCCGGTCTCTACTTAACATCAGGGCCATAGGAGGACTGGAGTTGATATTGGCTGTGCAGACTCTCACACCTCCTGAGGACGTTTCCCTTTAGCGAAGGGCAATATGAGATTTCAGCACTATATTTCAAGTATACAAGCCAGTATTTTCTGCTGACATAAAAACAGTGACTGCGGGATAGTAATGGCTCTGTTTTTATTGCATAATTACATCAGACCTAGGGCCATGCTTAATTGGTGTGTGCGTGGGGGAAAAAAAAGTAAGAACCAGTAGCGATTGCGGGTGACAGCGCATGGGGCTGACGTAGATTAACTGCAATTGGATCAGGGCTCTATGCAATCATTCAATTTTCTGATCGCTGATTTTTAATCTCGCACAGTGGAGCAGCCGGTTACGCGAAACCTCCATCGCTCTACTCTGAAGTCA
>NC_137825.1:30553994-30611494 GCF_963921795.1 Nannobrachium achirus
AACGTCATAAAAAGTATGCAGAAACCGACATCACCACAGCTGATGTCACGGACTGATCGGCCCATACAAGGAGATATGCACGTGTGTCTTGTTTGTCGGTGCTCACTTCGCATGGGGCGATTTTTGTTTTGTTTTAACATGTTTGACACTAATGGCATGCCCAAAATAGCGACGCCAAGTCGTCAAGTTAAATCTTATTAAAAGAAGTTGGTGTTGTGTGACGCTGCTTAGCAGTAGCATGCTGTATAGGGTCGTAAAGAAAAAGTGACCCGTCTGTCTGGCATTCTGCGACTGATGGGCCTGCTGTACTTTTGTGAGAAAGAACGCAGCCTCCCCATTTGTCATATTTTACAGTGCATACCAAAGTTTATTCAGATTTCAAGCTCTGTTTCACTTCATGGGCTTACGGCTCTGGCTGCTGAGCTATGTGCTGTCATTGTGCAGGCCATGCTGTTCCTATTGACCTATTGGGTGCATGTACGCGTGTATGTGTGATACACAGCACACACAGACACGGACATGCACACACATTATACACACACGCACAGTCGCACACGCATGCACACTTGTAGCCACCATACAGGAAACCAGAGTCATCTACACTGAAAGATTGAATGACACACACACACACACACACACACACACACACACACACACACACACACACACACACACACACACACACACACACACACACACACACACACACACACACACACACACACACACACACACACACTCGCAGCCACCATACAGGAAACCAGAGTCATCTACACTCAGCTGCTTCTGATCACATTGACCATTTAACAGCACAGGACACAAAATAAATCACAATAAACGCCTGTGGGGTCTTGGGAATCCCCCTGTTTGTGTGGGTGTCAGGAGGGAGCTACGGTATAGGGTCAGTGTGAGAGCGTGTGTGCGCACGTGTGTGCGCGTGCATGCGTGCATGCGTGTGCGGCACGGTGCGGACAGTAGCGCCATGGCGTGTTCATGGATTACCTTCCTTCCTGTCTGTCTCGTCCTGTTTCCAAGCAACCCCAGGGCTGGACTTCCTGCTTTGGGAGCCGGGAGGCTTTGAAGAGGCTGTGCGGCGGCTCTCCCCTGAGGCCTGTCAGGATCAGACGCGGCTAACAAACAGCCCAAAAGGGAACGGACTCACTGGACCCAAACACTTCCTTGAACACCAAACAAACACCAGGGTCCCTTATGCCCACCGCTGACAGTTACAGTAGCGCTTACGAAGGTACAGTCACGCACAGTGAAATCCTTCCCGTGTTAATTTAGCTCCTGGGAGGGTACAAATGTAACCGAGAGTGGAACCATAAGGGACACACGCAAAAGAACAGAAAGGCAGGCACTTATACTACTCATGAGCAAACACAAGTAGTATTTATACAAATGATTTCTATGAAATACACTTGAAAACATAGAACTACCGTATATACAATAAACGCTGCTACACGAACAAACTGTCCATTAAGGCAATTATTCTGTGGACACCCACACGCACGCACGCACGATATTCCAGTGAAGGAATGAAGGGATGAAGGTTGGAGGAGGAAGGAGGGGAAAAGATCTGTCAGGACACCAGCATCCTGTTTTGCCTCTCCGTGGACCTGAGCCTGTGTGTGTGTGTGCGTGTGTATGTGTGAAATTATGTGTATGTACATTTCAGTGTGTGTGTGTGTGTGTGTGTGTGTGTGTGTGTGTGTGTGTGTGTGTGTGTGTGTGTGTGTGTGTGTGTAGTGTAATTGTATGGTGTTTGAGATGATCACTGTTTGCACGCATATGTTTTGTGTTTATATATTTATCAATATGCATCCCTGTGTGATGTATGTACTGTATGTTTGAATCTACAGTATAAGACCGTGTCTGCATGTGTGTTTCATGCATGCGTACATCTGTGTCTGTCTATGTGTGTCTGACCGCTAGCATAAATTCACCGCTCCTTGCTGACAGTGAGTTATGCACTCTTTATATTGCGGGACCGCTTTTCTTTTATTCATATTTACTGCAACAAATCTCGAGTGCTGCAGCAGCAATGTTGCCAGACAGTTCAGGTGGATACCGACTGGATAGGCTGTACACGTTTAAGGCGTAGTTCACCCACAAAATGACGTGGAATGAAAAAGCCTTGCACAGGATACCTGTATTGTTTTTGTTGCATTCCTGATCCAATATTCCAATATTTGATTTGAATTGAAGTATATTTAAGACATTTGCTTATAACCTGGACAGCAGTTTACCCAGTTGGAGTTCATGGGGTGAGAAAGTGATTGGAAACACAATGTTTGGAGGGTGAACTACCCCTTTAACCCATTCAGAACGGGTACACATTATTGTGTATCATTATTTTATGCTTTAACTATTGGAAAATAGCAGATATACAAGCTCACAGCGCGGCGAGTGCCACGCTGCGAGCTTGTAGATCTGCTATTTAAAAAAAAAATGAAAATTAGGGGCGCCCGCTGGCCTGGTGGTCAAGGCGCATACCACATACTAGGCTGTGATGCCTGCTGGCGTCGCCGGTTCGATTCCCGATCCGGACGACCTTTTCCACATGTCATTACCCATCTCTCTCCCCGTTTCCTGTCAGTCTACTGTCCTATCAAATAAAGGCATAAAAATCCCCAAAACAAATCTTTAAAAAAAAATAAAAAAAAACTTTGACCGGATTCTATAAGTGTCTTTTGAATCCTTCTAAGGTTTTTTGAAAAACCTGTTTCTATGTCAGCAATCTGGCCAGCATCAAAGGTCCTTTTCACTTAAATAGAGCTCAGTTAGTCTGTTCTTGAGAGACTACTATGTCAGTGGTTCTCAAACCTTTTCATGTGAAGGACCCCCAAAATGATATGTATTTGGCCACGGACCCCCATCTTAAAATATTTAGTTCCAGGGACCCCCCCAGAAGCAAAATTTGAGTTACAAACGTTCGCTTTGAAAATACATAAATTCAAAGATTTGCACACATTTTCACAACTTTTTCAAAAATAGCAGATCTACAAGCTCGCAGCGCTGCACTCGGTGCCGCGCTGTGAGCTTGTATATCTGCTATTTTTCACTGGTTAAAGCATTCAATAAGTCTAGGCCTAAATTAATCTAACTCCAGGACTGAACAAAATGTTCATAATGTAACAGGCCCTGTTACAGAGCCTGTACTCTCCCAGAATGAAATGAACACTCAGGATTTGTTAGTGTGTCGGCTGTGGAAAGCACTGAAGGGTCACGGGAGGAACAGATTATATGGGTTTCAGCCTCCCTCACTCTGTTCCTGTAAAATCTCTGAGTCATCTTCTGAGGAAGATGTCTCCAGGCTTTATAGGAAATAGGAATATTTGGCTTGAGTTTCTGACAAGTCCATCATCTGCACTGTATTAAAGATGTAGCTGTAGTTTAAGATTGTATGTATGTACAGTATGTATGTGTATGTGTATATATATATATATATATATATATATATATATATATGTCACGGTTTGTTAGAGAAACAGGACGGTCGAGAAACGGAGCACTCGTGGTGCCGCACGGGGCGGAACAAGCGGTCGCCCACAACAACGTCCTCCAGGCGGAGCCGCTCGATTGTCCACGACATTGCAAGCGGCGCGAAGGCCAGCGGGCCAGGGCCGCGCGGCCGGCGGAGCGCCGCGCGAGTTACGAAGCCGTGGTGAATGCAATCGTTATATTTATGCCCAGGCCGTAAGGCCTGGGCAAGCCCACGATAAACGCTCATAGTAAGCTAATGGCTAAGCTAATGGCTAAGCTAATGGCTAAACACCGCCCAGCTAGGCTAGTAAATAAAGAAAGAGAGTCGCAAACGAGTGACGTCAGCGCCTGCACTAGTGAATGGCTGTCTATGGGCTGTCGTCGCCATCTGGTGGTGATTAGTGTGTGGTGAACGACAAAACAAGCGCTCTTACTCTTACCGTCCTGAGTTACCCAAACATACTGTAACATATATATATATATATATATATATATATATACACACACACACACACACACACACACACACACACACACACACACACACACACACACACACACACACACACACACACATTATACTTAATGTATACTTTGATAAAAACATTGAATATTATTAAGCGCCTTTCAGACTGGGGACTATTAACGCGTGCCTTCTCACTTGGATCAGCGGAGATCGCACCGCTGTGGAGACACAAACGCAGTCACTCTGCGGGTAAACGCCGGCCGACATTTACAAAGATGACCACAATCCAGCTCTTGCCGCCAGCAAGCGCATGCATTAACGAGCGCCCAATAGTTTTTGTTTTTACATGAATTAACATGTAATTAGAATTGTAAAATACTACTGTCAGATGTATACTAGTCCTAATTTCCAACACTGATCATTAAACATTATATTTTGTACTAAAAAGAAGTTGCTGTGGAAACTGCGTGGGCTTGCTGAACACAGCTGTATAAATGTTCAGTAGAAACAGCATTATTTTTTATGGCCTATCATCAAAAGTACAAAATGTTTAAATACAATTACTGTCAGTGGACCCTGATGAAGGCCACATGAGGCCGAAACGCGTTGGTTGTTTTTTAATCTTTGCTGCCATGATCTGAAATAAAACTTTTTCTACTTTGAACTGAACAGAGCTGCCTTGGATCCTCTATGTTCCCCACCTCATCTCTGTACGTTTTTTGATACAACGGAATGGAACTAGATTTTTTTGTCCTAACAATTACTGTAGCTTTTGAGGAGAGACTGTAACATTAAAAGTACAAAAGTTTTAAATACCAGTAAGACTCCCTAATCGGGAGATAAGCGACCGTAGGTGGCTTATCTCCACAAATAGGGCAAAAATTTGTTTTGCCCAAATCTTCCTGATCCATGTTGATGACATGAGTGTAGACATGCTGTGTAGTGATATTCGTGATTTTAGGGCAAAAACTGTAGGAGCAGTGTCCAAATATGTGTTTTAAAAATCGGCCTGAAGGTGGCGCTAGAATAGGGCCATGTGAGAAATGAGGGGTGGGGGAAATGAGTGTGAAGCGAGCGGTGCTATTTATGAGTTTTTTCATTCGTGTCCCGTGAAGCTTGGCCAATGTGAGATGAGGCGGGACATACATACACACATACAAAGTCCCATGTCCCAACTGACCCGGTTATGCCATACTCACACTGTACCCTTTGTCAGAGTATCCAGTGAGGTATACTCGTTACCATTACCAGTAAGACTCCCTAATCGGGAGATAAGCGACCGTAGGTCACTTATCTCCACAAATAGAGCAAAAATGTGTTTTTCCAAAATCTTCCTGAGCATGTTGATGACATGAGTGTAGACATACTGTGTAGTGATTTTTGTGATTTTAGGGCAAAATCTGAATCGGCCTCATGGTGGCGCTAGAGGGCCATGTGAGAAATGAGGGGTGGGGTCTCCGCGCCGCCAAGGCGGACGAATAGGTACCGGCCCCGGCTCTCCCGGTCGCTCCTAGCCCGAGTTACGGCATTTTATGTGAGCTGCAGTGGCAGGGGGTCCTCCACTGGGGGCGCCACCACTTTTGCATCCGTTCTGGAGCACCAGGAGTGGGTGGTCCCCGGGAATGCCCCGTGAGCAGCCCCGTTGGGGTGGTCATTTGGTAATTTTTGCACATGTGCTCATTTTTTACACTTGGGGGTCCCCGAGGGAGCTGGGGGTCCCTGGAGCTCCGGGGGTCCTTGGAGGTTGTAGTTTGGCAGGTAAGGAGTGTGTGTGCAAAATCTGGCATGGATCGGGGCAACGGTTGCGGAGATATGAGCAGGGCAAAAGTGTGACGTGTGACGGACGGACGGACGGACGGACGGACGGACGGACGGACAGACGGACACCTCGAGCAGCTTTCTGTAGTAAGTGCGACCTACGGTCGCAATAAACAGGCACTGGACTAGTTGGACTAGAACCATCCGTTTATGCTACACATCTTGTACTTGTTGTCAGAGTACCCGTTGTCTCCGTTCTTAGAGGACCAATGTCTGTCCATAGATCCGTGGACAGACAGATAAAAGATAATTGTGTTTTTTTTCCCTCCATATTCTCGACACCCATTGGTCTGACCGAATTTCTACTCTGCAATATTCTGCCAGCCTGTTCGCTCTGGTCCACGATCTGTTTTGTCTCTCCGCATCACAGTCTGGAAATTATTCAGCTGGCGCGTATTTCCGAATGTCAGTTGTGACGTAGGCGACGTTGTTGCCGATTGGATGTTGTTCCAACGAATCAGAGTAGGGTTATGGTAGCTACTGTACGTCATCAGCCAGCCAATACACACTGGTGTATTTGTCCTGCCCCGCACCAAAGACCAATAAGAAGAACAAATATAGCTGCAAGCAGCGATAAAGTGGCCAAGGTAGAAAAAGTAGGAAAGCAAAAAAGCATCAAGGGAAAGCAAAGAACAAATCAAAGAAAAACTGGAAGCAGTGTTCTTCCGAACAGGTCTCCGGCAGGTCAGGTGTTTTTTTTTTTTCTTTTTTTTTTGGCCTAGTGGTGACTATAATAGGCCTATAGGTACATGATATCATTGCAATCCTTGGAAATCACAACATAGGTGTAGACATGACAGTTTGTATTATAATGCTTGTTTCAGGATTTATGATGCAAAATACATTATTTAGTAATGGCGGATATTAAAATACGCATCAAGGGGGGTTGGGGGACATTTATAGGAAGGCTCCATATCAGACATTGTTCAAGGAACCAAACTGTAAAGTCTACCAAATGTCGTGGTATTATGCTTATATAAACCCCAAGCGGGATTCGATCCAACAACCTTCTGCATGAAAGGCATAGGCCCTGACCACTACACTAGGCAGCCACAGGATCTGTTAACCATGTTTGTTTAAAAAAAAAGTTCTATGTAGGCTGAGTGCCTTGATTTTATTGATTTATTTTTTATATTTTGGAGGCTTGGGGTGAAATCAATCTGAGTAAATGTAATCTGAGTATTTCTGACATTTTCGAGTGATCATATTTTCTTTTACTCAAAACCGAAAAAAACAGCCGGTAGAGAAGGGCTCATTTTAAACATGAACGTGATCTGGAGTTAGATCAGACGTGTCAACATTAAAGAGTTTGACAAATGCACATGCCATGGGCATCCAGGATGTTAACATCAACTCAACCCGACGTGGGTTTTGATCTGCCAACCATCCGTATACCAGGCACAGGCACTGACCACTACACTACGGCAGTCACACATTTTGGACCTGTCATTTAAAAAAAAAAGAAAAGAAAAAAAAAAAAGTTTCATGTAAATCTACAGTAGTTGTGGGGCTCATTTTAAACATGAACGTGATCTGGAGTTAGATCAGACGTGTCAACATTAAAGAGTTTGACATATGCACATGCCATGGGCATCCAGGATGTTAACATCAACTCAACCCGAGGTGGGATTTGAACTGACAACCATCCGTATACCAGGCACAGGCACTGACCACTACACTACAGCAGCCACACATAATGGACCTGTCATTTAAAAAAAAAAAGAAAAGAAAAAAGAAAAGTTTCATGTAATGTACTTGACGCCTTCTTTCAAAATGATATAGTGCCCCCCTTTGGCCAATTGGGGTAAGATTGGTTTCAGCGATGTTTGGACTAACCCTCTACAGTAGTTCATCATGCAAATTTTACTTTGCATGTATGTTTTAGAGGCAGAAGAATAATTTGCATACAACTTGCAATGTTGATTGAATTATTAAAAAAGCATGTTTCAATGTTTAAAAAATCCGATCTGACAGATCTTTAGATATTGGTCCAAAGTTCATGTAAAAAAAGTTCTGTGCACGTGACGCAAAAGTTCCGGAATAAAAGCGGGTTTAAGTGTTTTACAAACTGCTCAAATTGGCGGAAAATCTAAGGGCGGAGCTTACTTAACAAAGACACAGATGTCTTCCGCTTGAGTCAAGGCACGCGTGTAAGCAAGTTGCATGTCTTCAAATGAAACGAGGCATGACTTATGCCCCTTTAAAGTTTGAGTTTTCAAACGCTTTGTATAGCGCCCCCCTTTGGCCAATTCGAGTAAGATTGCTTTCAGTGATATTTGGACTAACCCTCGACATATTTGCCAAATGCCATGAACGTGTCACTTTGCATGTATGATTTAGAGGCAGAAGAATAATTTGCATATAACTGCAACATTGAGTGAATTATTAAAAAATAATGTTTCGCTTTAAAGAAAATCCGCCTAAGTTTTCAGACCGTATTGGTCCAAAGTTCATGTAAAAAAAGTTTCGCGCACGTTACGCGAAAATCCCAGGAGGAGATACATTTTTACTGTTTTTCATATAATTCAAAATTGTGGGAGAAGTAAAGGTCAGAGGTCAAAAGTCAGAGCGTAAAAGTTGTTCGGCATGAGGAGACGCACAAGTGTATACAGGTTTCATTGCTGTACCTGAAACAGGGCATGAGCTACACCTGTTCAAAGTTGGCATTTTTCAAAGGCTTCCTACAGCGCCACCCTTTGGCCGATTGTTGCGAGCTTCGCGTTTTAGCCGTTTGGCATAGTCCTCTGCCATACTGCCATGAACGTGTCACTTTGCATGTATGATTTAGAGGCAGAATAATAATTTGCATGAAACTGCATTATACGGTTAATTATTAAAAAATAATGTTTCGCTTCAAAGAAAATCCGCCTAAGTTTTCAGACCGTATTGGTCCAAAGTTCATGTAAAAAAAGTTTCGCGCACATTACGCGAAAATCCCAGGAGGAGATACATTTTTACTGTTTTTCATATAATTCAAAATTGTGGGAGAAGTAAAGGTCAGAGGTCAAAAGTCAGAGCGTAAAAGTTGTTCGGCATGAGGAGACGCACAAGTGTATACAGGTTTCATTGCTGTACCTGAAACAGGGCATGAGCTACACCTGTTCAAAGTTTGCACTTTCGAAGGCTTCCTACAGCGCCACCCTTTGGCCGATTGTTGCGAGCTTCGCGTTTTAGCCGTTTGGCATAGTCCTCTGCCATACTGCCGAGTTTCGTAAAAAGCGACTGCACGGTCTAGCCGCTAGAGCAAAAGTGGCGGAATAATAATAATAATAGTGATGAAGTCCAATAACAATGAGTGGCCAAGGCATTGCCACTTCGTGGCCTTGGCCACTAATAAAAGAGTGAAATACAGTGAAATACTGTGATAGTGTATCAAGGCAGGTTTCTGAATTGTCCACAGCCCACCTCACACATAAACAAAAGCCTTTTCCTCCTCTGACTTCAAAAAATGTAATGCTTTAATAGATCATTAAAAGCTGAACATAAAAGTGTGAACACCTCAAAGTGGATGGAAGAAGTTAGTCATAATTAAGCGGAGGGAATAGAGAAGGGACAAAAGGCTTAAGAGAACATGAGTGTGCTTGATTTCAGCAAGCCCACCAGTGATACTTTCATGGTTTTGCTGGGACTCATCCTGTTTCTCCTTTCAAACTTCTTCACAGAACTGCACAGTTTTCTTTCCTTTCTTTTTTTTCTCTGAAGGTTATCATCATGGCCTATTTGATCGACTCTACCAAATAGGCTTATTACAGCATAAATGAAATGAGAGAGAGGGAGGGAGGGAGAGAGAGAGAGAAAGAGATGTGACATACAGGCCATGAAGTGCATGATCTCAAAACCATGTCGACTCATGTGTAGTGAGCACATGGTAGGGTAGGATATCCAAAAGACAACTTTACCTGCTTTGTTTCAACAACAAAATAGCCTACTACATATGCCTACCCATTGATAACACTCAACCATAGCTGCAATAACTTAAGTGGAATAACAAAAATCGTTGCAGTGGAAATAACAAAGCACTCTACATTCCGCATGGAGAAGCCAAGACGCGAGATCGATTGCTAGTGACAACGCTCATTATGTAATGGCTGCGTGCGCGCGCTAATACTACAGCCATTCAGCAACGTTTTGGGGTTCATCGGACCGTCTGGCCCACTGCCCACCAAGCCCACAGCAGACAACAGCTCATGATAAGACACGAGAAAACGTCCATGTGAAGCGGATTGGTAGTGACACCGTCCATTAAGGTAATTATTCTGTGTGCATACACCAGTGAAACCCAATAGGGGTTCAGTACACGGTCAGGTCAACTGCAGCGGAGGGCATGATATCATGGTGGTAAATGCTGGGATGCCAGAACACGGACAAGAAAACAAATGGCTATATTTAGCCGGCTGAGGCTTTTACGATGATGGATGCTGTACTAGCGACTCAGTCAGTCCTCAATCAAACAAAAAAGGAAGAAGAGGAGGAAGAAATAAAAAATAAAAAAAATGAAAAAAACTGGTTGGGGAGGAAAGAAATTCCAGATGTCAACAGTAAAGTTTGTTCAGCTCCGGTTTTCGGCCACAGGAGCTTTGTGTACCTGCCCCTGTTAAAGCCATTAGCCTCTGTCTCCCGCACTGGGGGAACCGCACAACAAAGCCAGAGAATTCTCGGAAGCCTTTCAATCAAGCTCTGCAACCACAACCCTGCAGCTCTGTGCCAGTCTCTCTCTCTCTCCCCCCCCTCTCTCTCTCTCTCTCTCTCTCTCTCTCTCCCTCTCTCTCTCTCTCTGGTCTTGTGAACATACTGTTAATTTGACAGGGTGTAGGTGAGGACAATGGTTTGTGGTGGTGGCGGCGGCGGCGGCTGTGTGTGCATACTGTAAGATGTGTGTAATGTATGTATGGATGTGTTTTCATGTACTGTATACCACAGCATGTGTCTGTGTGTGCATGTAGGCGTACAGCACCGTTTCCCAAACACTGGGTCTCGGGACCAATTTGTGGGTCATAGAAATATTTTTATGGGTCCCTTAATTTTTTGTTTTGTTTTATTATTAATTCAAAATATTTTCTAAAATCATTCACAAAAAAGCTTTTCATGAATAATAATAATAAAAGAAAATCCAATGATTTTCTAAGTAATTTCTTTCAAACTAGAAGCAGTGCTCTTCCGAGCACAGGTCTCCGCCAGGTGTGGAATTTCAGTTGTAGGTGTGCATCGTTTGCTATTGAGTGAGGTGGCCATTGATGTAGGCGCAAGCTGCGTTCATGATTTGAGGCATTTTGTTCAAAACGGACCAAACCTGGCAACTTTGGAAGCCAATGTTAGACAATTAGGATGGAATATGAAATATGAGACAGATCCGTCTTGATCACATGACTATAGAGATACTGTGAATCGATTTGCGAGATTTTTGGATCAAATAAAAAATGTGTTGTACCTACGTAAGTCGGCCTCCTGGTGGCGCTATAAAAAGCAGATGTGAAAAATGCAGGGCAAAGGTTTTTCCTTGGCCTCTAGGGAGTTTTTTTGGGAAGTTTTACACTGATCGGTGGCTGGGTAAAACACAAATCGACCTGTTATAGGGCCAATATGAGGCTGATTTGATAAACTTGAAGTGGCATTTCTTCCTCGGCCTAGTGGGAATGTGCGTGCACAATTTCACAGTTAGAAATCGCACTCTGTGTTCATGATTTGAGTTATTTTGTTCAAAACAGAGCACTCCTGCAAACTGGAAGCCAATTTTAACCAATCAGGAAGGAATATGAAACATCTGAAAGACCCGTTTCGTTTCAGAGATACTATGTACCGATTTGCGTGATTTTTGGACAAAATCTGTAGGAGTACTGTCCAAAAATGTGTTTTGCACAAATCCGCCTCTTGATGGCGCTGTAACAGGCCCATGTGAAAAATTGGGGGCAGAGGTTCTGCTCTGGCACCCAGGGATTGTGCCATCGTGCCAACGGTGCCAGAGATTAGCTGTCCACGAACGGACGCGCGGGCAGACGGACGGACGGACGGACGGACGGACAGACAGGGGCAAAGACATAGTCATGCCTTTCACCCTGGTGGAGACAATAAATGAAAAATTAAAATGAAAAAAAAAAATCTCTTTTGGGTCTCGACCTGGGAACCTGTATGTGTGCGTGCGTGCGCGTGTGTGTCTAGACGTGTGTGTGTGTGTGTATGTAAGCCTGTGTCCGTGCGCGTGTAAATGAGCGCGCCTCGAAGCCGTCTCGTGGGTGTGTGTTGTTTAGCATGTGCACACGTGTGTGTGTTGACGGAAGGATTCTGGGTGATGAAAGATGAGGGAATTAGATGACGTCTTTCCGCGTCCATTGTCCTAGCAGCGCACTTGGCCCGAGGCAGCGCTACAGTCAGTCAGTCATTGCTCCAGGCGGGGTGTCATTGCTCCACCCCCTCAGGTTTTTCCATGTTCCCTTCTTCTTCCCATGATCATGGTCTAACCGCGATCATCCCCCACGCCACTCTCCCATCCATCCAAACTCCTCCAAACTCACGTGCACGCACACACACACACCCACACCCACACACACACACACAGACCGGACAGGAAAAAGGTCCTCCATCGCATTTGCTTCATACTGAGTTGAACCAGACCCAGCTTGCTGGCTGTTGTATAATGTGATGATGAAGGCCTGGCGGCTCTCTGGTGTATCTAATCCCACCATAGGGTGTCCTGTGTGTCTCCCTCTCCCTCTCTGTCTCACCCTCTCTCCCTTTTTCACCCAAAGATGCATGGCAAACCACCGAATGAGAGACAACTAGCTAAACCGAGTCCCGAGAACATAGAAAGATGTGCACACGGCTCGTTAACATCTGCGACTGTCAAAGACATTACTGGCAATTTTTACCTGCACCCACTTTCCTGCTTTTCATATTGGCCAGCGTGTCGTAAAAAATGTTACACGGTGACGTGCTGTAGAGCAGCGGTTCCCAAATGTTTTGATTTCAAAGACCCCCCATGACTCTCAGAGTCACAGACCTGTAATGGTCCATTTAGAACCCCTTCAGGAAACCCTGAGGGTCGCTGGACGCTACTTTGAGAACCACTACTCTAGAGGCCTCTTAAATAAAAGTGTTTTCACGTAGGCTAATGTTTTTCAATTGTACTGCACGTGCAAAAGAATTGGATGTGCTTTATAATGCCACAGAGTTCTCATTTGAAATCTAGACTTATTTATAAGGACAATAAATCTAGTTCCATTCCGTTGTATCAAAAAACATTCAAAGGTAGGTTGGGGAACATAGAGGATCCAAGGCAGCTCTGTTCAGTTCAAAGTAGAAACAGATTTTTATTTTAATTCATAGCAGCAAAGATTTAAAAAAACTACCATTATTTATGTTCTTACTTCCTCTGTCTAATGATGCCTCTTAAATAACCATTTTCATCACATTTTATGAAAAGGCAATATTTTAACATGCACATCGTAAAAGAGTATGTAAGATTTATTCTGTCAGATGTTTTGTACTGAGTAGCCTATTCGTACATTTACTCTAAATGTCTTTCATACTCTGAGTATGATGTAAAACAGACAAAATGCCTAATCTGTTGGACATGGCTGGTTGTGTTTTTGAGATCTATCTTTTATGTCATGGATTCTGTTCACACAGAACAAAACAAGACAGCCCAACGCAACACACAACAGGACACAACACAACACAACATCACAACGCAACAACAAAACAGATCTAATGACGACATAAGATATCCCTGCCAACCCACCTGGATTTTCGCAAGATGGTGGTTCTGACCACAAGTGTATTAGGTAATGCCGGCTCAAGTGGCTAAATATCTGAAAACACAAATTGACATGAATCCAAAATACACTGATGATTGAAACGATATGGAATCTATGAAAAGGTTGTGGGGTCCCTGCTTCATCTCTCTCTCAACTAAGGGGTCCTTGGCCTGAAAACGTTGAAGACCCCTGCTGTACTCCAACCGAACAAGAACACTATTCATGATATCTCTTAGCAAAATGGAAGCACACCATTCACGATGGAGCCGGTCGATTTGCCAAACTTCATGTTGTCTTTTTCTCATCTTCCCATTAAAGTCGATGGGAAATTTGAATTCACTAATAAATTCATATAAATCAAAGTATTCAAGATATCTCTTAGTATTAAGATATCGGCAAGTCAATATAATCTCAAAATGCCATCATACACTATGTTGTCTATTGTAAAAGCCTTAAAGGAGTAGTTCACCCCCAAAATGACTTTTTTCTATTGATTACTCATGTCATGGAGACTCGAGTTCAATAATATTTCTTTGTATTTGTTGCATTCAAAAAAATTGATTATAGTAAATGTACCCCCATTGATTCCATATTCCAGATAATCAATACAAAAAAAGTCATTTTGGGGGTGAACTACTCCTTTAAAAATGCCATGCCATAATAAAGGCCATGCTAAACTATATTGTCCAATGTAAAAACCATTAACAAAATGTCATCCTACACTATGCCATCCAATGTAGAAACCCTAAAGAAATCCAGTGCTATATTGCTGGTGTCCAATGTAAAAACCATTAAAAACACTACAACACTATATGGCATCAAATAAAATAAAAATGTAATAAAAACATAAAAATGACCACGTTACATGAACTTCGGCAGCTCTTGCACCTCCAAGATTGTCTAGCCTAACAACTATCCGAACATTGTGTGCGATTGGTCAGACACTCAATACGCTGGTGATTTATATTGCCCTATTTCCTCAGTCTGTCAGCAATGTACCTAACCATGGACAGATTTGAAGAAAGGTTGGATGAGGATTTTAGGAGATATATCCCTCTCTGAGGGACCATAAACACAACCTGTCACAAGAACTGGCAAAACATGACAAATTTGGTAAAACCACCTGTTCCAGCACTGTACACAATGCCCTTGTCCCTGTGATCTAGTGCAGGTGTTTTGTTTTCAAACTTTTTGAGCGGTGGTCACACCGTCTCCATAGCGTGGCCGTGTGTGTATCCGTGTGTGTGTGTGTGTGTGTGTGTCTGTCTGTCTGTATGTAGCCTCTGGTGTATGTAGCCTGAGTACCCTGGGTGACCAGAGAGGTGCTGTTGAGTCTAGTCTGCCCTGAGCATCAACTGCAATAGCAGTGGCGGCCTGAGTGACATACATGCATGCATGCATGTATGCATGTATATTTGTTTTGCTGTTGCGCAGCCTCCACGACCACCGCTCAGTTCACACGGGTGTGATTTTTTGACTCAGGGCACCCCTGTAAATAACCTTTTCATCCACGGCACCCCTGAATAACACTGTTAATTTTTAGAATCTTACCGTACATCCTATTGGAGAAATATCTGTTTCCATCAGAACTGACTGAAAATAATGTAATACTTGATGTTTAACCACTTGAACCCCAGCATGCCTATCCTGGGAGGAAGGTTCACTAAAGGTTCACCAAAAACAGACGATCTACAAGCTCACAACGCGTCACAATGCGTCACAGCGTGACGCGTTGTGAGCTTGTAGATCTGCTATTTTTGGTGAAGAGAGTTATCGTAGATGGAAAAATAACTCATCAAGTACAGTGCAAATCAGGTCTGTTTTACTAGTGAAGAGATATTGATGTAGTGATATTGATGAATTCCAAATATTATCAAATTATCTCGCAGCACCCCTGGACTGGCATCACAGCACCCCAGGGTGCCCCGTCACCCACTTTGAAAACCCCTGATCTAGTGACACTATTTGAGGTTTGACTCTTTAGTTTAACCAGTTGAAAGTACTCAGCTATAAAATGTGTATCATATTGATGGATGATTTTAGTGTAGTTGCTCTAACAGGGAAACCAGACTATAGTACTTGTCCGACTTGATTTATTCCATCTTTCCAGATTTTTGCCACGCTACTCCTCCGACAGTTTTAGCGACACACACTTGGGCCATATGACAAATCGACCGGTCTGGTTTAGTTTTAAATTAATGTATTTGTTAATACATTTTCTACATTGACTTGAAAGGGAAAATGCTAAAATTAAACTTTTTCCTACCTGAGCAATCTATTGGATTAACATCATAGATGTCATAGACCACATGAGACTGACACAGTATGTCCATAAATGGGCATTCCAAGATATGGGCTTAATACTGATGACATCAGGGATCTCCATAATGGGTCATAAAGGACTGACACAGAGCTCTCCATATATGGTCATTCATTTATTAGTGAATATTTCCAATTTCCAATACTTTTACTTCTACTCGTTTTTCCACCACTGGTCCTTAGTACCTGAACAGTTTGAGGGTGACCTGGGACTTCTCACAGCAAGAACACCAATTCTTTTCTACATTCTGGCACCTCAACAGGAATTCAGAGTTAATACAATACTGTCCTCTGCTGGATGGAGAGGGAATTTCAGTTATTTTGTGTGACTATTAGATCAGTGTTTCTCAAACTTTTAATTTTCAAGGTTTCCCCTTGTACAAATGGAACCAAATGGACCCGTTAGGGTTCATTTGGTTCCATTTGTACACTGCCAGAGTTACAGACTTGTATGGGTCAATTTAGACCCCCCTAAAGGAACCCATAGAGTCCCTGGAATCCAATTTGAGAAACACTGTATTAGATCATCTAACTCTGAGATGGTGTCTTTAATTATGAGATGGGATTTCACTAACCACAATTGCACAATAATTGCCTCTGGTTAACAGCTGCTGAGAATGTGTAGATGCTCATTCATTTAGGCAGCAGTTGGCTGAATCTATACAACAGGCTACATGAAAATGGATATACTGTAAGGCTTGGACATGGACATGTTAAAATAGAATATAAGACATTATTAAACATTATTGTCTACAGTACATGTAGCAAAGACATTAGTATTTGGTTTGATTGTAGTAGAATAATATAAAAAAAAAGAAATCCACTTTCAGTGCAAAAAAGCAGCATAAGCTAACATACAGCCAGATCTATCGTGATAAATTCAAGAGTTATTTGAGAAATGTACAGATATTTTTATTAATAAATCCATTTTAGTGTACTCTGTCGCTCGTAAAGGTAAAGGTAATTAATATGATATGGAAATAAAAAAACATTTAAATAATAACTCAAATTCACTATGATAGACACTAGACAGCTGTAGCATCATGTTAGCTTTGGCTGAACTATGCTTCTTCTTTCTCTCCACTGAATTTAACTGCAGTGCACTGTTAGACAAAGCCACTGCATGTCCAGTGTGAAGGGGAGGGGATGCATAGCTGAAAATGAAACCTACCTTCAGACTGTACACTAGGTATAGGTTTCATTTTCAGCTATGCACTCACAGGCATACATACTGTAGGCTACAGTATGTACAGTATGAGCATTGAGTGTAAAAAAATCACACTCGTGTGAACTGAGCGGTGTGTGTGTGTGTGTGTGTGTGTGTGTGTGTGTGTGTGTGTGTGTGTGTGTGTGTGTGTGTGTGTGCAACAGCGCCCCTCCCTTAACATGTGTGGTCAGAAAAGGTTACTGCAGGCTACAGACCCGGAGACAGACAGACAGACATACATACAGACAGACAGACAGACAGACAGACAGACAGACAGACAGACAGACCCACACACACGGCCACGTATAGGAGCGTTGTGACCACCGCTCAATAAGGATAGACTTCATATTTCAAAACGTTTCCATTAACTATCTCTGTCATTTTGCTATAGTTTTACTGCACATCACTTCCATTTACAGGATCCTAGCTGCAGCCTCCTTCAATGTCAATGTCAGCTCCATGTAACATCACTTTCAGGGTGTAAACCATGCAGGTAAACCTGATTCATACAACAGACTATACTGTAACCATTGTGTGCCCACCAATCAATTGCATATCCGCAATTTATTACTACTGGTAGTTTTCACTTCCCTGGCCTGTACTGAATCATCTCAATCACAGTGGCTCAAGGGGCTCGTTAAAAGAAACAATTAAGTTCACTCTTAAAAATGGCATTAGGACGAAACCCCTATAAATGTTTTTCACATAAACATTGAAAAGCCTGCAGAGGTTTTGATTTGCCAAGTTGATTAAATGGGCTTTGATCAATGAGGATTAGGCCTATATTCAGTTCAACTTTACGGTCCCACACAGGGGAATTCATCTTACAGCAGTAGTAGTAAAAACGACAACAGTAAGACAACAACAGTAAAAGGGACAACAGTAAGACAACAACAGTAAAAGGGACCATAAAAATAAACAGTAAAAACAACAAATTGAAATAACAATATGCAATACAGACATTTTGAAACAGGATGGGAGGTTGCACTGCAATTAAACCTAAGCTAATAGCACAAAATCTCAAGGGGGTAAGCCTAATAAATTAAGAATATGAGTGCAAATTTAGTGCTGTTATAAGCTGGAACCCCCTGACTATAAAGGTAGTCTAGGTAGAACCGTTTCTATGGTATCTTCCCTCAAGCCTATGCTATCCTCCCTAACCCCAACAATTTTTTTTTCATAATCATTCATTCATTTTTGTATTATAATTAGGGCTGGGATGCGATTAAAAATTTTAATCTAATTAATTACAGGCTCTGTGATTAATTAATCGCAATTAATCGAATTTTAATCGCACATCGATATTTGACCTGAGAAGCATTTTTTTTTTTCAAGTAAAACACATTTTATTTTGTTGTACGAGTGAATCAACAAGTTTGTTTTTTAAATCTAAATTTCGCATCCACTGGGCCAAGCAAAGCGCTCTGATCGGCTACTTCTCCCTTTGTGTTTGTTGTCTCTTCTTGGTTGGTGCATCGATATGATCGGTATGCCCGAAACGGAAGGTTCTGTGGTGCAAAAACTAAGTGCGATTAAAATGCGTTAATTTTTTTAATCGCGTTAATTTTCTGTAATTAATTAATCGCAATTAATCAGTTAAAGTCCCAGCCTTAATTATAATTTAAAGTGAATTGAATTGTATTGAAATGACGACGCATTTGCCTACGCTGTAAATTTGCGTTGTAAAACCCCCGGTGTTAACACGCAGAGCGTTGGCTTGAATAATCAGTACACTTTTATAATTATGTAATTATTAGTTGTGAAAGGTTACATGCGCCACCCGCTGTGCAATATCTGATGTACCCGTTGTTAGTTCCACACACATCACATCTTGCTTCGTGCTAGCACTTTCTTTCACTTCCTTCAATATATCCCACAAACAAGCTCATCCACCATGCTTATCTCATAAAAATATAGGGTGTTTGCCAATCAAATACCTACCATGTTTTATTAATGCACGGTTTCCCAGGCTTAAAGGACAATTTTTTTTTTTTTTTTTTTTAAACATGGGTTCTTTTATTCGTTTGTAATGAAAATAATTAAAAGATGAGTGTTTATTTATTTTTTATTATTGCTTCCTATCATAAGTCATGACGTCACTCGCTCATCCCCCGGTTCACAGAAGTAATTTCATTATGGAAAATAACATTAGGTCATCTTAAAATCGTCTCATATAAGCATTGTGGTCCAAAAATAAACAAACTGTCTCCGCGATATTGTCGGGGAGGTGACTCTGTATTGTTTATGATAGTCAGGGTGAAAATTTAACTAATTTGGTGACAGTAACATTAGAGTTTTCTCAACATCAGTTGAATCTTCATACCCATATGAGTCAAACCGCTGAGATGTTTGGAACACAGTTCTTATATGACGCGATATGAAAAAAAGTATATGGGAATTCAGAATGGGGAAAAAAACGTGAACCAGGGAGGATGTGTGAATTACGTCAAACTTTGTTACTCTATTATAGCACATTTTTAACTGGTGGACAGGGGCATTCGGGTAATTGATGAAAATGTTTTTGTTTTTTTTTCACAATAAGCCAGCTATTTTTGTCTCTGCAAGGTCGAAGGCACAGAGGTCAGGGCAGAACCTCTGCCTCGGATTTTTCACATCGATCTGTTATAGCGCCATCCAGGAGGCAGATTTTTTCATTTTACTTCTACAAATTTTGTCCATACATTTGCAAATCGGTACACAAGACTCATAGAGCATCGCAGTGGGCGTGGTTTACTGGTGCCACTAAAAAATCTCCCGTTCATTTCCTCATAGACTTTCACGAAAATATGTATAACAATTATGTCAAGCCATCCAGGATGTCAGTGAATCATGACCATGAAACCTTTGTTTCTGTGAAAAGAAAATGTTGATTTGCCTACACTGTAAAACCCCCGGTGTTAACACACAGAGCGTTGGCTTGAATAATCAGTACACTTTTGTAATAAAAGTTTTGAAAAGTAGCTCCACCCGCTGTGCAATATCTGATTGACGTTGTACCCGTTGTTCCACACGCATCACATTTTGCTTCGTGCTAGCACTTTCTTTCGCTTACTTCAATATATCCCACAAACAACCCTCACCACCCCCAGCTCATCCATCATGCTTATCTCTCAAATACCTACCATGTTTTATTAATGCACAGTTTCCCAGGCTTAAAGGATTTTTTTTTTAGAACAAGGGTTTTATTCATTTGTAATGATAATAATTAAAAGATGAGTGTTTATTTATTTTTTATTATTGCTTCCTATCATAGTGTAATGAAGTCATGACGTCACTCGCTCATCCCCGGTTCAAGGAAGTAATTTCATTATGGAAAATAACATTAGGTCATCTTAAAATCGTCTCATATAAGCATTGGGCTGTACTCGCGACGCAATAAAAATGCTCCCGCGATTGTGTTTTTCACATGACAATCGCGCTATGAACGGTGAACGTGAATGAATCTTTTGAACAGATCATTACCGTGAACGTGAACGAAATGATTTGTTCACTGAAATGAACGGGATTGCCCATCACTGGTGCCAACCAGGAGACAGATTTTTTATATTACTCCTACTAATTTTGTCCATACATACGCAAAATCGGTACACAGTATAGAGCAGGGGTGGGCAACTTTGATGTTGGAGAGGGCCACTACATTTTCACACTCACTCCAGAGGGCCACAATGCATATACATAGCAAAGATAGCCGATCTACAAGCTCAAAACTCGTCGCACTGCGACGCGTTTTGAGCTTGTAGATCGGCTATTTTGCTATTTTTGAATGGGAATCCTAAAAAAGTTACTTTTTTTTTCTTAATTTTTCTAAACAAATCTAATGTATTTATATGTTCTTATGTTAACATTATGAACTTAAATACAAATACATTGGACATAAAAAATACAATCACATTTTCATACTAGTCATTTAGCTACTAATATAGACTGAAGTAATTAAAGCAGGTAATTTTTCCATGTTTGTAATTGTAACAGCTGAAATCAATAATATATCAGTACTCCAATATCAACCTGCGGGCCGCATTAAGTGAAGATGAGGGCCGCATGTGGCCCCCGGGCCGCCAGTTGCCCGGGCGTAGTTTACTGGTGCCACTAAAAAATCTCCTGTTCATTTCCTCATAGACTTTCACGAAAATATTTATAAAAATTAGGCCTATGTTAAGCCTAGAACCAAGCCATCCAGGATGTCAGTGAATCATGACCATGGAAACCTTTGTTTCTGTGAAAAGAACATTTTGAAAATCGCCAAACAAAGGGTATTTATGCCGTGAAACTTTGTACGCACATCCCCACAATCCCTTGGGGAACTTAGGTGGTTCAGGCATGGTTCGAGTAGACAGGTCCACTCCTATAGGGTTTGTCCCACCTCAGAGCGCATACAGCGACCACAGCCCCATGCACAGACTATTCCAACCCCATCTACAGACATCCAGAGGTCAACACAGACAGAGCGAACTCAAGGTACAGTATACTCCCACGTTAACCCATTCAGGCCTAGAATTATTGAATGCTTTAACCAGTGAATAATAGCAGATATACAAGCTCACAGCGTGGCACCGAGTGCCGCGCTGCGAGCTTGTAGATCTGCTATTTTTGAAAAAGTCGTGAAAATGTGTGCAAATCTTTGAATATATGTATTTTCAAATTGAATGTTTGTGACTCAAATGTTGCTTCTGGGTGGTCCCTGGAACTAAATATTTTGAGATGGGGGTCCATGGCCAAATACATATCAGTTTGGGGGTCCTTCACATGAAAAGGTTTGAGAACCACTGACATCTCTCAAGAACAGATTAACTGAGCTCCAGTTAAGTGAAAAGGACCTTTTCTTTGACGATGGCACTCTGTGAGCTTGTATATCTGCTATTTTTCAATAGTTAAAGTCAATCTGGACATGAGGGAGGCTGGAGCTTCCACATGTGATAGAAAGGGCTGCCAAGCTGCCACGCAAAGTGTATTTTATTTTCTCTAATGACAACTGCTGCTATGACAACTGAATTTCCCCCACGGGATAAATAAAGCTCTATCTATGGAATCTCATGAAATATACTGTTAGTGTATGTCCCTAATCCATTGGGTGTGGAGCGAGTGGGAGTGTTTTAAGTAAATGAGAATAAGATGTCTTGCCACAAGAGTCACAAAGGCGACGCTGGATTTGTATTTGGGCGGAGAGAGAGGGAGCCTCGCAATGCGTTGGGAGAGTTGTGAGCGTATAATATTTTTGTGACTTTTCCGTGACACTGTCATACAATGATGTACTGAATAAAATAAGGAATTCGTTTGTGGAAAAAAATCATAAATAGATAAAATATGGAGATACAAGGTGTTTGCCCGACAGTGACGATGTGTAAAATAGTCCAGGCAAAGAGAATTAACGTCTGTCAGCCATGACAGCTTTCAGACTCATCTGGAAAGACAACGCTGACAAGGCTGGAAGGAGAACAGCCTTATATTTTGCCTGTCATCACATAATGTATCAGTTGGTGTACTGTCTATATAATCTATGTGCTGTTCTTGCATAGTATTATCAATTCAATCTGTCATGAAAATGATAGCAAATACAGCACACAAGCCAAAACTAAAATCACCCTTTGGTTTCTTTTAAGTGACCAGCCAGTCACCTAACCTTTTACATCTTCCATGCAGCTGTAGGAAAATAAACTATACCCCGAAGACCATAATATCTTTCAGAGCCTCTCAGAGTTTCATCAGGTTCTCGTGCAAGGTCATGCATAGTGATCAAAAGATACGTGTAACAGAAAAAATGTCGTAATGGGATTGAAATGGCTCTGACATTTCTCTGCAAAGATAATGTAGGTATCTGACGAATTGTGAGTGAACTGCCTTGATATATACAGTAAAATCCTCAATTTTAACCTATCCATTTGTAAGTTGACGGTGGTTACATTTTTTGAACACGCTCAGAGTTAAATAAACACTGAGGATTTTACCGTGTGGAGTCTGTTAGAGAAAGATCATTATTAATTGTCCCCTTGACACCACACAAAGTAGACGTATATTCAATGAACCCTATTGTAGTGGAACGATAGAAGCCTGTAAAAGTTTGTGGGAGGCTGGGGCCATTCATCCTGGTCAGTGCTTTGAGCTCCACTTGCCAGGTGATTTTACAAGCTCTTGTGAGGACAGAGAGAATGAGAGAATGAAAGAGAATGAGAGAATGAGAGAGAATGAGAGAGAGAGAGAAGGCATTAACAAGCACCAAAGAGAGTTGGAGTTGTTCTGGAGAACAGAACTGTGTGCGCTGCTAAACTGGAGCCAGAATATAGCCTTTGTTGTGACCCTTCCGTTCCTTGCAGGGAGACAGAGTGATGGCCGGATGTCAAAAAGGAAAAAGCCAGAGTCGTTAAACCTGGAAGCCCTTCTCCTCTTCTCCATCTCCAACTGCTGCAGGTCAGGCGCAATGTGGAGACCGAGTCCAAGGTATTTAGAGTCTTCTGTTTCTACGCGCGGTCCTGTTGACGTGCTGGTCTGTGCCAATAGAAACATTAGAATCCCCCCTCCTAACCGACCACATGAACAATGGAAACGTTTTCCAAAAACTCTTTCAAGAGGAAAAACAAATACCACAGAATCACTGAGCGCAACAGGAGGACACAAAACTGACAATGTCTTCCTGCCTAAATGTCAATTGAGCAAGACAGCAGTGAGCATCCCGTGAGATATCTTACTTTGATTGAGATTCAAACAGGCGGAAACAATCGTACATCAGGTTTTTGTGATGCACTGTTGAGTAAGAGTGGCTAGTGGTATTTTTGAATGGAGCAATGTAGCACAAGGCTCTGTCTTCCTAAGGTAAGTGAATGCCTTTTCTTTTCACATTTCAATCTGAATGGAAGCAATACATTCTTGAGGTATTAAACGGTAGACTTTAATCACACACACTCCTAAATGAACAACAGCATTCAAGGAAGTGTCTTAAAATACCAGGCACCTTGATTTATTAACTAGTAAACATTAATTTTGTTTCCAGCCTGCAGGGGCCTAAATAAGCAATATTTATTGCTGTAGTCAAAATTCAGACATTGTCTGGCACGAAACTGTATCAATGTGGGTTCCGGGGACCCCGAGAGGTCCTTGAAGACCAGGGGGTCCCCAGCAAAATGATTGATAGTTAGGAACGAAATTAACCCATACCGAATTGTAACTCCAAGTGGATACAAATTCAAATTCCATTTCTACAAGTCTCAGAGCTAAATTTACACTGAGGATTTGAATGTAGCACACTGTAGGTTGGGGTCTCAGAGATGAAAATCATATCAAATGGGGGTCTGTGGCCTATTGCGTATCAAACCGGGACGTCCTTGAGTATCATTAGGCACCAACATTATGTGGGCTATGCTGACATCCAAATAATTTCTTGTGACTTCTGGCACAGAGAGTTTTATTCTACGTCTCCCCCATCATCTGGAGAAATAAATAAACATAAAAAACTATTTGCAATTAAATATAATTAAATTAAATTAAATATAATTGCATTAAATATAATTGCATTAAAAATAATTTAATGCAGGAACACTTGTGGTAATTGTGGTGACCCTTGTGTAACCTTTGCAGAACACTGCTTATTCATTCATTCATAACCCAAGTTAAACAAGGTTATAGCGGTTAGAACGGTCCGCAACGAGACGGACCACATTGTGAGAAAAGCCGTGCGTGCTGTGTATGCTGACATTCAGCCGTCTAAACTGAGACAGGTGAGGTGCTAAAGTGGGGTTTATAGTGTATTATTTATCACCTATCATCAACATTACATCTGTTTACACTCAGGCCCCGCCACCCTACAGTTTCATTTACCACGCCTACATCTGGTAGACAGGTGTTGGCACAAAAAAAAAGAAAAAGTCTATTATTAGATTAACGACCACCTGGGGACATATTCACGATGAAACCCCTTCAAAATAAGAGCGTTGGTCGTCTAGGGCGGTGGTTCTCAAAGTGGATTTCAGGGACTCTAGGTTCCTTTATGGGGGTCTAAATTGACACCTTACAAGTCTGTAACTCTGACAGCGTACAAATGCAACCAAATGAACCCGTCAGGGTTCATTTGGTTGCATTTTGTACACTGTTTGAGAAACACTGGTCTAGGGCCTAGATTAAGGCGATCCAATCTGAGTATTACTGGCCAAATGTATAGTATTAGGGATTGACCCGGGCCTGCTCTGATTTCACGCTGACTGTGTGAAATAATGTCGTCCATATTATGTACATATATGACCGTGACCCGACAGCCACCGGAACGCAGTCACCGGATGCTTGCGGAGGACCTGACTGTTTGGATTCGCCTTCCTCTCCTCCCTGTGAGACGTTGACCCAGTTTACGCCACCCAGGCACTGCTCTCTCTCTCTCTCTCTCTCTCGCTCCCTCTCTCTCTCTTCACCCCAACATCTGTCTCCCATTTGATGCAAGCCATCCGAGACCGTGGACGCTCATTATTCATAGACAAACGAGTGACTTTCGCACTTTACGCCATCCCGGTTACATCATATTTATTTACGAAAATTAGCCCTCCGTCAAAGGATGGGGGGGGAGAGAGAGAAAGAGAGAGAGAAAGAGACAGTTTGTGAAACATTTCTCAAGGTTAATTTCTAACATGGTTTCCCTCATGAGCTAAGTAGTCCTGTTTTATTTAAGCACAGAGACAAAGGCCTGGAGTAATTTAGTAAGATCAGTGGGTTATTTTGTTTGAGAATCTGTTGTGGTGATGACCAATAGCAGTTCCAGTCCTGTGGGCTGCAGGCCTGAGTCATGCATCAGGTGGGCTTGCTGTAGTTTATTCGCCACTAGTGGGGGCTGTGTGACCATATACTCTAGTCTTATAGTCTGGCTATGTACAGACAGTATATAACCTTGGTCAATGTCCTCCCAGCCTTGAAAAAAAGGATACGTTCTGATTGAATCCAGCCCTTGAATCGTATATTATCGCTGACACTAACACAAGTAGAGTTACAAAATCTGGGCATGTTAAATGTACCATCCTATCCTTCCAATTCGGGGAACCAACATAGAACGCAGGTGCTTCTTGGACTTCTGTTTGAGCATAAATCCACCAAACTTCAAAAAACTCCAATGGACCAAAACACATTATTTCTTATTTTTTTCTATCTCTATGACTGTTGGACAAGGAAAGAGTGGAATTGATTGATTGATTGACTGAAAAGGGTCTGTGATGTGGACCTGGTCAACCTCTTATAAAGGGCTGTCTCCGGAGGGAAGTGGAGTGCATGTTTTGGACATCTCTCACACAGCACACAGTCTGTTTCAACACTTGTGAGACTCCCTGTTCCACCCTGGGGGATCATTTAACATGAGACTCAATAAACAGCAGTCACTAGGTCAGCTGGTATGTGTGTGAGCATGTGCGCGTGCATGTGTGTGTGTGTTATACCGTACATTTCGTGTGTGCCACTCTTAAACATGTGCAAGGTATGTGCGGACAAGGCATTTATATGTATGTGTGTCTGTGTGTGAGTCTTGGTAGAGTCCTTAATGTGTATGTGCAGTGCACGTCTAGGTGTGAATGTATGTACACGTGATCATGTGTACTGTACTGTACTGTACGTGTATAAGAGGAGTTTGAGGTGTGTGTGCGTGTGTGTGTCCGTGTGTCCGTGTGTGTGTCCATGTGTGTGTGTGTGTGTGTGTGTGTGTGTGTGTGCGTGCGTGCGTGCGTGCGTGCGGAACTTTGACAGATGTGCACGGGCGGGCAGACACACTCTCACACACACACGCACGCACGCGCGCGCACACACACACACGCACGCACGCACGCACGCACACACACACAACACAAGCACATACTGTTGAAATGTAGGCATGTGCATACACAGACTTCCATAGGTCCACATGCACCAGTGAAACAGGATGTACTCACAGTGGATCATAAACGACAGCTCCCCGGGCCAGTTAAATCACCATCCTAGAAGCCATTGGATTGGAATGGGCAGGTCAGCCTTGGTAACTAAACAAAGCCCTGTGAAGCGTGTCCAGTGTTTGCGTTGAATTTGACCAATTTGTCAGTTTCTTCGGATACACACACACACGCCCCTCTGACTGATGGAAACGGAACAATTAACCGTGTTTGAAATCACGTTGGTGTAAACCGTTCCTTTACGAATGACCGCTCTCTCCCCCCTGTTTCCCACCCTGCAATATGCATTACGACGTCTCCCATGCCAGCATATGCATAGTGAATGTATAACTCAGATGGGTGCGGTAATGTCAGTTAAAGCAAGGGTCTTCAACAGAGGGTCCGGGACCCCTAGGGGGTCCTTAGAGTTACTGGGGGTCCTCCAAATCTTTGTGTGATAGAAGCTTTTTTTCCCTCCTTTTTTATATTAACCACTTGAACCCTAGCGTCCATATTCTGACACCTTTAGCCAAAAATAGCAGATCTACAAGAGCTTGTAGATCGGCTATTTCCGGCAAAGAGGTTTGGTGTAGAGAGGAAAAAGAGCAGACTAAGTACTGAGTGAAAGGTCAGGTTTATTAAATATGGATGGTTCATATTAAATATCTGAAAAATACAAATTGACGTGAATCCAAAATACACTGATGATTGTGCTGTCAAACAATGAAACTATATGGAATCTATGAAAAGGTTGTGGGGGTCCATGGCATGCTTCATCTCTCTCTCAACTAAGGGGTCCTTAAGTCCCCTGAGTTAAAGTGTATGTGTTTGTGCACGATGGCAACGAGTGAGAAAGACTGCGAAGGCGATTGCCACTAACCAACTACAACTGGCCTCCCTTCCGCTTCCCTTACACAGAGAAATACCTACAGTACTTGCCGCTGCGCGCCTGCAGAGTAAACACACCGCGCCGTAGGAATGTTATCCCAAACCTACTAATTTGCCTTGATTACATTAATATTTTTTCAGTTGAAATTGCCCTTTTCCCCTTCCTATTGCGTTTGTTTATTTTTTTTTCTCGTTCCATTCCTTTGCCCGTTCATTTCTTTCTCTATTAGCGTACAATTAAGGGCGATTAGTTGGCAGGCAGATACCCTGTATTTCCTGTGTTTGTGTGTGCAGTTGGTTTTTTCCCCCGCCGTGTGTGTGTGTGTGTGTGTGTGTTTGTGCGCTTGTGTGTGCGCTCGCGGGCACGTGTATGTGTGTGTGTGTGTGTGTGTGTGTGTGTGTGTGTGTGTGTGTGTGTGTGTGTGTGTGTGTGCAGGGACGTGCTGGCCATTGGGAAAAGTCGGACAACTCCCGAACGGCCGGTTCATACCCGGCCTGTCCAGGCCGGCCATTTGGAAAACAATTAAAATAAAATGTCGTCCTTCGTTCCATTTTGGGGGCTGGGCGGCCATCAAAGTAAATCGTCACTGTCGGACAGAAACCTTGTATATCCAAGTTTCAAATGTATAAATTTTTTCGCAAAGCAAAGCCCTGCTTCATCATACAAGGCCGTTGCACAAAAGTAGTGAAAACAGCAGATCTACAAGGCGTTGTGTGCTTGTATTTTCACTAGTTTAAAATGATAAATACAAAAAAAAAAAAAAAAAAAAAAAAACGTTTTGGACATACAAGGTTTCCACCCAACAACGACGAAATATAACTCATGTAAAATAATTGGCCCACTGGCTTGTCACTTGTCATGATCTGAAATGGCAAATCTTTGAGTAGCAGCAGCGCTATAGAGAGAGATCTCTCTCTATAGTGTGCAATGAGGGCCTCTCCAACTCTTTTTCCCAGGCTGAATCAGGGGCCCAGCATGTCCCTGTGTGTGTGTGTGTGTGTGTGTGTGTGTGTGTGTGTGTGTGTGTGTGTGTGTGTGTGTCAGTGTGTGTGTGTGTGTGTGTGTGTGTGTGTGTGTGTGTGTGTGTGTGTGTGTGTGTGTGTGTGTGTGTGTGTGTGTGTGTGTGTGTAATTATGATTAGACAGACAGAAGTTATCTATGGAATGGTCATGTAAGAGCCACTAACAGGGGTCAAGGAGGAGGCAGGGAAGGGAGGAAGTGATTGACTTTCACAGGCTCTCCAGGCCTGGCCCTGCGGCGAAGGGAAGGGTCCATTTGGTTACTACACTCAGAGTTACAAATGGATGAAGTGATTAATTTAGCTATTTATATGAGTGAATGAATGTATGTTTTTTGGGATGTCCCGATCGCGTCTCTTTGCTTCCGATCCCGATCACATAGCCTATGTTTGCTCCCGATTCGATCCCAATTTTTCCCGATCCGATATTTCCGCAATATATATTTATAAAAATAAATATAACCTATTATTTATTTAAACAACGTTATCTAATGTGGATACATTTTTAGGCTATATATGGCTTTTTTTTATATATCTCAAGTCAAATTAGAGCAGCTTTGGTTCAACTGCCTTACCCCTTATCTCTAAACTTCTATTTATTTATTTTTACTATTTTGAAAATCATTTTTGAATATTTCAAATAGCTTATCTACAAGCTCACAACGGCAAAAAACGCCTGGGACCTTTTATAAACCAACTGGAGCGTTACATCCTGAACACGCCAAAGGGCGTCCTTTTCGTTGGTGCACTCAGAGTGGCGCTGAGGCTCAGACGCAAAACCAGCCGCGTATCAGCAGGATCAATGATGCCATCGTCCCAAAGTCATGCACTCGAGTAGTACGGGCTGCCTTCAGGGGCGTCAATTGGGTATGGCAGGGGTATGCAGCTGCCATACCCTGGCTCCGGGGGGGGGGGGGGGGGGGGGGGGGGGAATAAAAGTTACTTTTAAATATAAATCCATGAATGTCTCTTTGTCTATCTGTGCTGGTTATTATGTTGTTAAATTACAGTAAAATAACTACAAATGCAAAATTGAACAAAATGGTCACTTTAACAATTCTCCCCATCTTGACAAGATGGTATATTCCCAGGTTCCGCAGGTCAGCTGCACAGGTGCAATGCATTATTGTTAATTGTGGCACGTTTACCAACATGCCAAGTTTAGCTGCACTTGAACAACCGATCCAGGCAGCCATATCCAGCCCAAGAAACCGTAGAAACGGGAAAAAATAAAATGTACTTCTTAAAATAAATGTATCATGCCTGTTGCTAAGGTATGGCAACATGACTGGTGTCTTGCACGCGCGTGCAAGACACCAGTCATGTTGCCATACCTTAGCTTTTTCTGAACTGACGCCACTGGCTGCCTTCCTCCTCAAAGCGTTGCACTCTTGGTGCTTTCATGGCAGCCTCCTGCTCTCCTGTGAACTCTTTCCCCTCGCCCTTATCCTTAGTGACGGTGGCGAAGACAAGGACCCCCAATTTTTACAATAAACTTTACAGAAATGCAATCCTAAAGTTGCTTATAATAAACAGATTATAGTTAGAGTGCAGCTTGTTTTATAGACCAGTTTGCTTGTTTCTATCGCAAGTTAACAGAATACCTGGCAAGTGGTAACAACACAAGCTGTAGGCTAGCTCTATGGCCTGCTCCGGTGGAATTGACAGTTTTAAACTCTCTAAAGGGATGTAAAATGTTATGCTTACATCGACAAGCAAGTCTACTCTCATGGATTTACTTTGGACTTGTTTGCTGGGATCATTCTTTTTTGAACAAGGCAATGTTGCCAGCAGTCTGATAAAGTGAGCTATCACATGCGCGCACGCGCGCGCACACACACACACACACACTCATACTCGCAGGCAGCATGGATGGACTGGTGCAGTCACAGAGACAGAGAGAACAAGCAAGTGGATGATTGTGAAGCCTGTACATCATGCATAGAAGTGAAATCAGTGCAGACCTATGTTCTGCGCAGTAGACGGACAGGTTATGTTTGTTTTGCAATGTTAAATTAAATTATTATTATTATTATTAAAAAAAGATCACGATCGGATCAGGACATCGCTATATGTTTTGCATCCTTGTATTACAGCATATTGGCCATTATAGTAAGGGGAACATAAGAAAATCTGCGAAGTAAATCGTTACCAAGAAATTTCTTCACCAATGTGTTTCTAAAGGTGTGTAATAATATGAACTAAAAGGTTGAAATTCAACTCCCGGGGGTAATCTCATAAAAAAATTATTTGTGTTTGTGTCCCATTAATTTACTATACAGGAAAGAAATATAAAAAATAAATATGCTTTAAGTAGCATGTGAGGGGTCAAACTAGGGGAATTTCATGATGCTGAATCCATTGCAAGCATTTGTTTTGCACAAAAACATTCCGTGGGCTACAAATAGCCCCTAAAAAAGGTGAAAAGTGATGATTCATCACTAAACCATCGTTTCGTGGGTCCATTTTTAGCCCAAGGAATGTTTTTCATGCAAAACAAATGCTTGCAATGGATTCAGCATCATGAATAACCCCTATTTTTTTCCTGTATAGTAATGGGACACAAACACAAATCATTTTTTCTAAGAGGTTTCTCCCGGGAGTTGAATTTCAACCTTTTAGTACATATTATTACACACCTTTAGAAACACATTGGTGAAGAAATCTCTTGGTAACGATTTACTTCGCAGATTGGTCAAATATCTTTTAAAATCCCCTTACTACTATGTGTAATGTATGTCCACTGTAGGTATACAGGCATAGCTGATGTACAGGTATATGCTTGAGTCAAGTTGAATGTTTAATGTAGGCCTATATATACATTGTACATTGTACCAGTAAGACGGCTAAGGGCGAAAAGCGACCTCGTGCCATGTCTTGGTCATTTGGCCAGTGATGTATATCGGACCATATTAATATTGATGACATCATGGATCTCCATATATATGAACTTTTTATATGGAGATCAGGGCATACGAGCGGAGCAGAGCGAGTAGAAAAGCCGCTCCGCACTCCAGAGGGCTCTTGTACCGCTACCGCTCGCTATTTGCTCTGGTTTGCCACCGTGCCACTCAGTCGCTCAACCTGATTTGCGCATCTCTGGCTCCGCGCTCGCTCCACTCAGTTCATCGATCACAGCCAAAACAGAAAAATAAAGAAGGCCTATTTTGCTGCGTGTCTCTCCTTTGCCACAAGCGTTCCCAATCCCAACACAAAGACCCTACTGCCTGCGCCCTGTGGTAACGTGAGCTACGAGCCTCGGCTCGATCCTATGTTCCAAAAGACGCCATCTTTAGACGCCAAGTTTCCTTTTTTGGTGATAAAACTTAACTGACACAAGGTATTTATAAACATTTTGTGTGGATGACAGAGAAATCTTGACCAAGGAAGGACGACGGACATGCACTGCAAATTCTTTGACTGCTGTGCTCTCAGCGGTGCCGGGTGCACTGCGTGTGTGAGGTTCATGTTATGGCGCATGGCCCCAACACGCCATAACATGGAGGGTCGGCGCTTCAAGGAGCGGAGGAAATCATCGCTCCAGTGGCGCTCAAGACCCATTTTAAAACCAGCTCGACTAAAAGAGGCCCTGCTCCGCTCCCCACGCCGCTCGCGCTCCGCACCGCTCATATGCCCTGATGGAGATCCAGGTGATGGTAGTCAGCTCCACAAAGGGATCTCCATGCAGGGGTTGACACTAAGTTCTCAGAGGCACTTGCCCGTCGGGCAAGTACAGGTCATGTACTACTTGCCCAAAGGTCATGCCCACTTGCTCGAAAAGTTAATCGAATCGTCCAATTACCGTTCAATTTAACACTTATTTAGTTTTACTTTCTGGGGCTGTACAATAGGTTTTAAGTATAGCAACAATGACATTAGGTAAACAGTGCTCTTATTTTACATTCCACAGACCAGAAGATAGAGCGCTCGCCGCTCTGGCCACGTTCAGGTGTTTAGACAGATATCACGTGTTGTGTTTATAGACTGTTCCATCCCGCTCAAACAAGCACTTGCCCAATTGAGCAGTGCGAGACTACGTAGTCTGTATATTCATTCATATTTGTTCACTGGTGATAGATATATACTATTTATTTTACATACACATACAGTATATGATACAGTATCTGCAGATGTCGTGTCTAAGCCTAACTATTTTATTGTATTATTATTTTATTACTATTATTTTTCATTTGCTCTTTACTCTAATAGGGATGCTATAGGGTTCATGTGGTTATACTAGACATATACTCTGATGAAGGCTCAAAGTGTTCTTTGTTGGTGTGTGCCAATAAAAAAGTGGAAACTTTTACTTGTAACAGACCTTCATTCATCAACACAAAGCAGACTTACAAATGTTACATAAGCGTGGACGATTGTAAAAACAGGATATAAGGACTACATGACCGCTGAATGCTCATGTCTGCTACAGAAAGCTGCTACAGGTAAATCCCTTTTTATTGTATTTTGATTCTTGTTTTTGAGTTCTTATGCTGGTGTCTTGGCCAGGATTCCCTTCTAATAGAGATGACATGAATCTCAATGGAAATATTCCTGAAAAAAAAAAAAACATAAAAAAAAAAACATTTCCTTCCACACCAGTCCTAATATTTTCAGAGAAGCAGTCTGATATCGTTTGTAATAAAATGAATTATTGATTGTGAAACAGCAGTTTTCTTTTAATATAATGTCTGAGCAAAATGGAATGTTTTAGTGTATGATACATTTTAAAGACTGTGTTTATTCTGAAATTCCACAGAAGTAGCTTCCGTGGGCTATTGAAATTAGGCTACTTAAACATACTACTACTGACTTTACTTGTGTGTGTGCTAGTGAATAAATTATGCGTACAGTGCTGAACAATAATGTGGATGTGAAACATACTGTAAAGCACATTGTAATTGTAATATGCAAGAGATTCCGTTATGAATGTATAAGTGTTCAACAGCATAAACAACCTTTTCATGTGCATGTGTGAGTGTTTCAAATGTATAAATGTTTAACTTGTGCATTTACCTTTCATGTAGTATTTAAGTTTGAGCGTTTCTCATAATGTATGCAGTGTTTCAGATAAGTATGCGAGGTCGTTTCAATAGTGATTGCAAGAGCTATTCGGTAGTTTGTGTGAGAGTCCTCTCATAACTTTTGCATATTACATGTTTTTCTCTCTTCCTTTTTTTACGTACAACCATTGTACGTCTCTCCTATATACATGTACTGGGGTGTCGCACCAAATTCTGGGCCCTGGGTACAAGGATTCACTGCGGGCCCCCATGAATGTTCTTCATAGGGGGAGGGGGTTTAACCATTTAAGCATTATTTTGTGCTTTAACTATTGAAAAATAGCAGATGTACAAGCTTGGTGCTGTGCTGCGACCTTGTACATCTGCTATGTTTCTATGTCAGTGGTGCTGTATTTGGCCACAGACCCCATCTCAAAATATTTAGTTCCAGGGACCCCCCCAAAAGCAAAGTTTGAGTTACAAATGTTTGCTTAAAACATACATATATTCAAAGATTTGCACACATTTTCCCGACTTTTCAAAAATAGCAGATCTACAAGCACCGAGTGCCGCGCTGCAAGCTTGTGTATCTGCTATTTTTCAATAGCTAAAGTATAAAATAATTAAGGCCACTCCACCTTGGGCACTAGTAACTCAGTCCCACTCATTTTCTGTCCTTTGATATTTACCACGTTAACTCTTAGAAATGAGTGTAAAACACTTGTACCTGGATTAAGCAGAGCCGACGTGGATTAGTGGAAAAGCAGCAGAACGTGTCTGGACATAGTAACAGCCATAAATAAATTACAGCCTCATCTTGTTTCAGATAGTCAGACGTCAGCTTGACATGAATCCCGATTTTTGCGAGGCAGTGAATCCCGTAAAAGTTATTGCTATTTGTGTGCAATGAAAAGCCTCCGCAGGCTCACGAAAGATATTAACAGGTGTTTGTCTGTTTTGTAAATCTATTGCAGCTGTTTCACGTAAAGAAGAGAAGAAAAAAAGAAAACAGAAAAAACACACACTTTCTTACATTTCGACTCGGGTCGTAACAATGGGGCTATGCGGCATCACTTGAAAACATATGGTGCTCATAGCCTTGACCGATACGATACCTTGTATGCTGAGGTAGTCCTAATTTTCCCAATGATTATTTGCACAGATACAGAAAATAGAACATTGTTCTCGGTGAAACCAGACAGTCCATAACTCACAGGGCCTGGGAATCAAATCTTTAGCCAGTTTCCCTTTTGACATTTGCCTTTTATTGTTACTCGCGTTGAAATCCTCAATGATTTGTTGTGTTTTGAATTACGCTCTACTTGTCACCCGTCTTTGCTCGGCCGGAAAGTGACACGTCAAAGCTCTTTCAAAGTCATCAGTGTTCTTCCACATTCCTTTGCAGCAATGAATGATTTAAGAAGTAGGCCCTTACTTTTTTTATAAAGCTACAAAACCGGAGCTAAAGTATTGCCATAAACCTGGCCATGCACTTCGCTCTATCCCCATCTCCATCCTTTTTTGACAGCAACTCCTGTTAATTTGTGTGTTCTTTCAGAGTTACGGTCATTTACAGTACATGCACCTTGAAGATATTCTTTTGTCCTTGATGAAGTGGGCTGCATTAAGGAGGACGGGGGGGGGGGGGGGGGGGGGGGGGAGTGTAAAGAAAAGAGAGGGGGAAAGGAAAGCAGGAGGAGGGGAGAGATTAAGTGTGTGGTTATTTTGGCAGGGACCAAGCAGCACGAGGCAGGATGCCAACAGAAACTCTCACTGTCTTTGTCACGTGGGCTTGTTAGTTATGCACAAATGCATGGGCTCAGACACATACAAACATACACACAATGTAGCATATAGACCAGGGGTCGTCAAAGTTTTCAGCCCAAGGACCCCTTAGTTGAGAGAGAGATGAAGTAGGGACCCCCACAAGCTTTTCATAGACTCCATATAGTTTCATTGTTTGACAGCAAAATCATCAGTGTATTTTGGAATCATGTCAATTTGTGTTTTCAGATAAGTATTTAACCACTTGAATCGACAATAAATAACTTGATTCTCTTTGCCGAAAATAGCCGATCTACAAGCTCACAACGCCTCGCAGCGTGTGAGCTTGTAGATCTGCTATTTTTGGCTAAAGTTCTCAGAATATGGACACTAGGGTTCAAGTGGATTCTATCACACAAAGATTTGGAGGACCCCCTGTAGTTACTCTGAGGACCCCCTGTTGAAGACCCATGCACTACAGGAACACAATTAGACACATTCAAGAACAGACATGACTATACACACACAAACTACACACACAATTTCACAGATTTGAGAATTTTTGAATAACTTTCCCTGGGTTTGTTCACAGAAATGAATTATTTATTAAATAAACACAGAATTATTTGTGTATATCCTTACAAAGTCAAATAATAGGCCTGGCCTTACTCTATGACTGCCTATCTATGGTAAGAAGCAGTTAACAATAAAAACATTGATGTTGCACAATTTCATGTTTAAACGAGGAGACACTGAAAACAAGCTTGACGATTAGAATCAGAATAGAATCATGATTGCTGCTGTCAAACTGAAACTATATGGTATCTATGAACAGGTTGTGGGGGTCCCTGCTTCATATTGTTCATAACTCTCTTAACTAAGGGGTCCTTGGCATGAAAACGTTGAAGACCCCTGAAGTATAGGGCTGTATAAGTGATTAAAAAATCAAACCTTGGTTCGAAGTGGAGCCGTGAATTTGAGCAGTTCCAGATCTACGTTTTTGATTCTATGTGTTCTAGATCTATGAATTCTATGTGTTCTAGAACTATAAATTCTATGTTTTCTAGATCTATAAATTATGTGGTCTAGTTAGAGCTGTCAGTCGATTAAAATATTTAATCAGATTAATCGCATGATTGTTCGTAGTTAATCGCGTGAGTAATCGCATATTAATCGCATATTTCGTATCTGTTATAAATCTACCTTAAACAGATATTACTACTCATATCAACATGGGAGTAGACAAATACTTGCTTTATGCAAATGCAGCATATTTACTATTTTTGAAATAATAACAAATACTGTCCATAATAGGCCTAACAAACATATAACAAAAATATCTGCTTCCATTAGGACAGATTAATAGTGAAAGGACCACCGCTCATCGAGGTGCTGCATGCCTGAAGAAGGTATATGACCAAAAGCTTGCACTTTATTTAACTGAAAATAAAGAACATGATTTTGCACACTTTTGAGTGTGCGGAGGCTCCCTTAAATCTTGGCTCCCTTATATTTCATTAGGACAGATTTAAAATAAACGTTTATACTTGGCATTCAATCACTAAACCCCAGCATCCCTATTCTAAGGGGATATTCACCAAAAGTAGCAGATTTACAAGCTCACTACAAGATGCTACAAGAGCTTGTAGATCGGCTATTTTTGGTGAAGAGAGTTGGCGTATGGAAAAATAACTCAAGTACAGTGCAACTCAGGGGTGTTCTGTGACGCTAGAGTGCCACCCATAGGATGGAGTTCTGAACTGAACAGAACGCAGATTATCTAGCTGTTACGGTATGTTATGATGTTAACTGTAGAGATACTGTGATTACTAATTGTCGGACGTAGGCTACTATGTGCTCGTGTTAGTCGTGTACAAGTTGGAGCGCTGATGTTCTTGGGAGGGTGTGTGTCATGGGGCTCGCGCTGTCTACGATAATGTGCCGTTTCAACGCTTCGGTATTTACTGCGCGCGACGCCGTCAGCGGTAATATTGTAGTTTTGATTGTGGTTGTCTGCTACAAAAATCTCTGCTGTTTTGTCTGTCTCATACATAGAGTTATGGGGTCTCATACTACTAGCCCTGCTGCTAGCAGCATCTCACACTGACTGTCTGTGTTGTCAGTGCATTTGCTTCCTTACCGAGGCTCCAACATCACTGCGTTAATCGCACGTTTAAGTGCAGGCTTGGGGAGAGTGAGTGATGCGCTTGCCGACACACGACACAGAGGCTGCACTCACTGCGCGCGCGCGCGTGTGTGTGTGTGTGTGTGTGTGTGTGTGTGTGTGTGTGTGTGTGTGTGTGTGTGCGCAATCGGTGTGTGCACGCGGTAAAGTCGCGCATGCGCAGATCCTGTTCGAACTGAACGACACAATTTTTTCCCACTAGACGAGACCAGAGCAGTATGGACGAGACAAAAACCGAAAGCCACTTACTGGGAGCTCATGTGCTTTGCACACGGCTCCAAAAATGTGTATCAGTCCCCAGAATGCAGTACAGATCAGTACCAACAGAGTCACAACAAAAAGGTATGTCCCATAATAGTTGTATAATTGCAGCATCACTAAGATAACAAAACAGGCGAGTTGTGTATGAACACAACCAGGATTAAACTGCAGAAACAGGGCAGGGCAAATATGTGGGTTTCCAGGAATTGATACATAAAAGTCTCCAGTCAGTCTCCAGTATAAATAAAGTAACATTTTTTGTCACTTTGCTTTTCCCCCATTTTCATTCTTTTCTTTCCCCCAAGAAAAATGTCAAGTAACCAACTGTGATTGATCAATCTATTCAACTCTTCTACATCTTTGACTGGTGAGAATTATTTGAATTAAGGTCCATAAACACCTTGACAGTGGACAAAACCTTCGTTCAGGATCTGGTCTTTAATGCGTAGGCTAAGTCCAACTTAAAAGGAGACCTTTGCAATAAAATTCCCTAAACTGGCTGAGTATGAACATTCCTCCTACTTAGTTTCTAATTTCAGAGTGTGCCATGCACTTCTGTAATGCCTCATTTCTTCCTCCACTAGTTTTAACTAAGCCTGCATTTATAAATTACATTGCGCGCCAATGTGTCCCGCGCTGGAAATACCTCACGGCGCATTGCATCGCAACACATTGTGAGCTTGTAGTTCGTCTGTTTTCAGCATGGGACACCATCGTACGACAAAGTATAAATCAAGCTTTACCTGTCTTTGATTGTTATCGCCATAGCTACTGCAGCAAAGCATAGCTCCGCGGCGGTTCTGGGTCGACACAGACCCAGAACGCTCGCTGCTTTTGTCTTAACTTTAGTCTTTAATGACATTTCCAGACAGATTTTGTTGCTGTTTTTAATCAGATACCGGGTTCATTCTCAGTCGCACAGATTGTATCTTGAACTGTAAGTGTAAGGGGTTCAGGACATCTTGACAGCAGTTCCTGTTGGATGAATCATGCTAATTTTGGATGATGCAAATACGGCATGATGTCGCCGCAGTCGGGTGGAAACCTTCTATGTCCAAAAGTCTTCCAACAGAACCAACACAGTTAATATTCAGTCACAAGCTCTTGTAAATACTTTTTATTGACAATGAGGGGATCTGGTTCTAAGTTTATATTAAGTATTTTAGATATCAAAGTGAAAATGTTAATCCAATAAGTTTGAACTTTGGGACATAAAGCAAAGCTATGAAGTAAAGTATCATCAGCTGATAGGCATTTATCACAAGTAGGGGAAATCTGATCAGAGTACAAAGCTAACAAAACATCAGCAATGTTTCCTATCTTATGGTCTCATTATTGCAAGGAAGTTGCTTCTTATGCATTGGAAGAAAAAAGATGCGCCAACCACAAAGATGTGGCTTGGTGACCTTACCAACACGTTACATCTTGAAAGGATTAGATATACTCTTGGGGACAAACTTTCATATTTTGGTAAAGTATGTTCGCCTCTCATAGCATACCTGGCAATGACGGTGGAGTAGGGACGGGTGGGAAGGGGATGGGACTTTCAGAGATACTACTTAGGATCATGACTTGTAGGTTTTCTATTGTTTGTATGTATATGTATTATTTATTTATGTTAACTGTTTCATTGTGTGTTTTTGTTAATGTATAACTTTTGATTTTGTGTGGAAAAATTGAAAAAAAGAGCATGCATTGTTGCATTTATCTCTGACTTAATGTAATTTGCTCGAATAAACATTTGAAACTAAATACTTTTTATTGGTATAAAACCAACAGACAGACTGTCCCGTGACACTTGTGTACATCAAAGAAGTGCATTAAAGGTTAGGTAAGTGATTTTATTTGGTTAAAATACAGTTAAGTGTTAAATATGAGTATGTATCTCTATGGCAATGAGGATAGCCTATAGCGCTTTAACCTTTAACACTTTGTTTTAACCTAAAAATATCACTTAAATGTCACAATAAAAAATACATAACATTTGGAGATACAAGGTTTCTGCCCGCCAGCAAGAGCTAGTTCCTCTGAATGGAAGAATGGCTATAGAGAACGGGTCTACCGTGTCTGTTTATGTAGTCTGCGTGTGCTGTGCGTGTGGAGCTGCACTCGCTGAGGCCTACGGGGGATTTGCCCATTGAGTCAAATCGTGGCACACTTATCTCCTCAACCCCGTTATCTCACAACATAGTAATTGCTGACTTCCAATCGTGCTCGTTTTCCACTGATAGGGAGACTTGCTCTCCTTGTAGTTAAGTTTGCTCTGATTTCCCTTCCCCGAGTAAGCCTAGCGTTGTGCACGCACACGCGTACACACACACACACACACACACACACACACACACACACACACACACACACACACACACACACACACACACACACACACACACACACACACACACACACACACACACACACACACACACACACACACACACACACACACACACACACACACACGTGCAACTCCCACCCCCCATGCCCTCTTTCCATGCCAAGACTGAGGAGGAAGTCATTACTTGTGGATGACTTCTACAGATCCCATTAACCTGCTATGTATGGCAGAGAAGTCATTACATTCCACAGAGGATTGCATGTGAAAAAATATCACGCACTTAGTCATAACAGTATGAAACTGCCAATTCGTTTTCATAATATTTCACTCGCCGTGAAAACATTTCATGTCTTCAGGATGTCTGCTCATGCTGATTCATGTATGTGTATACCTAGCTGCATACAGGGTAAATCAATTACAGACGAACTATGTCAACCGACAAATGGACACCGATCAGCAGGCACATGAGTATATCACGCAATCCTTTTGTGGTTATCAAAGCGTTTAACCCAGCAATAAAATCATGTATTTGTAGGCTACATGTTACCTTTCTCTGTGTAAATGAGCCGTAGTTACCCTTCATCATACAATGGTGCTGTGCACCGAAAATTAGCCGTGTGTCTGTGGCGTGTTCCGGATCGGTTGCTTTCCTTTGTTGTCGCACGCCGGCACGCCACACCAACAGCCCATGCACGACGGAGCATTATTTAGGCCTAAGAGGTATTTCACTTTCCTCACGGAGAAAATAATCTCACTGCCTTGTGTACCACATTGTTTGCGTACCATGACTTTGATAGAGAAAACACACTGCGCGCACACAAACACACCCTCTGTGAAATATCAGCCAATGTGTCAGCATTCCATCCGCCCCCCCAACCCCCCTACCACCACCACCACCGCCTCCACTTCCCCTCCCGGCAGCCTGCAGCCTCGCAGCCACATCCCTGTAGTCCTCGCCGGCCCGCGCGCGGTGACGGAGGGCCGCGCCACATGTTGTGTCGTGGTTAACCTAGGGGCCCGCCACTTGAAAAGGGCCTAAATCAATGCTAGCCATCTTGAACTAATTCTCCGGCTGAGGATGAGAGAAGGGGAATAACCCGGCGGATTGATTACCCTGCCACGGATCTGGTCTGTGTAACCTGGGCTTGTCTTCGGCGGTAGACCGCAACGACCAACACCACTCAAGTGCTTCGGCTTTGTATCCGGGTGAAAGAAAAGAAAAGGCACTTCATGGACGTTGCTGATCTCAGATTGTCGTTCCTTTCCAAAGAGAGTGGCAGCGAGGCTCGAGGACGGAGACGATCGGCCAAACGAATGTACTTGATCAGTCAGATAAAATGCCATTTGAAAGGCTGTCCAAGGCTGAGTTGCTCTAGCATTTACAGATGGATCGGATAAGCTATAAACGAAGAAAAATACATACATGGGTAAAAAAGAAGAAGAAAAAGAAACAGGTTGACTTGAGGCCTCTGGAAAGTAGTGAGGTAACTAGCAACGCTGCCAGTGCCTCTTCAAGCTTCATACTTATTTATATATTTACATATCAATGTACAGCCTGGCGACAGTAGAAACGAGACAAATGTGAGAAAGTCAAACACATGAGTTCAAAAGTCACCCTCCGTACAATAGACACACATGGGTGATAAGTCGACGGCTGTGTGCCCTGGTGACACGTGATTGGCCCGTGCACCGCGCCACTGCTCGGTGCGCGTCCATGGCAGGGCGTGTACGCTGCACACGAGGCAGAGAAGGTGGCGCTGGTGGAGATGGGAGTTTGGCTGCAGCGCTGGAACAGTTGAGCTCACTGTGCCTGAGTGTGATTAACTGAGCTAGAGGGGCGCTAGCCAGCTATAATGAAGCCTGCTCTCGTCTGTCAGTGTGTGTGGGTGTGTGTGCGCGCGTGCGTGCGTGCGTGCGTGCGTGCGTGTGTGTGTGTGTGTAAAATGTTATTCGGAGTAAGGGTCCATTTGGTTACATTTGTACACAGTTAAAAATGTATGCATTAACTCAATGACAAGTAAACAGGAGCGAATCCAACACGACGTATGCAGTATGAGCCAGAGGCAGACAGTGACAGAGAGAGAGAGAAAATCAGACACATCTATAGACAATAATGAACCAACAGGGGAATTGACAGAAAGACAATGTGAAAGAGAGAGAGAGAGAGAGAGAGAGAGAGAGGGGGGGGGGGGGGGGGGGGGAGGCACAGGGAGTCTGAGAAGGTCAATCATAAAGCAACATGGGATCAGTCTGTCTGACTGCCATTTGTAATTGACACTGAAGCAACGTGTCGCCCGGCACCATGGTTTCAGAGCTACACCCAAAACAAACAAACAAAGGAGTTTGGGTCATAAGCATGTGTTGTGTGTGGGTGTGTGTGTGTGTGCGTGTGCACTACAGAGGGAGTGATTGAGAGAAAGATTCTAAAGCCCAGATGCGTTAAATCAGTCATTTTCCAGCAACGACACTGTCGTGTAACAAAGCATGAATTACGGTTTAGCCACTGAGCTTTTCACTGTGACACACGCTCGCGCACACACACAAACATTATATGAAAATACTTGATGGATGGATTTCTCTCCAGAGAAACTGAGACAAGGCTTAGACACCCATGGTGTCTCATTTCATTAGGCTAACCATGGAAAGCCATTCACCAGACGGCTGACACCCAACATCGTGCCATGTCGCCAGCTCCACCTGGTGTTACGCGCACGCAGGCACGCACGCAGGCACGCACGCACAAATGTACGCACACACACACACACCACCTGGCGTGTGGGCCCGTCACGTTTTGGAAAGCGCAGGTATATAATTCACAGAGGGGAGCGTGTGTTATCGTGAGAAAATGCAAGGGTTTATAATTGATCCCAGAAAAATACTGGGCTGCAGAACTGTGTGACAACTATGCCACTTTGATCATATTCCCCTACAGTTTGTGTGATGCGTGATCGTGTACTTGTCTGGTTTGTGTATTGGCACGTAACACGCGCGGTATACAAGCAAATTTGCTTGGCTGCATACGTACAGTATATGCATGTATGTGTATTTCTGGGGATATTTTTTTCTTTTTTGTTGGTGTCTTTATTTATGCTCGGGCGGAGCATTGGGACTGCTTCATCCACTCCAGATTTTTGTCAGCTAAGGTTTCGGGGGGGTTAGCTCATATAGAATGCCGATTCCAGGGTTTGCTTCATCTCACATGGTTTCAATCACCTTGTCCTGCAGACCCTGTAGGTTGGGAAGGCAGACCTTCGCTCCAGGACTCTAGGACCTGGAGCAGGCCGGGCACCAAGGGAGCCAGGAACAGGGGTGTCGCACCAAATTCTGGGCCCTGGGAACAAGGATTCACTGCAGGATTCACACCCATGAATGTTCTTAATAGGGGCCGGGGGAGGGGGTTTAACCAATTTATACTGGGAATGCAATATTACGCATTATTTTTCTGCTTTAACTATTGAAAAACAGCAGATATTCAAGCACGCAACGCGCCACCAAGTGCAGCGCTGCGAGCTTGGAGATCTGCTATTTTTGAAAAGTCGTGAAAATCCTTTTCATCTTCCCTCAGAAATCGCTCATATATTTATTTATTTTTTAAACTATGTTTCTATGTCAGTGGTGCTCAAACGTTTTCATTTCAAGGACCCCCCAAATGATATGTATTTGGCCACGGACCCTCATCTCAAAATAATTCGTTCCAGGGACCCCCCAGAAGCAACATTTTAGTTACAAATGTTCGCTTAGAAAATACATTTATTCAAAGATTTGCACACATTTTCACGACTTTTCAAAAATAGCAGATCTACAAGCTCGCAACGCGTGTTGTGAGCTTGTATATCTGCTATTTTTCGATAGCTAAAGTATAAAATAATGAAGGCCCCTCCACCTTGGGCCCTGGTAACTCAGTCCCACTTTTCCCCCCCTTTGTGACGCCCCTGGCCACGAAGACGGGAGGAGGACAGCAGGGACCGAGGGACAGAGCGTGCATGAAAATGACGCATTACACACCTCGTAGTACCGGCTGAGGCAGCTCCCCTGCCTCATCTTGACATGACCCGAATCCCCTCTCCTATCCCCGTTCTCCTCTCCTTTCATTTATGTTAGTTAAGAGAAACAACAGATTTAATTGTCTGTGGACGTGTCCCCCTTTAACTTTTCCTTTGGCGTGGTGGCTCCCAGAGCAAAACCTCATGCATTCTCCAGGCAGTCTTCAGACCGCTCTTTACCCATATAGTTGTTGACACAAAGCTGCGCAGTTTGCAAGGTTACTAAGTAGAAAAGGCAGTGATTTGCCTGATGAAGACAATGGTGTTTACGGCAGTGGTTCCGAAACCTTTCAGATCGAGACCCAAAAGAGACCCAAACTAATGAAAACAGCAGATCTACAAGCTCACAACGCATTGCTTCGCGCCGCATTGTGAGCTTGTAGATCGTCTACTTTCACTACTAAACATTTGTTTATTATCATACCTCCAGACAAGGTCCCCCTATGGGATATCAGCGCCATCTGGCGGTGCAACAGAGTAAAACTCATATCCTCCCGTACGAGAAATGTCATTTGTCGGAAGGGCTGTCAATCACAAAACGAGGGCACCGCCCCCGAGTGTATATAAGCCCTGTGGGCTATCATAACTTCCTCTTTCCGCACCTCTGCCTTGCAACTAGAGTGTCGCGAACTCAGCCATATAGTAATTAAATTCTGTAAAGTATAGCCTATAGCGACGGCTAGGAAGTCGGCCACTGGCCTTTATAGAATCCCTCCTGTACGTTTCTCTTCTATCTTCTCTCTACAGTTCGTGGTTTTCTCTTCGTTTGTCTTTGAGTCTTTACCTTCTTCTCTGTACGCTCTGCCACGTGTTTCCCTGCCCTAGCTTAGCTTCGCCTAGCTTCGGTTAGCTTCACGATGGCGGCTCGTCGGCCCACGGTTAGCAGGGTCCCTAAGAAGTGCGGCCTTCCCAGCTGCAAAGGACTCATCGCCAACGAAGACACCCACCCGTTCTGCATTGTCTGCATGGGGGTAGGACACGCCTTGGCCTCTCTGTCCCCTCCGGCCCCGGCCACGGGGGTGAACTGTGCTGAATGCCTCCAGTACGACGTTCCAGCCCTCGAGGCCCGCTGTGAGATCGCTGCCGCAGGCTACGGCCTTCACACCACGGTCTCCGCCGGAACCCTCCCAGACACCTCTCCTCGTGTGCCGGACAGCGCTGTACGCCACAGCGCTGCTTCTCGCCACGTGGTTAGGCCTCCAGCGGCCTCGCCCTCAGCTAGCTTCGGTAGCCCCGATGCTAGCGGGCCTGCTACTGCTGCTGCCCCTGCTGTTTCTCCGACTGGCTCGACTGGTGCCGTGCCCAAGAAGAGAACATGCAAGACCGCCCATGTTGCTCCACTGCCAGCTGCAACTTTGGCCGTCCCTTTTAAGGAATTCCACCCGCTAATCGTCGGTGACATTCCCCTCTCCTTCTCCGTCCCCCAGCTCCGGGCCATGCGGCCACCTAGCCCCGTCTCCTGGCATGCTAGCGACGGTGACGAACCAGAGCCAGAGGACTACGACATGTCCGAGGTGGACTCGGAGGGTGAGTACTCGGAAGAAGACGAGTCCACGCTTCCCTCCGGTCAGGGCGGAGGCGCGGCCGGGTCGGTTCCTCACGCCGAGGTTCCTACCTCCGCCGCGTCCTCCCCAGCCCCTTCTGCCTCTCTCCCCCCTTCCATGCCGGCTGGGGCGAGAGGGGCAGAGGCACAAGACCCAGACTCTATCCCCATGGACGAGCTCTCGGTGCTGGAACGTGCTACCATCCGTTGCGGCCTGGAGCTGCCGCTCGGAGACGCGCCACTCGGACCACGGGCTAGGGTTCCCATCCTAGGCCAGGATTTGGAACCTTCCCCCCCGCCACGCATGGATAAGCTCCCACTGGTCCCAGGCTTTGCAGAGGCCCTGCATTCGACCTGGACTACGCACAAGGACCCCCCCAAGCTCCCCTTCTTGGTCGACTGCCGCGACGCAGAGAAGGCGGGAATCCCCTTGTGCCCTCCCATGGACAAACTGATGGCTCAGTCCCTTATCGGGAGCCTCAAGCCAGCTCATGAGCGGACCGGTCCTGGAGGCCGCAGTCCCTTCATCTTGTCCGTGGGGAAGAAGCCTCCTGGTTTTGCCATCGCCTACGACGACAAGCAGTCGTCCAGGGTCAGGAACTCTTACAGAGCCTCCGCGCTGGCTGCCAGGACGATGAATGCCACCCAGCTGCTGCTCTCCTCCACCAGGCGCCTCCTTAGCGAGATGCGGGAGGTGCCTAACGATACGGTGGAGGAGATCGACAAGGCGCTGCGCATGCTGATGGACCTGAATGTCCACGCCATCGAGTGGCTTGGACACGGTATGGATTACTGCATCCAGGCGGAACGTGCCAGGTGGCTTGAGAAGGTGAAATGTCCTGGCAGTTCCGAAGGGGAGACCGAGAAGGTCCTGCAAGACCTCCCCGGCCACCCTACCTCCCTCATGGGCGGTGGACTGGATCTTCTCCGCCAGGAGATGGCGGATAAGAAGATCACTCTGGAACTCCTGGAGGCCACGACGGACCCCCAGGCACCCAGAAAGGAGAAGAGGCAGGGACGAAGCAAGGCCCCCGGTCAGGCCGACAGGGGGCGCTCTTTCTCCAAGCAGGGGAAATCCAACAATCCCCCTAGGACCCCCTCCTCCTCCTCCGCGGGACCCCCTCGCACTGCAGCGGGGGCTCCGACCCGCTCTCAATCCCGCCACCCTCCCAGGCACGGGATACCGGCCAGCTCCCACAAGGCCCGTGGGAAGCCGCCGCGAAAGTGACACTGGACTCTGGCGGGGTCCCCCTGATCATTCAGGGGACCCCCCCTCTCAAGCGCAAACGAGTGAACAGTATAAAAAAATTTCTCATGCCAAGAAAATAATGTTATTGTCTCCTCCTCTGTGCTCTCCTCCAGTGCCTGTATTAAAGTGTGTGTTGATAAAACAATGCCTGTTTCTTTCAAACCCACCTGCTCTAGTACAGACGACCCCATTTTGCATGAATTTAGCCAGTGTAGAGAAGTCCAGGCTGGAATTTCTTTCCACTCAGAAAAAATCGCTTTCTCCAGTCACGCAGACAGGGTACAAGCAGAATATTTCTCATTGCAAAATGTTCCCAGACAAGCTAATTCCTATTCACAATGGTATGGTTTCACTAGTGTGCAATACCCCTCTGTCTCCACTGAGCGGCACTGCTATGCCGACTCTAGCTCAGGACAGGAGTTTGGTCTTAGCGTCAGGGAAGAAGCCAGCACATTTCAACACCCAGGGTCGGCCTCGTCTTCCCGTAAGGAAGCATATAAAGGCCTTAGAACAGGTTATAAACGTAAATACAATTCCCCGAGCCGGGGATTATGTTACTTATGCGATAAACCCTGTCCCCCGGGCTCCACGTTATGTGCCGCCTGTATTATTAACAAGCGAGGCTTCTCGGAGGTCACGTGTCCGTCTCCCACCGGATACGGAAATAAGCGTACCGGAAACGGAAACGCTCTTTCCTCCGGTGTCTCCGCGCCTTCCGGCCCGGCGTCTAGCGGATACGGAAACGTGCCCGGATACGGAACCTCTCGGTCCCGTCCATCCTCTCCCTCACGGCCCAGTAGTCCCGCTCAGGCGGTACAACCCCAAGGCTTCTCCGTTGCTCAGCAACACGTTAGCACAGTGGGCAGAGCAATGGAAGCGTTGCAATCCGAATCACTGGGTGTTTCGGACAGTGACACGGGGCTACAGACTACAGTTTGCGGAAATACCCTCCCTCTCCAGCAAGGTTATTTACACTCAAGCCCGCGGCTTGAAAGCGGATGCCTTGAGGGAGGAGATAAGCTCACTATTGCGCAAGGGCGCTATAGTGGAGTTATCCCGCGACCAGTTTAGCCGTTTAGGCTAAGGCCGTTTAGGCTTCTGGAGCCGTTATTTTCTGGTACAGAAAAAAGGGGGGGGGCTGCGTCCTATAATGGACTTACGTGCTCTGAACAAGCACTTGAAAAAGTTCAAATTCAGGATGCTGACGTCAGAGTCCCTGATGAGATCAGTGAGACAGGGGGATTTCCACTGTTCAGTGGATCTGAAGGATGCTTATCAACACATCCTCATTTATCCCCCACACAGGAAGTTCCTGCGGTTCGCCTTCGAGGGGCGCCTGTACGAGTACACGGTCCTCCCCTTCGGTCTTTCCCTGAGCCCTCGGGTTTTCGTGAAAGTGACCGAGGCAGCCATTGCTCCACTGAGGCATCAGGGAGTCAGGCTCGCGAACTACATAGACGATTGGATGATTTCCGCCGCCTCCTGCTCAGGAGCGGCGCGCCATACCGATCTGGTGTTGTCACACCTGAAGGCCTTGGGTTTCAACGTCAATTTTGGCAAAAGCATGTTGTCACCCTCCCAGCAGATTTCCTTTATAGGGAGATCTCTGGACTCGGCCACAATGTCCGCCCGCCTCTCACCGGAGAGGGTGGACAGGTTTCTGACTTGTCTCAGCTCCTTCCGACTGAACCAGGTGGTCAGGTACAAGGAGTGCATGAAGTTAGCTGGGCTGATGGCATCAGCGGTGCAACTTCTGCGTCTGGGCAGGTTTCACATGAGACCTTTCCAGCGGTGGACACTGGCGCTCAGGATTCCTTCCCTGCAAGGGTACAGGAAGGTGACGGTCAGCCAGGTCTGCATGGACGCTCTGGTCCCATGGAGGGACCAGGCGTTGTTGACGAGTGGGGTCTCCATGGGCGAGGTGATATCACGCAAGGTGATCACCACGGACGCCAGCCGCTCGGGGTGGGGCGCCACCCACGAGGGGCGTTCAGCCAGGGGTCTCTGGACCCCGGCCATGTTGGAGTACCACATCAATTATCTGGAGTTAATGGCGATCTTCTTGGCGCTCAAGCATTTCGAACCATTTCTTCGGGGTTGTCATGTTCTGGTCAGGACGGACAACACGGCGGCCCTGTATTATCTCAACAAACAGGGTGGCCTCTGCTCACGCATGCTGGATCAGCTGGCGCGTGAGATGACCCTCTGGTGCTTGCCTCGCCTGAGGTCCATCAGAGCCTCCCATGTTCCGGGCCTTCAGAACGGCGGCGCCGATCTGTTGTCCAGGGGGGAGCCTCGTTACGAGGATTGGTCTCTCCACCCTGCGGTGGTGAGGCAGATTTTCTCCAGGTTTGGTCAACCTCGAGTAGATCTCTTTGCCTCTCAGGAGAACGCGAAGTGTCCCCTTTACTTCTCAGTGAGGGGACCTTCTCCTCTGGGGACGGACGCGTTTGCTTACGAGTGGCCAGAAGGCCTTCTCTACGCGTTCCCGCCCCTGGAACTGATCCTTCCCACTCTGGAGAGGATCAGATGTTCCAACCGGGAGGTTCTTCTAGTAACACCGTCCAGGGGAGTGTGGAGGTCTCTGATCACCCCACTGCTCTCTCGACCCCCTTGGCGGCTCCCCTTGCACAGGGATCTGCTGCGCCAGGCAGGGGACGAGATCTTCCATCCAGACCCACGGGGCCTAGACCTGTGGGTTTGGCCCGTGAGAGGGAGAACCTGTTAGCAGCAGGCTTCTCACCGATGGTTGTAGCCACTATTCAGAGTGCTAGAGCCCCCTCCACTAGGGCTGTGTACGATGGAAGATGGAATGCCTTTTTGGACTGGTGTGAGCTACAGGAGCCACCTGTGGTGGCTCACTTAGCTCCGGCCCAGAGGGTGTTAGATTTCCTGCAGGATCGCCTGGACCTCGGTCTGGCGTTCTCTACACTGAGGGGTTATTTAGCGGCTATTGATGCCTGCCACCTGGGGGTGGCAGGTAAAGGCCTTTCTAAAATCCCTGAGGTGGTCCAGTTCATGCATGGTGTTGACCATTTGAGACCTGTGACCAGAGCCTTGTTTCCTGCTTGGGATCTACAAGTGGTTCTTGAGGGCCTTTGCAAGGCACCCTTTGAACCGCTTGGGAGGACCTCTTTGAAACATTTAAGTTTCAAGACAGCTCTTTTGCTTGCCTTGTCTACGGCTAAGCGTGTGAGCGACCTTCATGCACTCTCTGTGAGCCCTGATTGTATGAGGTTTCTCAATAATGACTCCAAGGTTCTTCTTAAACCTCATTTGAGTTTTATTCCTAAGAACCGAGTGATCCCGAAGGAACCTGTGGTTTTGACGGCTTTCCATCCTCCTCCGTTTGCATCGGAGGAGGATAGGCGTCTTCTTTGTCTTTGTCCGGTTAGGGCCCTGAAGGCCTACTGTGACAGGACGGTGGACAGCAGGTCTACTTCTCAGCTTTTCGTGGTCATGAATGCCCGTCAGCGAAAGGCGGTGTCCAAACCCACTCTGTCGAGATGGATTGTGGATGCCATTAGGTTGGCTTACACCCGTGCTGGGTCTGAAGTGCCAGAGGCACTTAAGGCCCACAGTACTAGGGGTGTGTCGACCTCTTGGGTTTTGTCCAAAGGTGTCTCCATTGAGGAGATTTGTGCGGCGGCGAATTGGTCTTCGCCGTCCACCTTTGCGACCTACTATCACCTGGACGTTGCGCCTTCTGCCATGGCGCATACGGTTCTGGGTGCTGCTGCCCCGCCTACTATGTAGTGGGGCGGCTCTCTCCCCTTCCTGGGACAGCATGCTACTGTCTCTAGGATACCTGGGGGGGGACCCTGAGTGTTTCCCTTATACTACTGTAGTATTATAAGGCGGACCCGTGTCTGCCCTTAGTGCATAAGGCAGGTCTCGGTCTGTCAGGGTCTCTTTTTTCTGTCTGAACACGCCCAGGCCCTGTGGGTCTGGGTCGGGCCAGTCCTGAGAGGGGTCACGTCGGTTGACGAGACCTCCTTCCGGGGGTGGTCGGTGTACACGACAGTCTTGTCGGTTCATGGCTTCTCGGGGAGTGTATGAGTCCCATAGGGGGACCTTGTCTGGAGGTATGATAATAAACGTATAGGTTCCGAACGGAACCATGTTTATTTAATACCGGAGGACAAGGTCCCCCGAATTAAGCCCCTCGGTTCGCTAGTTGCGGGCAGAGGTGCGGCTTTAGAGGAAGTTATGATAGCCCACAGGGCTTATATACACTCGGGGGCGGTGCCCTCGTTTTGTGATTGACAGCCCTTCCGACAAATGACATTTCTCGTACGGGAGGATATGAGTTTTACTCTGTTGCACCGCCAGATGGCGCTGATATCCCATAGGGGGACCTTGTCCTCCGGTATTAAATAAACATGGTTCCGTTCGGAACCTATACGTTTTCTAATTTATGGAATTTCTTCGATTTTTCTTTTATTTATTAATGAAATTACTTAGAGAAATCATTCTATTTCTTTTTTTAATTTTGTCAGTCTGTCCCCCTGTACAGTATGTCTGTACAGTATGTCCCTCCTTTAGTGGTCGGTGGGTGATGGCTGATTTAAGTAGTCACACCTGGCCCAAGTTAAACTAATTTAGCCCTGAGCCCGGCTGTGACAACAGAAATTGAGCAACAGTAATGATGCACACAAGTCAATAAATCAGCCATCCACACACTCAGAAAGAGCCTCTGTCGTGACAGGCTACTGTGTCTACTCGTTTAACTAAAGAAGTTGTGTTCAACACAAGTTCAGGAGTACTAGAGACCATGCACCTCTGCTTCTCACGGCCACTCCCTGTTTTTAGTGACTTCCCTATCCACTGCACCTGCCTTCACCCAACCTCCTCCTTCTTCCTCCAATCTCGTTCTTTTTCTTCTATTTCTTGAGGAATCCAGGGGAGAAGTGACTGCATGGGCAGAGACCACCGCCTGCTCCCCGAGTAGAGCAACGATGAATCGTTAAACTTAATTAGATACTAGTGAACTGATTATGCTACCTCAGCCATGGTAAGCTGGTAAATGTAGGTTTCTGGTGTTGTGTATATTGAAATTATTATTTGGGAATAACCCCTTGAGATGTACCATCTCTTTCAAGGGGGTCCACAGAATAAAAAAAAAACATATTTCTTTGGTACATTTAGACACAAAACAACAACGATAACAAAACTTACAACAGCAATACACATAGCACAGAGCCCAAAATGGATCATTGCTTAATAGATATGTTATAATGATGAATTAGCCAAAGCATGAACAGGTAATCTCAAGGTGAGAGGACAGCGCAGATATAGACACTTTGAAAGACATTATTGACCGGATATGAACAGGTAACGGCTTGTTACATAGACCAATCACAGCAAGCTCACGTGAACTTGTAGATCGGCTATTTTTGGTGAAGATATTCGGTGTAGACGGGGGGGAGAGGTCCAAGTACAGAGCCAACTCAAGTCTGGTTTACCAAGTCTGGAGGGGGTCTTCAACAGGGGGTCCGGGACTCTTAGGGGGTCCTCAGAGTTACAACAAGGGGTCAATCAAATCTTTGTGTAATAGAATTCGTTTTTTCCTTTTTTTATATTAATATAGAGGTTTGGTGTAGAGGGGAAAAAGAGCAGACAAAGTACAGAGTGAAAGGTCAAGTTTATTATGTATTGACGGTGCAAGTGGTTAAATTAAATATCTGAAAACACAAATTGACATGAATCCACTCTCAACTAAGGGGTCCTTGGCCTGAAAATGTTGAAGACCCCTGGTTTAAGTGTTTAAAGAGAAGGGTCTTTTCTCTTCATCTCTCACTCACACTAAAATCCTCAGTGAGCTGTCCTCAGAGGGACCCCCCGACCAGGGACGTGCTGGCCATTAGGAAAAGCGGGACAACTCCCGAACGGCCGGTTCATTCCCGGCCGGTCCAGGCCGGCCATTAGGAAAAAGATTTAAATAAAATGTCGGCCTTCGTTCCATTTTGGGGGCTGGGCGGTCAACAAAGTAAATCGTCACTGTCGGGCAGAAACCTTGTATCTCCAAGTTTCAAATTTGTACATTTTTTCGCAAAGCAAAGCCCTGCTTCATCATACAAGGCCGTTGCACAAAGTTTTCACTAGTTTAAATCATTTTTAAAATGATAAATACAAAACAAACGGTTTTGGAGATCTCTCTCTATAGCGCGCAATGAGGGCCTCTCCAACTCTTTTTCCCGGGCTGAATCAGGGGCCCAGCATGTCCCTGCCCCAGCCCCCTCCCCCTCCTCCTCCCCCCCAAACCATGCTGGTATCACTGCCAGGCTCCGTGGACGCTGTGCGCTTTCACACGGATCCCGCAGAGAGGAGGAGGTAGCCCAGTGGTCACCTCGGGTCACCGGGATCTACTATCCAACAGGGGGTCTGGTGATACGGGCCTGCACAGCTCATCTGTCAGTGCAGCTAGCAGTGCGTATACCCCGACAGAAGCAGGCTGCGCGCAGCGGCGGCGCTCTCTGTTTATGAGGGTTTCCTGGCTTCCTATAGGCAGAGAGACGGGCACAATGGGCAGGCTGGGTCCGGCGCTAGCCGCCACTCATTCCCCCCCGGTTTTGTTTTCATTCTGCCAGGGGTCGGATGTGTTATTTGGGTTAGTTCTCAGAGTGCTGCTCTGTAAACATGACTAATGTTCTGTGGGAACCGAGGAAACCTGGTACATAACATGACATGATTTTGCCCTCATGTGGCATATTTGTTTTTGCCCATTTCCCTGTTGAAATGAACAACAGCATTGTATTCATTCTGTGTTATTGTATCATTCTGTCACTAGATGTAAATATTCAGGTTGTAGAGTCCGACTCTCTTCAAATACTTATTAAACAGTTCCTCATCTGAAATACAAATAAATGAAAATGCCATTACAGGTACAGTATAGATACTGTAAGTTCTGGGTGATTCTGCCATAGTGGATGTCTGCTATAGACTGGTCCGTTGGGTGCAAGGCCCACGGTGATAAAGATCTGCTGTGGGGCTGCATTCTACAACAAACAAGCTCCCCGATAAATGACAGGACGGGGAGACCGACGTTTATCCAAGGCAGCAGACATAAACACAGCAACCCTCATGGACGGAGCGAGGTAATTTAGAAATACCACCACCATTAGTCCAATTAGGGTTCAGTGCCTATGAATCCACAGGGCTTTCCCTGTTTGCCGGCAAAGGAAAAGGGGAAAAGTACACAGCAATTACATGTGGCCGACAAGAATGGGGAACGCAGGAGGAAATAGGAAGATAGGAAGCAGAGGTGAGGTTTTAGAGGCAGGAGTTTCTTCTCAGCTCTCCCTAAAGTCGGCCACTGAGGTAAGGTTGCATTTAGGATGGCCAGGGGGCTTTGGTGTTTTTCTGACACTGATCCCCACCTGGCTTAGCAGAGAGATAAGGCATCTGGACGACTCCCTCTCTGGGTCAGACGAGCAAACTGTATCCAGGTTCACTCCGATTGAATATCAGCTCCCTCTTTGACGATGCTGGCTGCCCCAGCTTTTATCTTCCAGGAATACAGGATTGTTTTGCGCAGATCGAGGTCTCGCGGCTGTTTGTGTCCTGTTACTCCCGACATTAATTTACCCACTGATATTCGAGATCTCTATTACGTTTTTCGGATGCTTAAACGTGCTGTAGGTGATACTCGACTTGAAACCATAGTTGAGTTTCTAAGATTTCTCCTGTACTTTTTTTTTAATTATATTAACGTAGCAAGAAAATAACTTCAGCAGGTTTTGAATGTACTGTACCACTGTATATGTCTACAGCACATGTTCGGAGCAATTATCTAAAATTAAAGGAGGGTCTGATTATCACTGTTGTATATAGACAATTGGCCCAAACTGGTCGCCACACTGGAGCACTTGGCTGTGGACCAGTAGACAGGTCCTCAGGCTGCTTGGGCGTCTGTTGGAGTTGATCCTTGAAGGAGCCAGCCACTATTTAAGGGCTGCCCCAGCCCCAAGCTGCCACGACTAGACGCACCCACACAATTGGAACAATTACAGGGGGAGAGAGAGCTGTGGAATTCCAGGGGCCATGCCATCAGGCCAGCAGCAACAGCAGTCTTTTGTGAATTCCCTCCAAGCTTACTCACTTGGATAGATTGAATCCACGATTAAGTGTAATAATAGCCTGTATTTGTCAAGAGTGAAAGCCCAGCAAGTGGGCGAGATTGAAATAATTTTGACAAATAACATCCTGGTCAAAAGGTGATAAGTGGGATAATTCACCGGCAACATACCGAAGCGCTCAATATGACAACACTTGCAGTGCTTGTCCTAGGCATGATTGCAACAGTAAGGGCCTAATATAAATGTTTAACAAAAAAGATGTAATCTGCACAAAACAAAGCTGACTCTTGAGGTTGAACTTCAGTCCATCTCCCTCTCTCACCTAGCTTCTTCCTCTACAGCAGGGGTTCCCAAACATTTTTGTCTCAGGGCACCCCATAAATATTATTTTAATCTGAGGCACCCCTACATTATAATTTTCACTCACAGCACCTTATATTTATAGCATATCGTCATTGTCGGGTGGAACCTTGTATCATGTCCAAAACCGTTCGTTTTGTATTTATCATCTATAAAATGTACTAAACTAGTGAAAACAGCAGATCTACAAGCACACAACGCCTCGCGACGTGCTTGCAGATCGTCTGTTTTCACTAGTTTTGTGCGACAGTCTTGTATGATGAAGCAGGGCTTTGCTTTACCAAAAGACGTACACATTTTGAAACATGGAGATACAAGGTTTCTGCCCGACAGTGATTATGTTGCGAGGAAAACGTTGAGATAATAGCCATTTCGGTTAGAACGGACTGAAAATAACTTTGTACTTCAAGTTTAAAATGATACTAAATATTTTTTCAAAAGTGTCCAAATACATTCCAAATATTATCAAATCATCTCGCGGCACCCCTTGACTGCCGTCACGGCACCCCAGGGTGCCCCGTCACCCACTTTGAAAACCCCTGCTCTACAGTACTTCTGTCGATTCCCTCGCTTTTCCTCTCTTCTGCCTGTCTTTCTCTCCTTTCCTTTCCTACTCCATCCATCCATCCATCCATCCATCCATCCATCCATCCATTCCTCTCTCTCTCTCTCTTTGTGTGAAGATGCTTATCCCATGGTCTCATTACGTGAGCAGAGAGAGGCTGTGGCCCTGGTCTTTGTAGCATGCTTTTAGTGATTCTAAGAGGGTGTTATGGTTTGCAGATGTCACACTGCATAGCATTTAGTGGGAGTCATTCCCTTATGCTGTCACACTGGGACCCTCTTCTCCACTCCACTCTCTCCTCTCGACATGGGGCCCATGACCCACGTTTCTCCCACACATTTTGCTAGCCTAAAGGTGCCTCCACACCGAAAATACTACAGGAGACTTGTTCAAACTGTTCACAGACTGCAAAGAACTGCAAAGAACTGCAAAAAACTAAGCACATTGAATTTTCCAGCCGACTGTATGCCGACTGTAATTACTGTACAGTTTTGCGCATGCGCACTGTGTTGCCATATCAGCTCGTTACAAGCGACTTTGATCCTGTTTTTCTATAATGTTGCTAGTTGTGGGTTACTTTTGTTTGGGCATGTTTCTGAATTGTAGTTGCTTATTTGGCCTTGCTTTCAACATTCTTTTAGAAAATAGCTAATGTAATAGAGCTCAATAGGTTAAACTGGACGCTTCTTTAGGCCTTGTTTTCATAGACCTGGTCGCTTGTTTAACTTACAGAATCTGGCAACCGGGGAGCAGAAGCGGAGATGCTTCCTGTCCGGTGTTTTCTTCTCCTCACACCAAAACAACACACATCACTATTACGTTGCCTTGGAGTTGATTAGTATAGGAAATTGAGAGTTGAGATTGTGAATATGCTATTTTGTTAAAATGTGCAACGGGAAAATGTCTCTGGCTTATTTAGGCTTGGTTTTGCTGCAGCAGTAGCAAACTAATGGTCCATTACAACTCGCTACAATTCACCGACGTCCAGGGGCGACTAAACAAAACTGAGCAAGTCCAGTCTTCCAGTTTTCCGTCAATACTGGTCGATAGTGTTCCCGACCCGCTGCCGAAAACCTACCGATGAGCTCCCGTTCGGCAACAGACGCTTTCCGCCGCTATCCGCCGCCGATTCGGCCACGAATCTGTTTGGTTAAAAGTGGCCTTAAGATGGCTCAATGTGGAAGACTGCAGGGTAAAACAACTAAAAATGGAATTGACTTTCAAAATAGTCAATGCAAATCTGCCCTCAATCCCCTCAGTGCCAGCATATCTGACCAAACATCTCCAAAACGTTGGC
>NC_137825.1:30613994-30966494 GCF_963921795.1 Nannobrachium achirus
AGAACACATACTGTACAGTGAACCAACACGGAAACACACACACAAACACGTACACTCAGAATTATCACAGACATCATTTTCTTATGTGTGTATTTGCTACTTTTGTTTTCTTCCTTTGCAGATCAAAGCACTGCTGGATGATGACGTTCCTATAAAGGCCAACTAACTGCACGCCATCAGTGCCGGACATGGTTTCCACGCGGTTTGATTGCCACTTTTCGGTGCTGCGGTCTTTCTCGACTAGGGATGGGACGATAAGCGATATTATGGTTTATCGTGATAAAAAACACTCGCGATAATCGTATTGTGGAGATTTAAATTATCATCATATCGTCCTCCGTCATGCACTGGGATCAATTCACCTTTTATTTGCCGAGCTGCATATCCGGTACCACTTAAAACCTCTATAATTGGTAAAAGGTACCTATAATATTTGTACTTTGTACTTGATACAGTCTTTTTTCCACTCTCTACCAAATGTCTTTGTCAAAAAATAGGCGAACTCCAAGCTCACAACATGAGCTTGTAGATCGATTTTTTTGGGGCAAAAGTTCCGCCCCAGGATAATGGATTTGGATTATCACGATAAATATCTTAAATCGCAATTTCTTTTGTCACAATAATCGTGATATGAAATGTACATAATATCGTCCCATCCCTATTCTCGACATCTCCTTTTCACACGTTTTGATTTAAGAGTCCAGGGCAGACGACGCTGGGAGCTCCAGCTCTCTCAGGTCAGCCACGGTGTTTCCCGTGGTGAACCCTCTTTCACTTATTTATGCCTTTTCTCTGTGTGAACGCAGCGTGTCAGAGCCTAAGAATGAAGATGCGATTGGCCAGTGTGTGTGTAGGTGGGGGGGGGGGGGGGGGGGTCTATGCCCTCTGCACTCTGGAAGAACTCCCAGGGCTTGAATTGAGATACTACAATGACCGCACCACACACTTCAAACCCATTCCCAGTGGCCACATCCACAGCTTAATGTAGCAGTTAATCTCCAATCCATTGGATACAATGGGTCCACCGTGACTCACTCCTGATTCCTTTTAATCCTTCTCCTTATATGACTATGGGGCTGTATTTATACTGGAGGAGACACAGATATTTTTTATATTTTTTAACTATGGGGCATGTACTTGATCTTTCTCATGATGATCGTCTGAAAAATGGAAATCAGAGTCCATTTCATTTTCCATTTTCCAGTTTCTATACGGCCATGGGATATAAACCATGTGAACCCTAGCGTACCTGTTCTGGTGAAAATAGCAGATCTACAACGTGTCACCAGATGAAGCCTGATATACGTATTGTACAGTATCACCTTTTTGACGAGCAAAAACAGGAGGGGGGCCTAGTATAGTCTCATGGGGGAAGTTTTGCACATTTTTATTTTGATCAATTAACATCTAAACACGAGTTAATATTACAGGTCTCATGCTTGTTTTTTTGAGCGGTGCTAATCGCTCCTACGTCTGGCTTTGTGTGTATGACCGTATGTCTGTCCGTATGTCCGGGATGTCTTGGCATGTACACCAATCACGATCAAGTGATTAACTCATAAAGGGCACAGCTTACTTCACACTGGGTTCGATTTTGGCTTACACAGATGACTTATACTGTAGAGCAGCAAGTAAATACAAAAAAATAAAGTTCAGATATGTGACAGATATCTTTCCAGATCTAGCTAGAAAGAATACAACCATATGGAACATGATTTGTCCCATCATTACAACCCTATTGAGGGAACACATCTGTGCACTTGTGTCAAATGGAGGTGAAATTGTTTGGGCGATTCCAAGAACCCCGGGCTGACAGGGGCTGTCAAAGATGACATGGTTCATGGGTTTTATGGTTCAATAAAATACAGTATTGAGGGTCTGGCGTGATTCAGAGGAATCTGTATTTTAAGTGACTTTCCCCCCCCCCCTGTGTCTGTCGTGCCACATAGGTTAAAAAAAGATCCAATTGTCGTTTCCTACTCCAAATTGGTATCCGGCGTCACACGGCCAAAGACGTGAGGTATGGCCTAAACTGTACAAATGAGGCCCATGACATTCGCGTGTATCAGCGAGTGCAGTCACAGGTCATTTTGTTTTTGCTAGAGTCTCACTCTGATCCAGGAATGCGTGGGAGGGCCCAGAGGGTGATGTCACCGCGTTCCGTACGACTCCCCGGTGCGGTTGTGATGACAAAGACGGAGCAGTGTTGGTCAATGAGCTCTCCACAGACCAGAAATAAAAGGCTCATGCCTGTTCTAGCGGCAGCTACGTTATCTGTCTATGCGCTCCCAACAGATTCTTTTGCTCTGTAGTCTACTTTGCAACTTTAGCCTCACGTATAATGTTTCCAATAGTGCTATTGCTTACCTTTTTACTCGGTTACAGCTGAAAAGTTATAATTTTAGAGGCCCAAAAGACCACTATTGTGACTTTATTGTAGGTCATACCAGATATGATTTTTCCAAAAGCCTGTATTATATTAGTGTGTGTGTGTGTGTGTGTGTGTGTGTGTGTGTGTGTGTGTGTGTGTGTGTGTGTGTGTGTGTGTGTGTGCGCGCGCGCGCGTGTGTATGTGTGCGCGTGTGTGTGAGTGCTATGGTGGTCTCAGCTCTGGTTTGGCCTCGTCCCAAGCAGCTCCAAGGCAGAGAGAGGGCTGCCAGGCCCGTCCCTACTGTGGGAAAGAGCCTCTGTGTTATTGTACGCGCAATGAATTGCTCATGACGCATTTGTTTATGTGCTCTCTCAAATAATGGGATGATTAAATATTTGGCCCAAATAATAATAATACGTTTCCCCTGCCACCACCAAAAAAATAAAGAAAAAACCCTAATCACACGGACATTAAATATAAGCAAACAAGCTGTCGCGTGACTTTACATTGTTGATTTTTGACGAAGACATGTCCGCGTGCCCCATTAGTGGCTAACATGACCTCAGAATTGTGTGTTAGCGTTGTGGAGTTCCGCCCTTGGCGTAGCACCACAGACCAAGCACCACAGACCTTCTTTAATAACGTTTTCAACTACTGTCCAGCTCTTAAAAAATCATTACATCAAAAGAATTCAATGTTAAGTCTGCGTTGTTATTTGGCAGTCTAAATAATGACGGGAATTAACGGATATAAGTCAGGCCAGATTACACGTGTGTCCTGCTCCTTACGGTCCCGTGTCTTTAGCAGAAAAGTACATGAAAACCCTGATCAAAGGAGCAAATCTTTAATTCGGCCCCTGGTTACTTGGACGGCCTGAAAAAAGAAAAAGAAAAGAAAAGAAAAAACGCCTGGAATTAAGGGGATGAAGCGAGCTGATGCCGCAGCATCATGGCCTTTGATGGAAACTCCGAGGCCTGCCTTGGAAATCCCTCTATTTCTAATACAGGGACTTTCCTCTAGCTGTGAGTCCCCGACCACAGAGACACTCTAGTCTCTTATGAAAGATATTCCCCTGTCATAAGCTATTATGTTCTCCCCCCGCACTTGCTCTCATCCTCGCACCGCTCCTAGTTCCATGAAAATGTCAGGGAAAATACTTTTTCTCCTTGAGGTCATAATACATGAGATCAGCCATGGGAATATGGCACTGTAAACACATCACACGTGTTCTAACTCCTCTTTCACAGGCACATGAGTGACTGACAGACGCCCCAGGTTGGTGGGCATGTTGAAGGAGTGGCTCGTCCATTCACTTGGCTTTCCTGTTTATGTGAGGTGTGGTTCATCTTGGGCTGCGTTCACCGTCTAGGAGTGAGGTGTGTTTATAAACGGCTGACTGGCAGAGGAGAGGAGAGGGGGGGACGTTATTGCACTGCCATGGAGGACGACAGGCCAGAGGAGAAAGGAGGTGAGGAAATGATGAGAGGCAGGGGTGTCGCACCAAATTCTGGGCCCTGGGTACAAGGATTCACTGCGGGCCCCCCATGAATGTTCTTCATAGGAGGGGGTTTAACCCATTTAGACTGGGAACGCATTTTGTGCTTTAAAGGTGATACACCATGAAGATTCACTTTTCCTATTTTAAAACCTTTTTTTGGGGTCCCACTAGCACCTTCTATCCTCACAAAGTCCCATTTCAGACCGTTGTGTCTTTCTCTGGTTTTGGTAAGGTGGAGGTTAAAAGCATCCCACGGGTTCTCAAAACAGGCTGTCCAGATTTGCTGCCGTTTGTGACGTCATAAACGGACGTTTTTTAAGAAAAACTTCTTTTTTTTTCAAACCCCCTTGTGACGCCCCTGGCCACGAAGATGGGAGGAGGACAGCAGGGACCGAGGGACAGAGCGTGCATGAAAATGACGCATTACACACCTCGTGGTACCGGCTGAGGCAGCTCCCCTGCCTCATCTTGACATGACCCGAATCCCCTCTCCTATCCCCGTTCTCCTCTCCTTTCAACAACAGATTTAATTGTCTGTGGACGTGTCCCCCTTTAACTTTTCCTTTGGAGTGGTGGCTCTTTGAATATTTCAAATCCTTCTAAGGTTTTTTTGAAAATGTCAGTGGTGCTCAAACCTTTTCATGTGAAGGACCCCCAAAATTATATATATTTGGCTACGGACCCCCATCTCAACATATTTAGTTCCAGGGACCCCCCATATTCAAAGTTTGCACACATTTTCACGACTTTTCAAAAATAGCAGATATATCTGCTATTTTTCTATATCTAAAGTATAAAATAATTAAGGCCCCTCCACCTTGGGCCCTAGTAACCCAGTCCCACTTTTCCTCCCTTGTGACGCCCCTGATGAGAGGAGAGGAGAGGAAATCAACTATGGCTATGTACTGATTTTAGAATTCCTGAGGTTCTCCTGTGAGGTTAAAAGATGTCTATGTGGTGTGACAGCAGGATGGGGAAGTGCATGGACTAGGCGTAACGCAAGAGGGAGGGAGGCTGAGGGACAGCCAGGTCAGGAGAGAGACAGCCAAGTGGACGGGCAGGGCAGGCATGCAGGTAAGTAAACATACAAGTAAGCAGAGAGGCAGCTAAGCTAACAGGCCAGCAGAAGGGTTATTAGACGGTAGACAGACTAGGGCCGGCTAACAAGCAGAGAACGCCACGCTATGTCAGAGAGGCAAAGAGTTCATCCAAGTTGCAGCGCCACCGCATCCAGAATGTTGCCGTCATCAACATCGAGCCACTCCAACAGCACGCACAATCTCCTCCTAAATGACTTGAGAAAGTATAGGGACCTTATGGGAACACATACCATATATACATACACAAAACATTTGTTTTCATGTGCATCTGTTATGTGTCTTCGGCCCGGGGAGCAGAATAAGTTACCTGGTTTATGTACATCACTTAAGATCAGCCTCGTCCATTACACTGACCAGGCCATGATGGAATACTGTAAGTAACACACAACAGCCGTTGACAGAGGCGGATTTAGCTGTTTCAACTGTTTCAAATGAAATGGGACCCGAGCCACCAGTAGGGCCCCACGGACAGTTATTTTCTTTTTTCCCCCTCTTTTTACAGTGGTCTTTTCAAGCACAGCAGTTTCTGCGCAACTTATAACCATGGTTTCCTTTATTTCTGAAATATTTCTTTTTACAAATTTTCTAAATTTTCTTCTCCCAATTTAGTCTTTATGTCAATTCCCTTTATTCCCTACACACCTGTATGTCGTCTGGCCACAGAGAATCCAAACCCCTTGTCTCTGCCCTGGTGGGCATGAAATTTACCCCAACGCCACCCCAGCGCCCATCATTTCCTTTATACTCTCTATGTGCATAATTAGTCATACTATACTAATAATATAATATATTATTTGGGGAGTAAAATAAATACTGTATTAGCCTACTGTATTGTACATGAAGAATAAAACTGTATGATCAATCAAAATGTTAACATAGTAAAGTGGGCATATCTCACCCCCGGCTCCAGTATTCAGAAAACAGGTTAATGGAAGGGAAGGTTGGTCAGGGGAGAAGGAGAAGAAGCCACGTTTTAAGGGTATTAATAAGTGTTATTACTAGACAGAGTATAGTGGAGGCTCACCCAAAACTCACCCAACGGTTCTACTAAACTGCCATCAAAATGGGGAATGACCTACAAAAAGAGATTTGGGTTGCCTGCAAACTCAAAACTATTTTCTACTTTCTCTGTAAATATGTACTGTATGTTCTACTGAGCTTTATTGTCTCCACCAGCCGAAGGCTGAGGGAGAGTATGTTTTCCCCTCCGTCCGTCCGTCCGTGCGTGCGTGCGTCTGTGCGTCCGTCCGTTTGTCCGTTACCAGCTAATCTCCGGCGCCGTTGGCCCGGTCGCTGCCAAACTGTGCACACACACTCCCTCGACACCAATTCAGAACCTCTGCCCCAAATATTTCACATGGGCCTGTTCTAGCGCCACCAGGAGGCCGACTTTTGCAAAACTAACTTTTGCCAGTACTCCTACAGATTTTGTCCAAAAATCACGTAAATCAGTAGACAGTATCTCTACAGTCATGTGATCGACATGGATGTGTCAGATTTTCCATATTCCATCCTGATTGGCTAAAACTGGCTTTCAAAGTTTGCAGGATTGGTCACTTTTGAATAAAATGCCTGAAATCCTGAACGCAGTGTGCGATTTTGGTGAAATTGTGCATGCACATTCCCAATAGGCAGAGGAATAAATGCCACTTAAGAAAAATCAAATCAGCCTCATGGTGGCGCTATAACAGGCCGATTCATGTTTTCACCTATAACTCCACCGATTAGTGTCAAACTTTGTATGCGCACTCCTTAGAGGCCAAGGTAAAACCTTTTCCCTGCATTTTTTACATCAGCCTTTTATAGCGCCATCAGGAGGCCGACTTATGTAAAACACATTACATGCCTGACCTGGTGGAGACCTGTGCTCGGAAGAGCACTGCTTCTAGTTCCAATATGTTTTGTATTGTATGTATCGTATGTATTAGGCTACTGAAGAATTGAGTACAATGGACCACAATGGATGCCTTTTGTGTTATCCCTCATCTGAGTGGGTGAGTGGGTGAAAAATAGGTGAACATTTGGTGAAAATAGCAGCATAAGCTTGTAGATCAACCACTTTCGCTATTTGACACAATGTACAGTATATATAATAGGGTGGTTATAATTAAGTGGTTAATAAAAAAAAAAATCACACCCGTGTGAAGTGGAGCTGTGTGTGTGTGTGTGTGTGTGTGTGTGTGTGTGTGTGTGTGTGTGTGTGTGTGTGTGTGTGTGTGTGTGTGTGTGTGTGTGTGTGGATCATGTGTACCGATTTTTGTGACATTTGAAGAAAATATGTAGGAAAAGGAGCAAAAAGTGTGTTTTGGAGAAAATTCAAGATGGCGGAAAATCTATCATGGCGCAAATGGGCGTGGCCTATATGGGGAGATGCGTCATGACCCAAGGAATCCAGGGAAAAAATATTTTAAATTTTCCGACCTACGGTTCAAGAGTTACAGGCCAAAACGTAAAGTGGGGTGTTATGGCGCCACCATGCGGCCAAATGACACAATTATTTTTTATTTAATCCTTGAAATCATTATGAACCTCCTCTCCAAGTCTTGAAACTCTAGCCCCTATGGTTTGCGAGAGACAAATAATTGAATGTGAGTTTTTGCGATTCCCATTATAAGTCAATGGGGAAAATTAATTCACTAATAAATTAATATCAATTAAACTATTGAACCTTTCTCTTAGCAAGTTACTAGCCCACGATTCCCGAGTAAGCCGGTCGATTTGACATATGGCGCGAGTGTGTGGTGGCAAAACTGTGGGACTAGTAGCGTGCCGAAGTTTAGGAAGTTCAGGCTACATACAGACACACACACAGACACACAGACAGACAGACCCACACGGCCACGTATAGGGAGCCTGTGCTTCACACAGCTCCAAAAATACACTAGTAAGACACCTCAGGGTGAGGTCATGCCCAGTAGCGCTTTGGGGGCCGGACGCGACCGGACGCCGTGTGGCCGGTAATATTTCCCCACATGCACGCACACGGCCGGCACCGAACGGTGCACGAGCGTGTAAACGTGTGCCGTGCATACCCCCCCGCGAGAGCCGCGACAACCCCCCACCCCGCGAATCCGCGATAACTACAAGCAAAGCAATACTTTAATCAGTGGCTACTACTATGCATAACAGGTTTCTAGTGGTGAATGTGTGAGCGTCCTCAAGCCTCTATTCATATGGATATATAGCCAACTTCAACACCTAGGTATAGCCAACTTTAACACCTAGGTTTCCAGCTGTGACTGCATGTGCATGTGTCGATGTGTGTGTGTCCTCATACATGGCTCCATTACTGTGGTATTTAGTGTTTGAGATTCGTTCAAGGCAAACTTTGTTTCTCTATCCTACTGCAGCGCTGTATTTTCTAAATGAATTAAAAGAAAGTAGAACATAAAATCTTAAGTAACAATGCAAATGTAATTAAGACTAGAAAACTATTGTTTTCCCACCATTAGATCTGCTGACATCCTTTCTATCTAAATAACCTCTAGAGGCGCGTGCACGCGCGTGCACGTGACGTCAATAAATGACCGTCAGCCCGGGGGAAAAAATCCCAAAGCACCACTGGTCATGCCAATTCTTGGCCATCTGGCCAGTGATATACATACAGTATATATATATATATGTATATCGGACCAGTTACTCATATTTGGAGACCCCTGGTACCCATATATGGAAATCCATGTACTGTATATGGTACATCCCTTTTATGCCCATACATGGAGATCCCTGTCTGAACCAGCCACACAGATATAGGCTGTCTTCCTCCATATATGGGCATTCCCATGAAGTCCTGTTAGATATGGGCTTAATATTGATGACATCATGGATTCCCATATATATGGGCATAAAAGGAATTCTGTTAGAGTGGTTCCCATGACATCACAACATGCAACCCCTTTTATACTTGGAGATCCCTATTTGAACCGGTCTCGGCAATCTGGCCAGTGATGTATATCGATGACATCAGGGATCTTCATATATGGGCATCAAAGGGATTCTGGGGAATACCCACATATGGACTTTTACATAGGTGATGTCACCTGTGATATTACCTGTGATGTCACAGTGATGTGTCAGGGGAACCACAGTGTGATCCGTGGACAAGATGTGCCTGTTTTCATAGTAAACTTGCGACCTAGGGTCGCAATAAATATTTGTGGATGGGGGGTGCACCACCGCAGTTTGAAATGGGTTTAAAAATGTCAAATGTAAATCAGCCCCTGGCTGCCGAGATTATGCTCCTATCAGTAGACAGCTTGGAAGTAGCAAGCATGTTTCATAACTCCAATAAAGACTTGGCCCTCAATAACCCCCCACCCCCTCAACATAATTTGTGTCTTTTTTATCATCTCCTTGGCTTACAGTTTTGGGTGATAAATACCTTGTAATTTGTCCTCATCTTCCCCGGAGAGAGAGAGGGAGAGAGAAGGGGGGAGGGGGGGGGGGGTCTGAGCAGGGGGTCACAAGGGGGGGGGGGGGGGGGGGGGAGTGGGACTGAGTTACTAGGGCCCAAGGTGGAGGGGCCTTAATTATGTTATATACTTTAGCTATTGAAAAATAGCAGATATACAAGCTCACAGCACGGCACGGCACCGAGATGCGAGCTTGTAGATCTGATATTTTTTGAAAAGTCGTGAAAATGTGTGCGAATCTTTGAATATATGTATTTTTTAAGCAAACATTTGTAACTCAAATTTTGCTTCTGTGGGGTCCCTGGATAAAATATTTTGGGATGGGGGTCCGTGACCAAATACGGTAGATATAATTTTGGGGTTCCTTCACATGAAAAAGTTTGAGCACCACTGACGTAGAAACATGGGTTTTTCAAAAACCCTTAGAAGGATTTGAAAATTTCCACTATTTTTCAAAAGTACCAGATGTAAAAGCTTGCGAGCTTGTATATCTGCTATTTTTCAATAGTTAAAGTACCCAGGGCACAGAATTTGGTGCGACACCCCTGGGTCTGAGAACTGATCAGATTCATACTTATCTCAACAGACATTTCTAACGACCGGGGTTGTCTGGGGACTTGCAGTGTCAGCCTACCTTCCAGCGCTCTTATCATCAGCCACAAAAGAAACCCAACAATCACGTTTCTTAAAAGGAACTTCAAAATGTCCCTACCTATTAATTCTGCCTGTTCTTTCTTTGTTTTTTTTGTTTGATTTGTACAATAGGCTACTAAAGAAGTGTGTGGAGGGTGTCATTTTTTTCTTCTTTTTTATATAAATGCCTCTGCAAGAAAGTGTTTGAATGAGGGCGTGAGCCATGCAGAAAGTGAAACCCTTTCAAAGTCATGTGGGGTTACATTGCTGCCTAGGGGAAAAAAACGAGACGCATGCAGAACCCTGTTATTTTAAGATTCAGCCTCAGACCCCCAGCACAATAAAGAGCATTCACACTTGTAATAGCAGGTTGTTGGCGTTTCTTAAGCCGTGTTTCCTCTTTAAATAGTAATGATATCCTGTTCCCCACACTCTCTTTCAATGGGATTCAGGTAAGACATGGGTGGGACCTTCCGTTTCATGACATATTTTGTCAAAGTGTTGGTTTTTGCTTTGTGCCTGTGCATAGAAAGGAGCTAAAGTATACTCTTTCACACACTTCCTACAGATACAAGGGCCTCAAAAAGAAATTCTATATACGTACATCTGAAACGGCTCCACCGTGGCTAAACAGTTATCCCAATGGAAGCTACTTTAACAGCACATGTGTCCTGCCATTATCATATTACTGCGGTTTGTCATTCGCTTCAAAAAACAAAAACTCGACATGTTGAGGTTAGTGTCACTTAGGGTATTTTGTGAGCCGCATATGGCTTTGCCTAGCGCCACAATAATCACGTTGTCGGGCTTTCCTCAAAAGCTATTGTTCCCTTACAGTTCACATAGTGCGAGCAAACATATTTGTTTGATATAGCTTGTTTTGAACACACTCCAGTGTGGGCGCAATCTATGTCAAGAATGATTTCGCTGTGATTTCTACAAAGTCAATGAGCCACAGCCACTCTGCAGAACATATGTGATAAACTGCCCACTGCAGGTTTTCCTGAATTCCCGTCCAATAACAAAACTTATAACACAGGACATGTAAGTTAAGAAAGATGAAAATGCATGTTTCTAATTTCCTCATAATAGGTGAAGTGGTATGAAATCTGACCTGTTGCAAAGGTGTGCCATACAGTACAAGCAAAGTCAAGGAGATTGCCTTTGTTCTTCACTTGGAGATTTATAGCCATTCTCCGCCGCATCCCAGGGGCAAAAAGCTATGTGATCCTGGACTATATATAAGTGAAGGATATCGAATCGTACAAGTTATACTTCCCTTTCAGCTAGACAACAAAACATCTCGACTTCCACTGCCATCTCTGGTTAACAACAGAAGATGAATCCCTCTCGCAATTACGATAATTCATTCTTACTCATGCTCAGATCATAATGTATGTTGGAAATCGCTTCTCATTGTCAAAACACATCCAAGGAAAGCAAATGCTTGCACAAAAAGCTGCATGAGACAGGGAATGGTTGTGTTTGCTTTTTAAGCCATGGTTCTTGATCTGACACCCCACCTACTCCCCATTTCTTTTGTGCATCCAAACTCTGAGGCCGTGTCCAAAACAAACCTCATTTGTTTCAGTGGCCGTCCTCCTCCTCCTCCTCTGGGCCATGTGGTCTGTATAGCCAGGACTCTATGGACTCAGGGCTTGGAGAGTCAAGCAAAGATGTAATCTTTGGCAGGCGGAACGACGTATGGTCTTTTTTATCTTCCGGCAAAACCTCATTCACTCTGGAGTGTCCCGAAGGGTCACCCGGCTAAGATAGTTGCTGTTTATTTGACATTTACATTCTGTTTACTCACTGATGGTTACGTGACTATGACTCATTACCTTTGTTGCTCCTCTTTCCCCTCTCTCCTGTCAGGCCTCCACTACACTCTGTCTAATAACACAAAAAATACCCTTAAAAACATGGCTTCTCCTCCTTCTCCCCTGACCATCCGTCTCTTGAACCTCTATGAACCTGCTTTCTGAATGCTGGAAGAGCTGGGGGCGAGGGTAGCATGCTTGCTGGATCTCAGATCATTTTCTTTTAAAGGACTGATACAGTGGAGGGCCATTTTGTTTGAGTGTTTGATCCTGGAGTGGGTCATGTCCACAGTGTGTCGGGCGTTCAAAGACAACCAGGAGGCATCGAGGTTGAAATCATCACCGACAGAAAAAATCAATCAGTTTCTTCTGGCAGAAAGGCAACAAAGCGGGTCAAAAACACACCATGAGAAGAGCTGTTGGATGAAAGTGTTCTTCTTCACGTACGGTGTACATCCTGTTCCGATTACCTCATTTCCTTCGGGGTATCCCGTCGGACATACCCTCTTAGAAACCAATCATCCACAGAGAGCTGAGTGATTGGGTGTGATGCGAATCGGCAGATCCAAAACATGTTTTCCTCTTCATTTCCTTGCAGTTAAGAGCAGTTTGGATGCAGTTTGGATGCAGTAGTCGTGATACCTGCACCTTCTCCCCTTCAATCCTAGACCACACCACTAAAGACCGGACGCCATGTCTCTGCTTTGCCCCTGGATGAGTGATGCGTTTTGTGTTTTGAGCCGGGGGTTTTGATGAATGGTCCCTCGATACTTACGTGTTAGGTTCCACTGTATGTTTCATTACTTTCTGCCATCTACACAGAATAATACTTTCCATACTCATTATGTCACGCTGGATTTCACCGAAGTGATTGATGCAAATACTGTAGGTAAAGTTACCCATTTTTCACAGGAACCATTTCTCTCTGTGCGTGAAGTGAAGCATTGAGCTGTGGAGCTGAAGGGGGGTTGATGTGCGCTAAGACAGTGGTGTGGTGTGGTTTCTGGGTGTTGTGGGATTGTTTCCAGAGCTCGTTGAATGCTCCATTGCAACCTGGTGTATAGAGGCATCATACCTCAGTGACAGCTCTTTTGTGAAGCAATGGAACGGATTAAGCTCTGCTCCGCCCAGGTTGAAGAGTGATCAAAATAAAACAAAACAAAAAAAAAGAGTGAGGGAGAGAGAAACAGGTCTACACCCCCCTCTCTCTCTTTCTCTCTCTCTCTCTCTCTCTCTCGTTTTGCCTCCCTGTCTCTCTCTCTTTCTCCCATATCTCCATATCTCGACAGATCTCCTTTACCTGTTACCTGACACACGTTGGCCCTCTGCCACAGTCTCAGAACGCTGTTTGGGGGATCGGCACAATGGCTGCTCTATGAGGAGCTGGTAAATCCATAGGCTGGTGTGGCTGCAAGCTTACAGTCAGGCTATTGTTGGCCAACACAATACCGAAGCACATCCCTTCCTTTACAGTATTAAGAGCGATTGTGTTCTAAACAGCCATTCCGGGCCTTTTCCATGCGCCACAGTGATTTCCGCTCGCGCCGTGTCACTTTACCACTTATTGACAAGTTGCTTTGTTGCTGCATTCTTTCACGCAGAAGGTCAATGGCTCCTTTGGAACTGGTTGTCCTTTTGTGTGTGTGTGTGTGAGTGTGTGTGTGTGTGTGTGTGTGTGTGTGTGTGTGTGTGTGTGTGTGTGTGTGTGTGTGTGTGTGTGTGTGTGTGTGTGTGTGTGTGTGTGTGTGTGTGTGTGTGTGTGTGTGTGTGTGTGTGCGCGCGCGCACGCGTGCGTGTGTATCTTTGTGAGCATGTGCATGTTTGTGACTTTTATTGGACTAGCCCAGCCTTTTAAATACAGAGGACCCCCAATGTGATAAAGGCCAGGGTTTTGTTTGATTATGAAATAGGGACCACCAAACTAAATAAGAATCAACCTGGGGACTGTTGTGTTAGGGGATATGGGCATAGTGTTGGGGAATGAATGACTCTTAAGGGCTTGATTTAATTTGTTAATTGAGGGGAATTAAATCAAGCCCTTAACAGTCATAATTTAACTGAGATATGCTAGTGGTCCAGAGCTCAAAAACGATTGAGAACCACTGATCTATTCCTGTCCCATGGTTGCCCTTATTCTGTTCTCTTAACTGTCCATATTAAACTCATGTTAACTTATGAGTGAGCAGACACATCCGATTGATTACATGGGCACATTTCCTTATAATGGTGACTAAAACAGGAAATCCGGTACAGTTTCCTTTGAGATTCTAACTCCCTTTTCTGTGGAAGTTCTTGACGTCCGACTTCTCAGTAACCGACGACATTGATGCGTCATCATACGCCACCACATGATTTAATGTTTCTCAAGTAGTGGTCAATAAAATAAAATACAAATCTCTTCCCTACATTACTAAATGCATGGTCAGGGACCACATGCAATACCTTCAAGGATTACCAGTGGTCCACAGACCACCAGTTGAAAACCTCTCCCTTGTGAATGTTTAACTCATGGGACACCAATCTAAGAACATTTATATTGCTAGTCTGTCATCAGTAAGCTGGGCACCCCCAGGAACCCCCTCTAGGGCTATTGGGGTCCCCTGGACCCCTCTTTGAGAACCACTGGACGCAATACTTCTGCTCCCCTCCCCTGCACCCCTTCACTACTGTCTGGTAGGACTACACATGACTCAAGTTCATGAGAATAATCTATTCCAATACCCCTCTGTATTAGCAAGAGGTTGATTCATAGCTTTGACTGGTGGGACAGATTTCTTCATGATCAGCATATCTGAACACTGAGCCCCCTGTGACCTCAGATCATCTGTTCCCACTAACCCACTGTTCCAAGTGTTATTCATGCTAGCACAGAATACTTTTTTTGTAATCATGGCGTCAAACGTGTAAGTCCTAATGTTTGAAGCAGGGCAGTTATTGAAAGGTAGCTTCTTGTTACTAGTGCTCAGTTACTAGTGCTAGTGCTAAATCTTCCTTGATGAGCAAGGCCACAAAAACAAAAAAAAACATATGTTTATTTGTATGAATCTAGAATAAGTCGATAACAGCTACCCAATATTTTTATTCATTGTAGTATTTAGATTGTAGCTGTCTTGGTAAAAATGAAACCACACAACTACATCAATATTGGCTTTGTGGTGACATCTGGAGTTGCATCAAGTCATTCTATCTTTGATTTAAAAAAAATATCAGTATAGCTTTGTATAGCTATGTGGCTGCCACCCACTGAGAAGTAAGTATAGGACTGTGTGGATCACAAACGCACGCATGTATGCATGCGCACACGAACACACACACGTGCATACACACACACACACACACCCCCAGTCTGAGAACTAGCTGGCCCTGGTAACCCCTGGCAGCATGGCACCGTGACTCAGGCCCTGCAGCATTGACCCCCTGAGCAGCCACAGACAGACCAGGGAGCCAAGGGGAATAGAAATTAAAAATTGGGGAGCCTTCCCAAGAGCCCATTTGGGGTCCCTAATTAAACAGAATCACATTCTTTTAGCTGGGGATTGGGGGGTGGGGTAAAAAGGACCAACCGAATCCGTGTGGTTCGTTCCCACGAGGTGTGTTAATGAAAAGAAGCCGGAAGGCGACTCCATCCATGCCTCGTCAAACAAAATATTTACCGGACACCCAAAGCCGGGCCAAAACCGTTATCTGGCGGTAATGTTGCGATGTTGTTTCATCATTAATAAACCTGGGCTATAGTCAGTTTGGTTGTGTATCTTAAAACAAGAGTGAAGCTTACTTAAACCATAAGGTTTGTTTGAATAATAAACACAAAGGGAGGAGGGCATTCTTTATCCTTTAATCTTGTTTTAACAGAGGCTCAACACTTTGACATTACTGAACTTCTGAGAGACCCAAGCCACTATATGTGGCCCTGAATGACCTCTCAAATGAGCCCAATAGCAAAATATCAATCTAAAACAGAAAATGGATGAGATAGTTGCCCTCCTCCAGGCCATATCCCATATACCTCAGTCATGTTAACACTAATGAGTCTTACTGTATGTGGCAATCTGAAAAATAACTCTCATAACGCTCATTTAATCACTTGATTTTGTTGCCGAGTTTAGTCCAGAAGAGAGAGAGAGAGAGAGAGAGAGAGAGAGAGAGAGAGAGAGAGAGAGAGAGAGAGAGAGAGAGAGTGTTTGTGTGTGTGCGTGTGTGTGTGTGTGTGTGTGTGTGTGTGTGTGTGTGCGTGCGTGCGTGCGTGCGTGCGTGCGTGCGTGCGTGCGTGCGTGCGTGCGTGCGTGCGTGCGTGCGTGCGTGCGTGTGTGCATGTGTTTGACTGTGTGTGTGAATCATTACGACCATTGATAATATTTACTTGTGAAACGAAAAGTACCCAAGGGCAGCCATGATTTGCATAGAAATTAAGCGCCTTTTCTTGGCACCATATTGATGTCCAGGGAAATCACTCTGGAGGTCTAGTCAAAAGGTGAAGCCGCAGGTGTGGATCCATTTCTCGTAAAAGATGGAGAGGGGATAAAGTTTAAGCGATGCTCACATCCAACATTTCAAATGAGGCGAAGAAGCCTCACTGGGGATCCGCTGGACTAAGTGAAGTGAGAACTGTTGTGAGCTATACTCAATTAGAGGTAGCTGGACTTGCCCCAAAACAAACATTGGTTGGATGAAAAAGTGATCACGGTCACTGAAGATTGAAGAGGCTTCCAGTGAGTGTTGAGAATAAGGGCTCGTTTTGGCCAGTGTTCATAGCAAATTACTCAAAGAGCCCTACTGGTAAAACAAGGTAAAATCTGTCCGTTTTCAAGTCCAAGTCTTTTAGCATCAAATAAGTATTTTTTGTACTTCAATGCCAACCTCTCCCCTCTACCACCCACCCCTTACTTACTGTACATACATACATACATACAACACGCACACACACACACACACACACACACACACACACACACACACACACACACACACACACACACACACACACACACACACACACACACACACACACACACACACACACACACACACACACACACACACACACTCTACTTCCTGGTCACTCTGCAACCAGATTTCTCAAATGCTGTTAATGAGTCAGCCTTCTTTTGTGTTCTGGTCTCAACGGCCCACACAAAGATTCCAAACGCTACAGGACAGGGTGTGCTCTCCAAATAGTGACAGAACACTCACACACACACACACACACTTGCACACGCTCACACACAATGGCGGAGAGGAGGAAGTCATCAAGGCAAGGACACACGACCCAGGTTAGGGATGGTAGTGCAGATTAGGTTTTGCCTGACCCACCCCGGTGACGGATAAACACAAGCTCAAACACAGGAAAATGTGATTCGGGTGTCTGGGGGAAACAAAGGTATACAGAGTGCAGTATAGCACAGGCAAACTATAGGCTATAAGCAAGTAGCCTTGGGATCCAACGGTTCCCGAGCCATCTGGCCCATGGGTCTGGAGCCTATCTCCTGTTTCCTTAGCGTGAGGCAGCTTGATGTACAAGTAGGCAAGGCTACACCCCATAGAGTTATAAGAAGAATAGAGAGGGCACCAGATATCCCCGCCTGTCCACTTGTATTGAGTTGCTCACCCAGCGCATGAAGCCAAATTTCACCTCTTCTTCTGGTTGTGAAACGTGACGTACAGTGGGGCCTAAGTGACGTGTTTTGCGTAATAGAGTTTGTTCATGGACGCGCTGGGGCTCCAAGTCATGAACGAGCACTTCCGCTATGAACGCACAGTCAATACAAAGAAGCCTAGACGCGCGTTCATGTTTCTGGCCCCATCTGTAAAAAGGCTGCAGTACCTCAAAAGGCCACCAAGTGAATTTGGCTTCAGCCCTCCCCCTGGTGTCTGGCGGCTTGCTACACCCCCTGGATATGAGGCTATATGTTGCAGGGACTTACCCCCAATGCAACCCTTGGTGCTGAAAGCCAGGCATCCTGAGGCAGGGCTGGGTACCATTCTAAAAGTCTTTATTATGACTCGGCCAGAGGTTTGAACCTCCGACTTCCCAATCTCAGGGCAGACACTCTCACATCAAGGTCACTGCGCTTGTGAGAATTCTGTGAGAGGTTAACTTAATTACGGACACAGACAGACATCGGGTCTGAGGTGTGGTCACAAAGAGGTGACAGGACCAGCAATTAACTTCTCTGTTGGATGCACAGAAAGGCCCTATGTGATTTTATTCTTATTATAGATCGTACGCCTCAGGGCAGTTTTCCCAAGGTTCAGGGGCGTTGCTAGGGCAATATGACTGCAGCAAGTGTGACGTAACATTGTTTCTGTGCAGTGGTGCATGGCATGACATCAGCTATGTGTCTGTTAAGAGCTGGCTCTCCGAAAACCCTGATTAGACAAATTAATGTGAAGCACGAGGAATTCTGCCAGACAGCAGTGTGAAGCCGGGTGCCATTTTCCTGGGAGGCCCTTTAAAATGCGAACTCCGCTTCGAATATTAAAAGGCCTCTTTAACCCTGGTAATCATTTGAAGATGCCAAAAGAAAGGCAGAGTCTTTTCCAGAGCAAGCTATCTATTGCGGTTCATGTCTGCAGAATTCTAACGGATGTTAAGCTCGGATGATATAGGGGCAAGTTCAAAGGAACCTCTCCCCCTTTTTACGTTGAAATCTTTAAAAGCCCACAAAGCCTTTCCCAGTATCTCAAGCGGGCAACACCCTTAAATAAATTTGGCTTCATTGCCGGTGACAGACAAGAATGTAATTGATGGGGGCTGACCAGTAATGCCCTGAATGCAAACACATTGGGAGGCTTGTGATAGTTCAACAGCACTTCTAGACAGGGCCCTGGGTCTCTGACAGTGGTGGAAAAAGTACGCAAATGTTTTACTCAAGTAAAAGTATCAATACTGCAATATAGAAATACTCTCTTACAACTAATAGTCCGGAATTCAAAATGTGCTTGAGTAAAAGTACGAAAGTATTGGCAAATGTACTTAATGCAACAAAAGTACAAAATGTTTAAAAATAGCCTATGTATAAAATAGAGCTAAAGTGGTGTATATATGTTTTATAATATTATAATGTACTGTATATATGCAGTAAGTAACTAATAACTAAAGTTTTCAAATAAATGTAGTGGAGTAAAAGTACAATATTTGGATCCAAGATGTAGCGGAGTAAAAGTAAAAGTATTGGAAATTGGAAATGCTCAAGTAAAGTACAGATACCTCAAAATTGTACAGTGGTAAATGTACTTAGTTACTTTAGAGACCATGGGTCTCTGGGCTGTTTACTGACCCACCGCAGCCGGTGGGAGAGGTGAACCCGGCGGCTGACATGTAATGCACGTCGACATCGCACCCTGGTTCTCATTTGGATGTGCATTTACCACATATTCCCACCCATTAACCACTTAACCACATGAACCCGGGCATCCCTCTCCTGAGCATGTCATAATACATGTGAACATCCTGTTAAAATAGGCAAAGGTTTGCCGGAAAAAGCCCACAACGTGTCACAATGTGACATGTTTTTGGGGGTCATGCCTTTAATGACGTTCCCAAAATAAGGTACGCCAGAGTGAAAGTGGTTACGTCTCAGAATACCAGAGAATCAAGGTCCCTGAAGCGAAGCAGCAGACCCGTCGTCATAATGGCTTGGACAGGAAGGTGCACACATAGACATCAAAGGGAGCTTGAGCCCCTGCCCTTTTATACATTTGTAAAAGTGCCCTCTCCAGACCATGACAGAAATGCAGACGCCCTCTTTCCATGCCATACCTGAAGGCAGTATTCAAGAGAATGAACTTGAAATGCAGCATCTTATGTTGAAAGAATTGCCCTCTCTGTGTAGAAATCAGGTAGAAATCCATGCCATACACCACATCTCCAGTATTGACTTGATTATGCTTAGTTCAGTGTGGTATCAAGCACCGAAAATAGCCGACCTCCAAGCTCACAACCCGTCTGCTATTTTCGACCAAAATGCCCTTTTAGAAATGTCAGCTCCTGCCTCTCTAACATTCTCTGCACGTCCCTGGGCTTGGATGCTGAGGGGCATTGCCTTCACAGGAGGAGAGAGTATGCTGGCACCGGTAAAGAAGGGAGGGTGAGGCTGCATAACACAGCTTGGATTAATTAACCCACAGCACCTTGAGATCGGCACTAAAAGCTCCATCTGTCAGAATGTAATAATCCCCAACACACATAAACCCTGTAGGTACATACAAACAGCCAATGGTCAGCATGACAGCCCTGCCAAATATTTATACTGTATGTATACATGTGTATATATGCTGTATTACAGGTGAATGTTGGCAGGAAATGCATGTGTGTGTGTGGGTGTGTGTGCTTGTGAGGCATTATATATGTATGTGGGTGTGTGTGCTTGTGAGGCATATATGTATGTGTGTGTGCATGTGTTTCGGGGAGAGGTGTGTGTGCATATACTGTACATGCACAAAAGCGCATTAACCTCTGTGAGTGTACGGTGTGTGTGTGTGTGTGTGTGTGTGTGTGTGTGTGTGTGTGTGTGTGTGTGTGTGTGTGTGTGTGTGTGCATGGGTGGGTGTTTGTGGTGCGTGTGCACTGTGTTGCTATGTCAGTTAGGCTTGGCAGGCGAGGAATTTGGAGGGAAGAGGGGGTAGCTACAGCATTCATCTGCCCACCCTTCCATCTATCTCTCTATCCATCCATCAGGTGCACCCCCCCAACTCTCACACAGACACAGACACACACACACGGATGTGTAACGGAGGAATGCTGAGAAATTGATGGAAGCCATTGTGCCTTTTCTTGATGTTGGCATGAAGACAACTTCATCTCATCAACATGGACCACAGGAAATAGGAGGATTTTGTCTGTGTGTGTGTGTGTGTGTGTGTGTGTGTGTGTGTGTGTGTGTGTGCGTGCGTGTGCACAAGTATGTGCATTCCTATGTGTATGTCTGCGTAATGTGTGTTTTGAAAACAACCCACTGACAAATCCAGGAAGTGCCCCAGCGAGCTGAAACCATATCGCCGTTGTCGGGTGGAAACCTCATATCTCCAAGTTTCAAATTTGTACGTTCTTTCGCAAAGCAAAGCCCTGCTTCATCATACAAGGCAGTCGCACAAAAGTAGTGAAAACAGCAGATCTACAAGCACACAACGCCTCGCGCCTGTAGATCTGCTGTTTTTACTAGTTTAAATCATTTTTTAAATGATGAATGCAAAACGAACAGTTTTGGACATACAAGGTTTTCACCCGACAACGACGATATGCAGGGCTTCTCATGGTCTGCCCGTGAGTTATTGGTCCGTACCTCTTGCCGCTCCCTCCGATCGTGCTGGCACTCCCAATGTCAGCTCAAAAGAAAAAAGAGGGGAAAAAACGACCCCCGCTCTTTATCAGACAGACATCACTGTTGCCAAGAATACTTTATTTAACCCCACCCCCTACCCTGTGATCGGATAAACTCAACATGCCCTTATTTGGAGGACTAGGGGTAGACTGTGTGAAAAGGACGGTGACAGAGGAATGGATGGATGGTGGTAGTGGTTGGGATGGGTTGGGTTGGGTTGGGTGGGTGTTGTGGGGTGGAGGAGATGGAGATTGTGGTGGGGGTTTATTGGTTCGGCCTTGACCCCTGAGCTTTTCCAGGTTCTGGGAGAATCCCAGGGGAGGTCGGCACGGCTGAGACCACAGATAGATCTCTGTGATAAGGCCTTTAATACCCTGGCCTCCCCACCGCCCACTCCTTCTTTCTCTCTCCCCCATGGCCGCAGCTTATAGGGCATATCGGGCAATGGTACAGTATCTCATTGTATATCATATTCTTCCTATCTATAGGACTCTTTATACATTCTCCACCCACATACGCTAAGATAAATGCAAGCACTAAGATAAATGCAAGCACCATAAAATCGCAGAATTTTGATTTAACTTTTGAGTATATGTGAAGGTGCTTAAATAACCATTCTACCTGGATGTCTCTGTAGGTGCTGTTCGTTTTGTACACCTACAGTATTTGGCAGTCATTTTTCACTGAGGTCATGAGGTTAGCTCTCTTGCTGTTGTGATGGATTTCCCCAGCTTTGTTGGCACTGATAGCCTATCTAAGTATTCAATGGTGTTTGCGTGTGACTGACTTACTGGAGTACTCCAAAAGAACAGTTATGCCAACAACAATTTAAAATCTTGTACAGGTGTAGCACACGTACACACAAACGCACGTAAGCACATCACACACACACACTCACAAAAGCGAAGGCATTTACATTTATGTGTGTATGCTAGGGCTGTCCTCGACTCGGGATTTTTGAAGTCGATTCGAGTCGAGGGGTTCATTCCGACGCGTCGACGAATCGTTTTATAGTCTACTTTGTGTAAAAAAAAAAAAAAATCAAAAAAAAAAAGTGTTGCTTTAAACGTCCACATCAACATAACACAATAATACATTAAGATGAATTGAATACACGGTGTTTTCGGTGATATCGGTGCGCGAGCACAAACGTTATCTGCATAGCAATGTACAACACCGTTAAAACAAATAAAACATCTCCGCTGTTCAACTCTGCCCCGTCTCGGTGCACTGCCGTGCAGTAGAGATGAGACATTCGCGAACGATTCCGCTCTCTTGAACGGCTCTTTTAAATGAACGATGGGATCCAGTCCGCAGTCGCGGGACACCATTCACTGACAGAGTAATGAGTCGGTGTCGAGAACGGATTCATTTCAGAAACGGATCATAAAAAGCGGGAGGCACAGCTCCCGCTAGAGCCAGCAGTCAGTGTGGACATGTCATGGACGCAAACACAGCGAAACAAACATCATCATGGATTACTTACAACACTGGAACAATTCAGAAGCACTTTAATTAGAAAATGTAACTAGTAGCCTACACTTGTGTATGTTAATTTGACTTTAGTAGATTGTTTAATTACTTCGTGGACGTGCGTTTGTGCTGTGGCAGGTTAATATGGGATTTTGACAGCGTGCTTCTCCTCTTAACGGAACACTGTCCCGGCTCCGAATGTTTTAACGATGCGGCGGTTCTGGTCGTTCCGTCTCACTTTCACCCCTACGCTAGTATAGTGCGAGACAATAAATGACTGTTCGCCAATTGCTACATCTCTCAATTGGAAGTACATGACACCAGTCCAGCAGTGCACTGCAGTAGTAGGCTAACTGGTGATATAAAAATATATATATTTTCGACTCCTCGACTCAAACAATTGGCGTCGATTCCCGGGGCTTAAAGCGGCGCGTCGATTCGTCGATCTTTAGAGGACAGGCCTAGTGTATGCATGCATGTTCGATCCCGGGCTCCCCCAGAGTTTGCGTCAAAGTGTCATTGCGCAAGGCTCTGAACCCCTAATTGCTCCTGTGTAGGTTGGTGCCTTGCATGGTTTCCTCCACCATCGGTGTATGAATGGGTGAATGTAATGCACAATCTATGGAAAGCACTTTGGATAAAAAGCGCTATATAAATGCACCATTTATGTGTGTATGCAAACTATGCATGTATCTTTCTTTAGTTGTTTCTTTAGTTGAGCAGGAGGACAGGACAGGAGAGGAGAGGAGAGGAGAGGAGAGGAGAGGAGAGGAGAGGAGAGGAGAGGAGAGGAGAGGCATTTGAATCCTGCAGGAGGAATACACATCCATTGGCATGCATGTACATGTGCAGTCTCTCCTACCTTTGCCAAAGCTGTGTGTGAGGTTCTTGTTCTGGCAGAGTAGGTACAGTAATTGTTCTGGTGCGGGTGCCAGTGGGGAGTTGCGGTCCGTCCTGGCCCGGCCAAAGTCAATGATATAGTCCAGGTTCCCCTTCTTGCCCTGGTCCAGCAGGAAGTTGTCAGGCTTCACATTTCTGTGGAAGAAGTGTGAAAAATACATTTACTAAGGACGTGTGGGGATTTGTTTAGATCAGGGGCGCGGGTCTTCAATAGGGGGTCCGGGACCCCTTAGTGGGTGGAATTCTAGGGTTCAAACATTTGAACCCTATAATTCATTTTCTGAGAGGAAAATTTGCTGAAAATAGCAGATCGACGCTATTTCCAGCAAAGAGGTTTGGTATAGGGGAAAAAAAGAGTTCAAGTTGTCTTTTGAGTGTTTTACAGTAGTGGTGGTCCCACTCCCTGCTTCATCTCTCTCTCAGCTAAGGGGTCCTTGGCCTGAAAAGTGCTGCATCAGAGGTATGTGCAAGTGAGCAGAGAGAAAAGGTGCAAAATATTGGATGTTAATTAATACAGTATGCATTTATGTTGTTGGGGGGAAAAAATGAGAAGAAAGAGTGTATGTATTCTATGATTAACATTTGGGAAAGCAGGTTCTAGGCTGTTCTAGGCACTAGATCGTATTCCATTCAGGGTCCAATTCCATGATTAGCTGCAGCGTTATGCAATTTGGGTGGTACTTTTTATTCGTAAACACAATCCACACTTTCCTGTACGTGTTTTTCATGAATCATGAATTAAAGACAGGATAGTTCAATAAACTTAAATTAATTTCATATTGAGTCATGCACCAATTGCATGAACACAAAGAATGTCTGATAAAATATAATTATAAAAACATATTCATGAAATGTACCGTAAATAACAAAAAGGTTGTCCAGAAGAAAACAAAAATCTAATTGTTACAACATTCTCTGTTGCTTGTCTCATCTTTCTCTGGTTGCTCTGGCCGTCCTTTGACAGCGTTCAGACTCAGTCTCTGATCAAGGACCAAGTAAGAAGAGACAAGACATGAATGTCTTAAAGAGCTGCAGCTCATTCAAATCAACTTCCCATGGCTGTGTTCATTTACATCATCAGTGCTACTAAATACCTTGCTATATGGAAAACCTGCAGCAAGACCGATCTTTGCAGCCCTAATGGTAATTTGCAGCATGCTTAGTAAATCTACCCCGTCAGTTGGGATTGTGTTTTGGCTCGTCAGAAGACTCCATCCTAAAAGTCCAACAGGCACCTGGACAGTCCGTATGTATTTCCATGTATAAAAACAGATTTTCTCTTGGACTGTGTTGACTTTTAGATTTGTCATTTTTCATACTGTACATTATTCCTATAGCAGTTTGTCCTGGCTTTCTCTGACAGATCTTACTATACTCCAGTGGCCAGCAGCAGGAACTTGTGGTTGTACAGCACTGGGAAGCTCATTGGTGTGAAAGTGTGAAAGTGTAAAGCCTGGGATTTATACTTAGCTGGGCACCGGTGTTGCGCACAGCAAATAGCAGATCCGCAAGTTCCCCGCACGTTGTGGAGTGATTTTTGTGAGCTTGCAGATCTGCTGTTTTCTGTGTGTGACAGGATGCACAAGGAGAATGTTTTGTGCACATAATAAGAAATGCATACTATATCTACAACAAATCTAAAATATTGCTTTTCTTTCATGAAAGCCAAATGGTAGGAAATATCTCACCACATACGGACTGAAGTGTTACCACCTCACTGTACAGTATGTCTAACCCCATGTACATACTGTACCTGCTGGTGTACAGTATGCTGTGTACTCTCCTTAACATGTTTTTCTTTACTGTTCAGATTTTTCTCCTTGCTCTCCCTGCCCCCTGCCCAATTTCTTTTCTCTTTCTGAAAACAGCAAAAACGCTTGCACAAATACTAATTTCAACCGTTCTTTACACCTGTAAACCAGTATTTTGGGAGCTTTTGGGAGCACCCCAGATAGTTTTTAAGTTGCTTTATTCAGCATTTAGATATTTGATATTCATTTTATTAGACACGCTCCCTTCCTACTGTATCTATACAAACCCATGTAACTTCAAACTCTATTCTAACCATGACAGATTCGTCGAAAACACCCGTCCTTGGTTCTGGTGACTCATACTGTCCTCCTAATACGTGTGCAGGCTGTGTTTTCATTTACTTTTTTATTTTATTCTTTTCCAAAATAATTATTAGAAATAAATGAAAAAAGTAATTGAAAAACCACGGCCTGCTCACTTATACAGTATGAGTCACCAAAACCAAGGACGGGTGTTTTTGATGAATCTAACACTGGAATTTGGAGTTTGAAGTCACAATGGGTTTGTATAGGAAGGGGGCATGTCTGATAAAATGAATATCAAATATTGACTTAAAAACTGTCCGGGGTGCTCCCAAAAGCCTGAGTGGACGATAAAATGACCCAAAGGTTTTTAAAGTGAAATATCACTTTAAGTCAAGGTTGACGAATTGATGGATAACGTTATGAATAAAGGTTACCAATGCAAATGTTACTGTTTTAGCTGATACTAGTACAACAGCTGATAGGAACCTTATCCACATATGTTAGAAGATGCTTTCACCACCCTGGAACAAAGCCAAATATCTTTAACAATACACCGTCAAAAGGGTGAGATACAGTATGCACAGCAGGTGCCACGGGGGACGTCAACCACCACTTCTCTTTGAAGACACAAGGCTTTTCTGCCTGACACTGACTGACACTTTCCAGAGCGTAGAATGAGCCACACAAGGACAGCGTATGCATGTGATGACATCACAGATGGCTGCACCGGGTACTGTACCATACCGTGCACACAGACCACCGGTGGATCTGCTTCGGGCCGTGCAAAATCGCTGGAAGGAAGGAAGGAGGAGAATGCAGGGGTTGATAACTCAATTCTTCCATGGAAAAAGCCTACGTAAGAGAGTGAACATCATTTGTTATGCACGTGTCTGCCAGAGTGGGCTCCAGGTTCATGGTTATTAGATTATGGCCGTACCTGCTCGCCTTGCATTGCCCAGATGAGAGTGGTTAGAACTGGCCAATTAGGAAATTACTCTTGATGTTTCTAATCAGGCACTCGGCTGAGAACAAAGGGAGGGAGATTCACCCTGGCCCGCAGCGCAAGCAGGTCTAGGAGAACGCACGGATATGCGCACACACAGTGTGTGTGTGTGTGTGTGTGTGTGTGTGTGTGTCTGTCTGTATCTGTGTACGTATCTGCATGGATGCATGCACTATTTTAGTGCATGCATCCACCATGCATCCACCAAATAGCACTAAAACCACCAAATCGCACCAATAAATAGCAGATCTACAAGGTTTTTTTTGCACGCATTGCGATGCACCTTTTGAACGTTATTTTGGGGCCTTTATCTGAACCTTCTTTGACAGGTATAAAGCGGCGAGAGAGTAAGGGAGTGCCATGCAGCAAACTGCCGACTGGGACTCAAACCGGGGACTCAATGTCAGCCATTAGAGTCTGTGTGGTATGTGCCCAACATTTCTAATATTTCATGGTATATCTATTCTTTAAAATAATAAGACATACAGTATATTATATTTAACAATAATAACAAAATAGGGACACCAGGGTTAAAGTGGTTAAGTGGACAGTGGACGTGCGTGAATCCGTGCACATCATGTGAAAGTGTGTGTGGGAATGCATGTACAGTAAAAGCCTGGTGGGTTCAAGCTCCTCGTTATTGAAAGAAATAATAGTTGTGTAATCTTTCCACACTTTAAAATATACACAGGCCTATTCTCACGTGTCTGTGTCTGACCATCTTTTTTTTAACAACGATAATTAAGATTTTTATGATAAATGTGTTACTTATTAGCTCACCGCAGATGTAATTTCTAACTGAGTATGATTAAAAGTCATCGTCACAAATTTAGCTTTGGTTGTTTTTCCACCTCCCCCCTCAGCAGGTATACATTAGGCCTACTAATTGTTCAAATCTTTTAGATTTGCTGAATGTTCATCAATTATTAAATGCCCAGAACAGGGACGCTAGGGTTCACGAGGTTAATTTGGTCAAATCACTCTTGCCGTGCTTTGGGGCAAAAAAACAAACCCTGTGCACCTTTAATGGACAGATAGGTTCAGCGATGATGTGCCACGGTTTTCCTTTTGACCCACGTACAGGCCACAAGGAAGGGTCATTAAAAAAACACCAAACCAGCTGTCGTTGAGAACATTAAAGTGATTTTGACCATCATCCAACCTGCTGTAATATTATCCAGCTTCATGTGCTCGTAAAGCCGCTTCTTCTCACCACTTTCTTCTGTGTTTGTGTACACTCTGGCAAGAGATAACCCTCTTTTTATCTATTCGTCTTCAATATGCATGTGTAATTTCAAGTGTCCCGCTGTCATAAATTTGTGCACATAATTGGTTTTGAAAAGTACTGCCTGTGGTTGTACTGTTGCATGCTTTGATTTAGGTTGTTGTTTTTTTTTACTTTAGTTGGGATAAGGCCCCAGCCCAAAGACAACAAGCTGTTTTTGGTTGCTCAGGGACATTATTTTCACATGGTTTAATGTGAAATACATAGTCGATGACCCACTGCACACAGCAGATCATGATTTAGAGCAATAATAGACCACTTTCCGATCATTGTCCCAGAACTTTTGACTACTCTTAAGTCTAAGTAGCATTGGTCACAGTTTACTCTCTCTCCACATTTCCTGTCTGTTTCCACTATCGTTGTCAATAAAGGCTTTATTAAAATACTGTATGTATTGATTTCAGTGATTCGGCAATGATTAAACGTGCACACGCACGCCACACACACACACACACACACACACACACACACACACACACACACACACACACACACACACACACACACACACACACACACACACACACACACACACACACACACACCATTGTCTGTCCATGGCTCGTTCTCTGCTGTTGTCAAGATGAATGAATAAAGCACATTACTTGTTAGAATGCAATATCGGTATCATGGCCAAAAAATGTCAATATCCCCATCTAGAACTCACTCTGTAAAAAAAAAAGAAGTTTTTGATCAACAGATTACTTCTATCCAGTCACGTTCCCAGCAGACTACATGTTATCTGTAAGGTCAGAACACTATCTGTTGCGGTAACAAAAGCATAATTCAACCCATCCTGTTGTAGGCCTACTGATCCAACAAAACACCAGCATCACACAAACCGCATAAACAATCAATGGCCTCCCGCACACAAACCCTCCAATACGAAGTACAAAGCCACCACACGACAAGCATTTACAATAGCAAACTAGAAGCAGTGCTCTTCCGAGCACAGGTCTCCACCAGGCCGTGCGTACTGGTGGTGTTACTGTATAATAGGCCAATGTAAAAAGGGTGGCATATGTTCCTCACCTTAGATCTTTCATGGCAATCGGACGCTGCATGCATGATTTGAAGCATTGTGTTCCAAAAATGTGTTTTGCTAAAGTCTACCTAATGGTGGCGCTATAACAGGCCAATGTGAAAAAGGTAGCATTTGTTCCTTGACCTAGTGGGAATATGTGTGGCAAATTTCACGGTAATCGCAAGCTGTGTTGATGATTTGAGGCATTTTGTTCCGGAGCAATCCTGCAAAATGTGGAAGCTAATATTAGCCAATCAGGATGGAATATGAAATATCAGACTGATCGGACTTGATCACATGACTATAGAGATACTGTGTACCGATTTGCGTGATTTTTGCATAAAATCTCAAGGAGTAATATCCAAAAATGTGTTTTACATATGTCGGCCCAAAGGTGGCGCTATAAAAGGCTGATGTGAAAAATGCAGGGCAAAGGTTTATCCTTAGCCTCTAGGGAGTGCGCTTACAAAGTTTGAAACTGATCGGTGGAGTTATAGGTAAAACCACAAATCGGCCTGTTATAGCGCCACCATGAGGCTGATTTAAAAAAAATTAAGTGGCATTTCTTCCTCGGCCTAGTGGGAATGTGTGTGCGCGATTTCATGATAATTGCACTTTGCGTTTGTGATTTGAGGCATTTTGTTCAAAACGGCTCAATCCTACAAACTTTGGAAGCCAATCTTAGCCAATCAGGATGCAATATGCAAAATCGGACAGATCTGTGTTGATCACATGACTGTCGAGATACTGCCTACCGATTTGTAGGATTTTTGGACAAAATCTGTAAGAGTAGTGCACAGAAATGTGTTTTGCGAACATCGGCCACTAGGTGGCGCTAGAAAAGGCCCATTTGAAAAATTTAGGGCAGAGGTTCTAGATTGGCATCCAGGGAATGTGTGTGCTCACTTTGGCAGCAACCGGGCCAACGGCGACTGAGATTAGGTGCTCACAAACTGCGAGGACGCACGGACGCACGCACGGACGGACGGACGCACGGACGGACGGACACACGGACGGAGGGGAAAACATACTCTCCCTCAGCCTTCGGCTGGTGGAGACAATGACACTGATCGCCCTCTCAATCGCAACTTCACAATAATAGCATCTGAGCAGTTATTGCCATCATCCAAATTTGTGATGGGAAAACGATGCCAAAGCAGAATTAAATAAACTGCAAATATTGTTGAGCGTTAGGACGTATGGATGTACTTTGGAGATTCTATATATTGTCTTGTGTAGTGTTGTGTTGTATGTTACTGTTCCCCATGTCAGTGGTTCTAAACCCTTTCAGGTCTTTTAAGCTCCCAAAGCCTCACATACATTGTCTATTTTCAAGGTTGTTGCCTCTTTCTTACATTATTTGACAATTTGGCCCATGCTTTTTCAACGTATTATGGACCTTTTTTATTTTTATTTTTTATTTTTGTAGTTACATTTTTGATTAGGTGCCGTAGACAAATATTGCACAGGGCAGCTATGACAAATAACATATATAACTAGAACTGCCCTCTGTCGAAGTGCCAACTTGTGCCTTGCGCACAAGTAGGCCATGTATGGCCTACTTCTTTACAAGTAGGTGTATAAAGACCTTGATTTGGCTGTGGCATTGCCTGCGTGTGAACGCAAGCATTAACTTGGTAATGTTACTGGACCGGATTACTGCTGCACTAAGTGGTGTTTCTGGGCTGTCTTGTATGTTGAACCACACCACAAACTGCATCCCTCCCTGAATGGCTCCTGGCTCCTATAGCTGTGACACTGCATTCCTTTCAATCCTGACATGAATCCCTAGTACCGTATCTGTGTGGAGTAACACGTTTTAGTGGCATAGCCTACTTGATGAACAATTCATCAATGTGATGTTTTAAGATGTTATCGACAACATTGAATGCCTGTTCACCATGATGGGAAAACTGAACAGTTGAAGCAACCTTGCCAAACTAAAACTAGTTCCGTTGGTAGAACTTGATCTCCTGCTGTCCTTAACCCTAGAACACTAACACTATTCTTTGTTACGCCACCACTAACGCCGGGTATATTTTACCCAATTTAATATATTCCATAAAAGTTTGGCCGCAGTTCATATTGTGAGCAAAAAATATCATGTACCGGTATCTGCATTAGAGTATAATAATCAATGCTGGAAATGCACTTAAATCAATGGATGAACTTTGCACATACACTGTAAGCCACGTACGTGCACACATAGACATCAAAGGGGGCTTGAGCCCCTGCCACGTGCCATTTTACACGACACACGTGCATATCTCCTTGTATGGGCCGTTCTGTAGTGACATCAGCTGTGGTGATGTCGATCTACGCTCAAAAACTGCCCTCTCCAGACCATGAATGCAGCTTTTACTATGGTTAAAGAAATCCAAATGCCCTCCTCTCCTTTCCATGCCATACCCAAAGGCAGCATTCAGTAGAATCACCTTTTCCCGAACTCTCCTGAACTTGGAACGCAGCATTTTTGCGTTGAACGAATTTGTCCACTGTGTACAATTTACAATTTAGGCATTTAGCAGACGCTCTTAATCCGGAGCTACTTACAATAAGCAAGGACAGCACATGGTTGGTAATACATCAATATTAACTCATCTAGTGCCATTCGCGAGATGTCTCGCGAAATGTACTCGAGTATCTGTAGTGCCATTCACGGGATATCTCGGGAAAAGTAATAGATTACTGTAACGGCGAGTACATTACCGAGAAGAATCGCCGGCGGTCCGGAGACGAAATCCGTCGCTGATTTCGCATCATCACGGCTCCACGAGCACAAAATAGTCCCATCCATAACATTGAGGTGGACGGGGGATCTCATCTTTAATGTCCATTATCTCAAAACTACACTTTAGAAGCTAGGATGGAGGCAGATGCTCGCTTATGTTACACAGTTATAAAAGCTCCCGGTCGGCCATTACACAACTCCACGTGGACACGGATCGGTTCCCGCGCACGATCCGATGACGTCAGACCGGAAGTGATTGCGCGGTGGACTTCTGGCCTTCAAAATAAGACAACGCAAGTGAATGGGACCTGAAGGAGGCACTTTGGACATTATAATCCGTTAATGTCTGGGGCTCTGAATGAGTTAATACTAAAAATAGTAATCCAAAGAAGAATCTATTCAATAATCTGTACCTTGAAGCTATATACACAATATCTTCGATGTACGATAGGATGTCAAGTTGAAAATGGCCTGACATTGGTCTATATTAACAATGCTATCTAAATGACATGTATGGTCATCGGGGTGGGCAAGTGTAATGTAGAAATCCATGTCACACGCCTCCTCCTCCAGAAGTTATAAAGAGTGCAGGGTTGCGCCCCAAAAATAGCTTGTAGATCCACATTTCTTTTGCCAAAAGTGCCCGGCCTCTCTAACATTCTCTGCGTGTCACTAAAGTATCTGGACAGGCATTACTATCCATCGAAAGCCTAAATGGTGAATGGTGCATTTACATACCGCCTTTATCCAAGGCGCTTTTCAGGGATTGTGCATTACATTCACCCATTCACACACACATTCATACACCAATGGCAGAGGAGACCATGATGCAAGGCACCAACCTGCTCACTGGGAGCAATTAGGGGTTCAGACAGAGTCTTGTTCAAGGACACTTCGATACTAACTCTGGGGGAGCCGGGATCGAACTGGGAACCCTTCTGGAACCCTCCATGTTCTAAGACAGCAACTTTACCCCTGAGCTACTACCACCCTATTACCTATTATGATGACAGAGAAACATAGCATTGTTATTTCTTAGCCGTTGCTAAAATAATATAACACTAACACCAGAAAAAACAGTAAGACTCCCTAATCGGATAATCGACCGTTGGGTTGCATGTATTGTATACACACTGCAAAAAGCAACCTCATGGTGGCGCTAGAAGAGGGGCATATGAGAAATCATGGGCGTAATAGCAAGAAAAAACAAAATCACCTACTGTACCTGGGTTGCAGCAAAAAATGACTACTAAGGTATTCAAAAAAAGTCAACCAACAAATGAGTTTCTTGCAGAGGGTCGCCCCGCTGGTCAACAGCAATACACAGGAGACTAGGAGGTGCACTCATACTGCCCCTCCTTGACTATGGAGTCCACGTATGGTATCACGATACCCCAAATGCCTTAAAAACAAGGCTCCAAAACAGGTCAGCCTCCATATACTGTATGGGCAGGTCAGCCATAGGCATTGAGGTCAGCTATAGAGTGAACACTGAATTGTTACAGTATCGCAGAAGGACGTATGGACAGGATGTGCCCGCTTTCAAGCTTAACAGCGACCTTCGGTCGCAATAAATGGCAGAATTCATTAAGCACAGAACTTTATAGTATAGCTTTCCACATAAAGAGCGAATACATGAAGAATTTGTTTCTTCGGAATTCATTTCTCAGCGGCTCGCGTCAGTGCAACCACCATTTCTACTGTAGTTATTTCTGTCTACTTCTTTCTGATATTTGCTATTATTTCTTTGGAAATATCTCTCACCGATATGCCATATAGTGACATGCCGGGTGCAAAAGCTTCAATCAATCAATTTGAATTGAATTAAACAGTGTTAAGCATAAGCATGATTACATGCAAACAGCATCTGCTTCTAGACTTCCTGCGTCTGGTGAGCATTGCCAAAAAAAAAGTTATTCTCCGTTTTAAACCTTTCAATGTAAAAGGCCACATTAACAACATCTGAAAACTAATGAATTATTTAACTTTAAGTTCATAAAGAATACAGTACTGAGAAGCCCAAACTAAATGGAAATGACAGTTTTCTTCTGTAGTACTGCTCTCCCCAATGTAATAGAACTATTGAACATTTAAGCACGACTCTTCTTGTGGTTGGACTGATGTATTTGTGAACTAAACTTGTGTGCCAAAGTTTTAATAACATAATTGCACTGTTCTGAAATGATAATTTCTGTAGTCTTGTCTGAGAAAAAAAAACACCAGAATTTAACAACCACGTACAATGGATGTAGAGTATTAAAAGAATACTAAATAATACATTAATTGCATGCAAGTGTTTAATTCAATTAATTAAAATTGTGTTGTCTTGGCACTTGGCAGTGATACTGAATATTGCTATTGCATTGGGTGCTATTGGCATTGAGTCAGATAAAATTCATACTTTTCACTTTTGCCTGTTGCTTGCTCTATTAACATTTTATGTCTAAGTTATCTATTGTAAAGTATCTGAATTATGGACTGCCTGCGAAGCACTTTGATCTGCAACCCTGTATGAAATGTGCTATACAAACAGTTTAATATTATTATTATTAATTAACAACACACACACACACACACACACACACACACACACACACACACACACACACACACACACACACACACACACACACACACACACACACACACACACACACACACACACACACACACACACACACGGTCTGCCACTGTACTGTAGTGTGTTGCATTCCTTGTGAAAAGGACAGTTCTACAAGCTAACATCACGCCACAATGCGTGGTGATAAATCAAGTACAATTATAAACAGGCCTTTGGAACAGTGGGATTAGGGTTAGGCTTTTGGTCAAATCTTCAGATCAATCTCTGTTGTCAGAACTTGTCACCAAGGTTGCGGAGCACCGAGATCATTGATACACACCGTGGTTAATGTCCAAACCTCCAACTCTTTGTGCACGATTACTATCGCTCCAAAGGGAGAAACCCTGGCTGCCAGCCAGGAAACATCCGCTTTGTAACGTTTGAAACACTCAATTCACTCTTTCCAAGCTAAAAGGCTAACTTTACTGTAAACATTCAGAACATTGAGGATGATTATTGATTACGCTGTCATGGTGGCTTGAGTTATTGAGACACTTGAGCACCCCCCACCCTCCCCCCCAACATGTCGTCTCCCCTTCCCTTTTTCCCCCCTTTTCCCAGGCATCCTCTCATCCATTATCATCAGTCACTGCTTTTTATCCTCCTCTGCCCTCTGTGTCAGCTGTCTCGCTATCTGTCTCCCAGGAGGGCATGAGCGATGTTCTAATGAATTTGTTCAACTTGACTTTGGAAGCACATTAAAGGAAGGTTTGGAAAAGCATTAAAAGTTGGCCCTGCCAAGACGTGCAAAATCCTCCAGGGTAGGTAGGCAGACCCCCCCCCCCCCCACACACACACACACACACACCATTTACTAGAGTTACTTCTTTCTTTTTTCCCCCCTTCTTCTATTAACATTGATTTACCAATTCTGTTTGCCTCTCTAAATTACCTTCGTCTTTTGGCTAAATCACTTGCCCTGTCTTAATTACTTTTGTCTTCTTCTGCATCTATTAAGATATTCTTCGCCTGTCTTAATGACTATTTTCTTATACAGTATTGGTATTTTATTTCAAACACCCTGTCTATTTGCCTGAATTACCTTTTTCTCATTTTCTTCTTCTATTCAACTTTTCCAAAGCTCTTTTTGCCTCTCTAAATTACTTATTTTCTTATTCTATTAGACTTTTCCAATGCTTTTTTCCCCCCTTATTTTGTTTGATGAATCAGGTTACAAAGTGGTCCCGGCTTAATCAATCATCAACAGAGTATAATAGCCATTTGAATTGAGAGTAATATCAAAAACAGATTGATTAAGAACAGATACGTCTAATGGATAGTTGAAAACAGGACTAGCTCTCTCATCGCTGTCACAACTGTGGGCCTTTCAGCAACAAATCTAGATGGAGATCATCAACGTTGGCCAAGATCTCTGTTTCTGTTTTCCATATACTCCGCTCCTCTTTTTGAAAGCCATCTCAAAGCTTGCATCAAACTCTCAAAACATCTAATCTCAAAGCTGTCCAGGCGGCGCAGAGGCTTGCATAAAGGCCGAAAAGGCTGAGTCATGAAACTTGAAAGGCCAGTTGACCTGTCCCAGGTGCCTTGTACAAGCACCGGGAGTTGAGCGTAATGATGTTATGGGATTGGTTTTCATAAAACTATAGCACGAGAGAGAGAGGACACTCGGCTCACGCTGCCATGAATTATTCAGCTCCCCATCTGCAGCAGGGCCTGAGAGAAACGCGCTGCGTTTTATTTGGTCAACCCGCTGGGAGGAGAAGCGGCACTTTCTCAAGGAGAGAGAGATTAAAAGCTCCTTGCCTTTCTTTTTATATGACACAACGCCTCAGATGTGCGGCTGTGGTGGCTGCCAGCGTCCTCGTCCCTGAGTGAGCTGTTTAAATTCACGACATCACCGTCTGCCACCCACCCAAACCTCCCACCCCCACCCGCACTAACCCTCCCCCTGAACACCACACACACACGCGCGCACACACACACACACACACACACACACACACACACACACACACACACACACACACACACACACACACACACACACACACACACACACACACACACACACACACACACACACACACACACACACACACACACACACACACACACACACACACACACACACACCCTTTCTCTCCCTTTCTTTTTGCCCTGAAAAGTTATTGCCTCTTTGCCAGGTTTGGCTCTCACTGCCAGGTCTTTTTCTTGAGCGCTTTAACCGCTGAATGAGTTGGCTTAGTGGGGAAGGGGGGGACCACCAAGAAAACAGGGATGATGAAAACTGCTAGAGAAGCGCTAAATTCGCCAAGCTTGCTGGCTTGTCAGCCCCGGTGCCAAAGAGTTAAAACCCCGTGGCAACCGCACACTCAGGTATGCGAGTGCCCCAGTTGAGACGCATGAAGTCCCAATTCCCCACAACAAACTCGGAAAAGGACATCAATGTCACGCCTCAGCGTGACATCGTTTTTTTAGGGGGTTTGTGAGGTAAGCTGCAGACAGGTGAAATTGCTTGAAGAATTAGAACAGTTAAAAAAATAAGTAAAGCTCAGAGGAGAGTGCTCGTTTTCTCTCTGCATCATTAAATTGAAATATGTCTTCGGGAACGTCACCCCCTTCGTCACCGCAGAGGGCCGTGCCTGCTGCGTCTGGCGCACAGGCCATAAGCATAAAGTGTGTATCATTATTTTCCAGCACAGAAGAGGCCTAGTTGGGTGAGAATTATAATGGCCACCATGGCAGTCACATGCGATAGCCGCTCTCTGTGAAGTAGTAGAGTGGCTGAGGGCTTCTATTACGCCCTCCTTGCCCGTCTGTTGTCTCGACTCCCTGGAAGACGAGCACAGAAATATAGGGTTACCACTGAGCAAATCCCTCAGATATTGAACACATTATTCCCATATGCAGTCAGTCATTGGCTTCAAGTGCTCTTATATCTCATTGAATTAAGTCATATATTGGTTGGAGCACAGATTTCTGGTTGGTAAGTCCAAATATTATATTAGAGGCACTGGGACCTGGTTATATTTCATGTGCATTAAAGGTCATCGAAGGTACATACCACTTGCAAATATCAAACAGCATTGTATTGCCCAAATACAGTATAGAGCATTGTCTAGGACCTAGGGATGTCAATTGAAATTGCATTTGAATTTCAGACTTAAAACATAGAGAACACGCTTATAAAAGGTTACTTTAACTAATATCTATTTCATGTCTGACATTATTCAAGTAGAATTATCAGTGTAACAAAAGTAAAATAATGGGTCAGTCTACGGTGCTGTATAGTGGTGTCCACCAAAAACCAACAAGCTTTTTTATTTGTCCAGCATCAAGTCTCTTTTAAGGTTCACAATGGACCTGATTATTAAAGAAGTGCACCTGTGTGTGCACCTGTTGGTATTAAACATGACACATGTGCATATCTCCTGATGTCCGTGACATCAGCTGTGGGGATGTTGGTCTCTGCATACTTTCTATGACATTAGTTTTGTGTGACGTTTGTCTCATGTTCATACGGCCATATTGTAGGGACATAAGGACATAGGGATATAGAGATCTACACACAAAGCCAGACTTAGGAGCGGTTAGCGCCGCTCAAAAATAATCCCCTTGCTTGAATTGCAGGGAACCACGGCACTGTTTGTCGGTTGTTACGAACATGGAATGTATTTTGTTTTATTTTGACAGACGAGAGGCTGGTTGACTTGTCTGCAAACACACTCAATGCACTGTAGGCTACACAGCAGTATATCAAAGACAGTCAGCATGCACTGCTTTGCTCCCCCCCTTCCCCCCCTCCCATCCCCTCCCCTGACAAGCACTTGGAATTGTAGGTGTTTGAGATAATTATTACATTTAGTTTGACTCGGTTCCACAGATAAATATTGTGAAAATAGACCATCAATCCCACAACGCTATTTTCAAAATACATACATCATCAGAGGCTCTGATGAAGGCTCATAGCCGCAACGCGTAAGCGTTCTTTCTGGTGTGTGCCAATAAAAAAAGTGCAAATGTGAGTACATTGTCCTCCACTGATTTACATTTTTGGATGTGCTACCTTTTTGGAATTTTTAATTCCTACTTTTTATGTATATTTGACTAGGTTTAGCACTCCACTGAGAAAACCATTGCTGATGTGCATCCTCTTTTTCTTATATACTGTACAGTGTAGCTATTTTCATTTAGCTATTTTACAATATGCTTATAGTTTGTTGATTACATTTGATGCAGTAATGGTGTTTTTTGTTTTGTATTAAAAATACCAAATTGACAATTTACTGTCATCTGGGGACCCCCCAAATTCATGTGGGGACCACCGGCTTAGAGGGTAGAGAGGCTGTCTGGTTAATCAGCCCCGGTCTATTTGTTGAAATATCCTTGAGCAAGACAGTTTTTGTTGAAAAATGTGTTTTTATAATTTGTTTAATGCCATTGCTGGTATGTGATACAGTATGTAAATTGTATGTAATGGCCTCTGTGATTTTATTGTTCCTGTGTGAGTCTGATGGATGGGGAGATGGGTTGTGCAATACTCTATGGTTATATTAAACCTTGGTGATGAGACAAGGGTAAGGTACAACAGCTGACCAAATACAGTGTTTGAATTAAGTGCCAAGTTTTTTGATTAACGGTAGGCTACATAATTATGAATATGAAGCATAAAAATCATGATTTATGATGATGATTTTACTCTTGAATAATCTAGCCTTATGTTCAGCATGAGAGAAGAAAACAGATGGAAAAATTAGAGGGTACAACCGAGCTTGAAACAGTCGACTTCACTCTATATCTCTGTCTGTGTACCTCATATAATCCTCAGTATTTAACCACTTTCTGGAGTAGCCATTATAGGCAGACCTTTTACATTTCTTTGCAATTTGCAAAATGTATCTACAAGCTCACAATCTGTCGCGTCGTGACATTCAAATAGCTGAAGTATAATAAAATACTTTAATGGCAGATATTAACTCTCATGACTTGGCTGCAACAAAACAAGTTATCTCCAAAAACATCACCCCCGTTTTTCAGACTGGAATGATTAGTGACTCATAATAACGCATGTGAATCCCAAACACCAAAAGGCACTTTGTTCCCATAAATGCTGGCAGTCATTGATTTGATTGCATATCATAATGTGCCAGTGTATCAAAGGACTGCAAAGCACCGCAACGCCAAGCCAATCCAGAAACAATACACCGTAGAGACAACTCTCTATATACAGTATCCAGTGTCGTAAAGTACATTTACATGTATTTTTTCTTTCCTGGAGTATTTGCAACTTTCAGTGCTTCTACTTTGACTCCACTACATCTCAGAGGCAAATATTATACTTGAACTCCACTATAATTTTTTGAAAACTTAAGTTCTTTTATAGATTTGGATTATTATTACAAACATACATTAACCACGTCAGCCCTATATACATTTTGGGCTTTTGAAAATAGCAGACCTACAAGCTCACAATGTGCATTGTGAGCTTGTAGATCTGCTATTTTCTGTACATTCTATACATTTGAAAATTGTGAAATGGGACCTTATACATAATGAGTACTTTTTATTTGTGGTACTTTTGGTTAAAGGACCACTTCACCTCTGGGACAGCTGAAATACTAAAATATCTCAAAACACAGATTGAACACAAAAAACAACTCAGGATTGTGTTGATCGTGTCCCAAACAGCAATAAAATAAGATCTGGTTGTCCCAGAGGTGAAGTGGTCCTTTAAGTATAGATACCAATAATTTTGTACTTTTACTCAAGTAAAATTTGAATAGCAAACTTGTACTTGTAACAGACTATTTCTACAATAGGGTATTGATACGTTTACTTGTGTAGAAAATGACAGTACTTTTTCCACCACTGACAGTATCTCTCTCTCTCTCTCTCTCCAGCTCTGGACTGCGCTTGTGTCATGTTCCTGAACTTCAGCAAAAGGCCAGGCTGATTTAGTGAGTGTTGGACAAGTCACGATCTCTGGACTTAACAGACAGCCAGTGGCAGTAAAACGCACTCCCCATATGTCACTCCCCTCCGACCACTAATGAAGCCCATAAAGCAGGAACTGTTTGACAAGCAGCAAACACAGCTGAGAGCGTAGGCCAGTTTTAATCGGGCCTCTGGAGAGAGACCCACACCTAGGAGAAGGACCCCAGGACACTGTCAACATACATGCATGCATGCATAGATCAGGCACGACAGGGAGACGGGGAGGCCGCCACATGTGGCTTTACCAGGGACCGTCCCCGAGGTGACTGCCTGCGCAGGTGCAGCAGCACAGGCTAGTCAGCGGGAATACCAGGTCAGAACTGCAGCCCTTCCGCCTTCCTCTCACAATCCCTACAGATTAACTTATATCAGGGTTTTTTCTTCTTTTTTCTTTTCCTTTTTTTTATAGCAGATCTTTTAACAGATGTGTGAGCTTGTGGGCTATTTTCGACACCGGTGTACAACTAATTATGGAGTAGTTCACCCCCCAAAAAATGTTCTATTGATTACTCACGCCATGGAGACTTGTGTTCAATAATATCTTTTTGTATTTGTCGCATTCCTAAGAAAAGAAATTGATTATAGTCAATTTACCCTGATGGTTTCCCCATCCAGTGCCATGCATTTGGGTCCCCATCCAGTGCCATGCATTCGGGTCCCCATCCGGAATCAATGGGGGTAAATTTACTATAATCACATTTTTGTCTTAGGAATGTGACAAATACAAAAGAATATATATATTATTGAACTCAAGTCTCCATGGCATGAGTAATCAATAGAAAAAAAGTCAGTCTTCTGCCACAGGCAGAGGAAGAGAATGTTATGTTATGTTATGTAATCCCTGTTGTGGTAGACATCAATGTCAGGCTCACAATGGAAAAAGATATTTATGAAGACTGTATATAAAACATTAAAAGCGTAATTGCAGTTTACTGAACTATAATCATGCTAGCTAATCATTGGGACGAATCCGATATTTCCGTGACCGTAAGAGCATAGGTCTGTTTCTCAGTGGTTTTGTCAACTATGAAGGTTAAATAACAAATTGAGCTCCCATGCCCCCCGCTGAAAGTTTGTGTCTCATTCACTTACTATAGACTATACTATAAAGGAAAAAAAATACCCCAAAAACTCTGCTTTAAGTAGCATGTGAGGGGCAAATAGGGGTTTTTAATTATTCTGAATCCATTCGCTTTTGTTGGGCCTACAAACGGCCCAACAAAACTATGGTTTAGTGATGAGTCATCACTTTTCACAGTCTTTTGGGGTCCGTTTTTAGCCCAAGGAATGTTTTTCATGCAAAACAAATGCTTGCAATGGATTCAGAATAATTAAAACCCCCTAGTTTGACCCCTCACATGCTAATTAAAGCAGATTTTTTGGGGGTATTTTTTTCCTTTATAGTATAGTGTATAGTAAGTGAATGAGACAAACTTTCAGCGGCTGTCAAACATTTTGGACGCATTTTTGCGAGGGGCATTGGAGCTCAATTTGTTATTTATTTTATAGTTGACAAAACCACTGAGAGACGGACCTATGCTTACCACGGTCACGGAAATATCGGATTCGCCCCAACTATATTATTGTCAGATTATAAGACATTATAAAGGAGGCTTATACGATGTCAAATCTCTACGAGGTATTATTTAAATCGTCATAACACTTTAACATGTTTATAGTACAATAAATCATGCTTACAGTGTTTTATACAATGAAATATACAAATTTAAAAAGCACCAAACCAGTTACACTGTGGAAGTGAATTTGGGAGAATATTCATATTTCATGTTTACTGATCTCTGAAAGGGATATCGCAATCATTTTTACTGGTTGAGGTTTCTTGATTATTTGATGTCTGGTCTCGTTAATTTTATATACTTGGCTGTGTAAAAAAAAAAAAAAAAAAAAATTGGGGTCATTTTCAAATTAAGCCAATCTGTCCATCCAACTTTTCTAAGAAAGTTAATCAATTTCACATGGTGAAAGAAATCATTTAGGTAAAGAAAACAATAGCTGCAAATTCCATCGGAAACTCAAGCAACAGATGCTGAACCACTCGGAGAGGGAGTCTGCCAGCTGAGGGCTTAGCTGAATGACTCTCTGGCCCATTTTTTCCCCCTGGTCTTTCAGGGAAAATAAAATCTCCCCTTGGCCACAGATTAAGCATGGATGAAGGGTGTGTGTGTGTGTGTGTGTGTGTGTGTGTGTGTGTGTGTGTGTGTGTGTGTGTGTGTGTGTGTGGGGGGGGGGGGGTCAAGCTTGCTGATGCCTTTTCATCGTAATTTATGTTCCATCTGCCTGCTCAATCAGCACCTCGGAGACACCCAACTCTATTTGTCTGCAGAGTCATCAAACCTAATGGATATCGCAGCACCTTTCGATGACTGACATCCACCGCTCGGCGAGAGCACATGCTGTACAAAACGTCCGTGTGAGCCATGCCGAGTTTACATGGTCTTGGCTCATCACCTGCCTTCACCCAGGGCTCAATGAAGTCGCTGGCTGATACAAAGGGAATTTGTATTTGTAGAGTGTTCCTCGAGACAGATACATGACTGATAGCGGTTTCAAAGGGAAGACATTAGTTTGTGAGTAGGTTTGCCGTTCCCCCTTTGGAGGGCTAGGGTTTCCACTCTCCGGCCGCACTTGGACGCCGTTCTATTGATATTCGCGCGAGGAAGCATGTTTTTTATGGCTCACACATCAGTGGAATCCCACGTCCTTCTGACTTATCTCCCTTCCCTGCTGCTGGACTCACAGCCTTAAATTGAATGTTTTATTATACTAAACTGGTTTCTGTATGTCTTCAAACATACAGCGGTTTTATGGTTTTATATCGTAAAAAGTTTATATTGTGTCTGTATTGAGAAAATCCAGTCTCACCTTAGGAAGGTCAGAACTGTGTGGAAAAGTCCTTGCATACTATTAAAGCAAAAGTTCTATCGATCAAAAGAAAAATGAGACACGAGACTAACAACAGAGGACACTAATTTTCCCCAAGACCTTATCAAATTGAAGAATAAGTTGTATTTGCACCCAAACAAAGCAGGATTCTCTCTGCATGCACATAATCAGATTTTTGTTTGCTTTGTTAAGGAAAGACGATACTCTACTGCTGTCTAAGTACAGTAAAACAACCACTACATCCTCCATAAACACGTTTAACCACGTGAACCCTAGCATCCCAATTATGGGCATGTTATAATAGTGAACATTTGGCGCAGATTCTGTGAGATTTGGCCCAACTATTGTCTATTTTGGTGATTTTGGAAAAAAGAAGCGACCAATTATAAATAGATCGCTGGGGGTCAAGTGGTTGAACAGCAATGATCAGAAACTATCAGTACTCTTGTCGAAATAAATATTTTTATGACAATCTCAAATACTCAAAGTCTTGAGAGCTTGGCGAACAAAACACCAATCAACACTTCTCCCAGTAAAACCTACCACATAGTAGTAGCATTTTCCACCTCTTACACATTTCTCCCCAAAGACATCAGCACTATTCAGGTCAATTAGCATCGTCTGTTCCATCGAACCACAACAACACACTTAAAAGGTTATCCACAAACCTGAACTTTTGGAAATGCTGCCCATTTTCTGTTATGTCTTTGGAGAAGTTGAACATACAGCTCTAAGTAGGTCTTTACAGACTCTGTGGGATATTTGCCTGTTTGACTAGGGACTGTTTCGTCTGTACTCTGACAGACCAGATTTTACAACCTGAGTCCCTTGGCCTGTACAGCCACAATCAAATGCCAGCAATTTTATAAAACAAACGTGTGTGTGTGTGTGTGTGTGTGTGTGTGTGTGTGTGTGTGTGTGCGTGTGTGTGTGTGTGTGCTTGCAATACTATCTTTGTGGGGACCTCATGTCCCCACAAAGATAGTACAATCGGAGGAAAAAACCGTGTGGGGACAAATTAATATGTCCCCACAAGGTGTTTAGGGGTTACTGTAGGTTAAGGGTTAGGGTTAGGGTTAAAAATGAATGGAATGTCCCCACAAAGTGCGCGCGTGCATGTGCACGAGAACACACCCACACACGGCTGATGTCTGGAAAGTCATGAAATATCCCAGTTGTTTATAGAGTCATACGTGTTATTTACTTCTAATCACATCCCTTTCTGTTTTCAAACAAATGACAGCTGTGGAGGCGAATAGCGCAACACTAATAGTTGATTTGCTGGACAGAACTCGGGCCTATTAACAGCATTGACGTCAGTACACATAATATTCTCAAAGCAAGGCCTGTCTACCCATCTATGTTACAAACTTACAGGTGGCCAAATATCTCACTTGATAACAAGGGGAATGATGGGTGGGTTGCAGTCTATGGTAATAGTAGGCCTAGTAGTTGTAATAGCAGTAGCAGCAATCGTAGTAGTTGTAATAGTAATAGTAGCGGAATAAAAGTTAAATATTTCAATTACATTATTTTATTATCCTCATAATCATCAAGTAAGTATACAACTCAATTACCAGGGAGCAATACTAATACAAGTCAAAAGCAGATTAAACCAAAACATACCTAATGACTGTAGCCACACTTGAACCCCCCCTCCCCACACACACACACACACACACTCGCGTGTGCACACACACACACACACACACACACACACACACACACACACACACACACACACACACACACACACACACACACACACACACACACACACACACACACACACACACACACACACACACACAATAAATAGTGCAGGCCAAATTGCAGCAGCTTTTAAGAGTCCATATACTGGTCAGTTAACAGTCCAATAATTGGTATAATAAAATGTTTGATGCCTTGATGTTTGATAGTTCATTTCCAGTTCCCTAAGTTCATTGCCTTATTATAAAGTGACACAACAACAATGGCAACAGTAGAAACCTCTGTGACATACCCTGTAAAAAAAAGGAGAAAAAAAAAGAAGAAAAAAAAAAGAAAAGAAAAGATTTCTCTTGGGCAGGGTACGGGATGTAGGAGACCACAGACCAGCTCTCAAATTCCGCCTGTTTTAACAAGCACATCTCTGCTGTAGCTCAACGTGCACTTAATGTTGTATTATCAGTGCAGTGGAGATTAAGTCCCGCATTCCTTTCCCTTTGATCTTTCCTGCATTTGACTCGTACACATGTGCGTTTCTTCTCTGTAGTGGTTGTTACATATGCAATATTGTGACACCCGATATGGCACGGCCCGTGCTATCTTACAATAACTCGCACTCGCTAATGACAAAACATGGCGTCTCCTGCTAAGTCCCGCCGGGTCTGTGGAACATCTCACAAAAATGATGTAAGCCAGAGGGGGAGGGGGGCCTTCAAGCTTGAAATGAGGGGGTGGACAACCATGTATGTGGTTTGAGTGCCGGTGGACTGTGGCAGGCACAGAAGCCACCTGCACAGAGTCATGAGACGGGACGTTCGTGGGACCCCGACGGAGACTTATGGGTGCTGTCACGGCCCAGGGCCATGTCCTTACTGTCACACAGTATGATGGAGCCCAGAGCGAGGCATTATAATGGGGCTGTCCATCTCCTGGACAGGTCTGCTTCTTCACTGCGCAGCCTCTGCACCAGCCTCTGCACTCTCTCTTGTCTTTAAGAGTCAAACGGTAGTGCATGCTTAGAATGAAAAAAATAAATGAAAAAGAATAAAAACATTTGAAAAAATATTGAATAGAAAAAATAACAGACAGACAGACAGACAGATAGATAGATGCTTTTTCGGAAAGAACTGTACTGTGATTTGCATTTAATATTTTGGAAACATTGAACTGTTCTGTGTCCAATGAACAAGGATCTTTATCCAAAATTGATATATACACGTAACTGTTTGGAAGCTGTTTGGAAAGGGACTCTTCATATCATGCCGCCGAAGTAAACAATCACCGTAATATTCTTCTACCACAAACTTCAAAGACGGAGTGACCATTTGATGAAGAAAACACATGTTAACGAAGCCTATTCATCAATCAGGCATCTGCTGCTGCCCAGCAGTGTGGTCAGAAAGAATCTGTGGCATGTGGAGTGCGGTTTAAGGAGTGCTGGAAGCGACCACCTCTTCAAGGCGTTGCTCAGCACAATGCCGGCTACTCCCTCAAAGAGCCAACTTGACGTCTTTTGGGATGGCTGTTTGGAACCTGTGGAGACATGGAGAGTCCGTGGCATTCTCCTTTAATTAATCATGGCTAGGGGAAGATTAAACAGCCAGCGCCACTCCCACGCCTTGGAGTGCTTTGTGTGGATGGACGAGGGGGACTTAGAAGTTGGGCATTGTTAGGATATTAGAACAGTCTTACTGTAGGAGAGAGTTTGTGATCGCTGCTCACTCCATTATTCTTCATCCTTTTGTTTTTTAATAGAGTGATAAGTGATGATGACCAACGACAATGCGCATATATTGGTCCTGCACTCTTTGCTTTGTAATCGGAGGGGGGTTTATTAGGCCAGATGCATGCATTTAAAGCTTGGGAATCTAGCGGCGCGGTCCGTGAATTTCAACACCTGCGCTCCACTCCCCCATAAAAAGCACTTTGCTTCATTCCCAGGGATGACTTAAGGGCATGTTCGGCTACATCGTATCCCCGTTAGACTCGGACCGCAGGTTTCACCGCCCAGCCGACATCCAAAACTCATCTGTGTTTACCGAGGTATCAGCGTCGCCATGGATTCCTACGCGGCTCAGAGATGATCTCACAAGGGCTGTCGAGAAAGAAATGGCGAAAGGGCCTGAAGGTAGCTGTGGGAGACTACAGAATAAGTAACAGTGACTTGTTGATTGAGTTTAGAATGCATTCAGGCTGCGCAATGTTCAAAAATTCTTCCACGTTAGAATCACTGCACTGTACACCATCTCATGTCTCTTTACAGTGAGTTTCTTTTCTCCCCTCTAATAAGCTGCGCTGATTCAACCCAATAAATGTTACAAAGTTGTCACCCCCGTGTTAGGAGTGAAAAATGTGCTTCCTGCCTGTGTGCAGTCTGTGTAAAACCAAACAGAAGAAACGTGTGTATATCCAACGCTTTTACTGAACTTTCACTTACATTAACACCTGAGTGATTTCCTTTCAGCCCGAGGAGGTGTGCCTCCATTTCTCTTATATCGGGAGAATTATGCGCCCGAATTGTGCATTAAAACTTTAAATGAAAAACCTGTTGACATGTCCACTGGGATCGGAAGAACACTAGGGGACTGCAGCTCTCTCTCCCCCTCTCTCTCTCAGCTCAGCCAGACCAACAGCGACATGGCCTGCCACAAGGTGTTTAATGGCTATGGGAAGTTCCCACAGGGAAATGGCTGCTAGGAGCACCGTTGAATCTGGCCCCCATGCTCCCTCCTGTTCTACAAACACAGCTCAGGCTCCAGTGATGGATGAAACAGGCCGGAGTCTACCACGGACCTTATTTATGGGACCACAAAGAGCTCCCTGTCCGTCCACACACACTGTGCGGTGAATGCCATAACATCTCACAGAGAAAGAAAGAAAAGGAAGAGAGAGAGAGAGAGAGAGAGACTGAGAGAGAGACTGAGAAAAAAAAGAGAACATCCGACATTGAGATGAAGTACATGGCATGCTTATAACGGTTCTTCTGCAAATGTGAAGCGATTGCCGCTTGTGATATGGACATTCCAGAGGTGGAAGTGAGGTAGACCACCAGAGCTATCCATAAATAGTCTGCTCTTCCAATCATGGTCATCATCACCCATGGGTTGATGATCCAGAGCCCTGGAAGTACCATTGACCTGCCCTTTCTCTGCAATGGCCCCGTCTGGGTACTTTGCCGGTGGGAAAGGATCCAGGGAATGTTTAGGACATACTGTGTTTATGGTTGTGTTTGCATGCGCGTGCGCGTGTGTGTGCGTGCGTGTTTGTGTATAGCATGTGTGTGGGTGATTGGTGGTCCTAAGTGGGCCATTGGTGCCTCAGACTGTGACCTGAAGCAGTTCACATCTCAAGTCCACTCATGGAGCCTCTGGACTGTTGCTCACAGCAGGCTTTTACAACAGGTTCTGCATTTTTGAAAGTCTAACTACCTTTAACCACTTACACCCTGGCGTCCCAATTTTGAAGAAATCATTAAGGCAAATTCATTTTTTTTACAAATTTCAAAGATTATTTTCGAAATGTTAACATTTTAAAACCTGATCTTCAAGCTCACAGTGTGTCACAAAGCGATGTACTGTGCACTTGTAAATATGCTGTTTTTGCTAGTTGTTAAACGACAAAATATATAGGACTTGAGTGCTGAAAGGGAAAGTTCACCCCAAAAATGACTTTTTTGTTTTTATCGATTACTCACCCCATGGAGACTTGAATTCATGGATATTGTTAGTCTTTTTTACAATCCTAAGCCAATAATTTGAGGAGACTCCATGTGTCTCCATAGGGAACAAAGGATGTGCTTTGTGACAAAAACTAAAAAATATGCATGAATTAAAATCTCTTTGGGCGAGTAATCGATAGAAAAAAAAAGATTTTGGTGAACTACTCCTTTAAGTACTGCAGAACCCTCTTCACAAGTAAATTTCCACGCATGGAGTTTCTTAGAGCAACATTTGTTTTCAAGGCTACGGGCAGAGAGATTACGAAACACTTCAGCATAATGAGAAAAGTATGATTGGAATTGTAAATATTTCACTCACTGTGGTGTAGCTTTTGTCTCCTTTCAAAAATGTTATCAGTGTCTGTTTCATCAAGGTCCAAATTGAGACTGACTGTCTGCTCAAGGCACACAGCGCGTTATTCATATCACAGAGGGAAAGCACTGTTTGTACTGGATGATTAACAGTCGAGACAACAGAAATCAGCCTTCATTGGAAGATTCTATTCCTGAATGTGCTCACTTCTGCCAAGTTACTGCAAAGTATGATCAATCACATCATAAAAACCTCATCCCCAATGAAGCAGCCATTTATCAAGAAAGTATTTGGCCTCAACGGTGTCCTGCGTTCATATTTATTTTGTGTTGAGTAATATTATTCAAAAGTGCTAAAGAGCAAACGACTTTGAAAAGAAAACTGTACAGGGTTTGTGAGAATCTAGTGCCACTTTGACCTTCAAGGTCCAATGTTGCTACGCACAGTGTATCACGATGGCTCCCCAATGTGGTAAATTATCCCTATGCTCCTTGATCTCTGATCCACAATAGGTCCCAGAAGCATCTGCTAGGGGCATCATCTCTCTCTCCATCTATCCTTCTGTAGAGGAGGTATAAAACACAGTTTGCCCCACGGTCCTTCCTGCTGTGTCCAATATTTGGGCTGAGGGAGCCATCTCGGCACACATTGATGACAGGACACAATGAACCAAGGCCTCCGAGCAACAATTAAATTCAACCATGTGAAGTCAGCTGAGAGGAAAATGGAAGGAGAAGAGACAAAGCGAGAAGAGGAGGAGAGACATCCCTATTGGCGGGCGTCACTGAATGTGGACTGACAGTTTATTGTTAAAGAGACTGAAAGAGATAATCATGAATGCCCCTGAGGCATACAGCTTCACAACATACAAAAAAATCAAAGATTTATTTCAAATTTATTCAGACAGTCTGAGAAAAACAGTGCACTTTGAAAAGTATTTTTGTCTATCGGGGCTTCTATTAATCTTGGTAATGCGCTGTGGATGATGAGGAAGCTTCAGAGATTATAGAATGGAAAAGACAGACAGACAGTAGACCTTGTGAGTCATGAAGAGCAAAAAAAAGTGCGTTCTCAGACTTCTCACAGAGCCGTTTCATGAGCAATTAGCCTTAGCTTTCATAACAGAGGCAATCCGCCCCACAACCGACAGAAAGCCTGCCATGTTCAGCTCCCATTCCTCTGTGACGAAAGCTTTCTGTGAGAAAAGACACTGTGGGCCCTTGGAAATTCATGACCAAGCTGTCCATCACAGCCCTGTTCTTTCAGCCGAGAACGCCCGAGAGGATCAAAATGAGCCCGGCACGTGTTACAGAGCTCTCTAGATCAGGCTTTCTAGTGCAGTGGTTCTCAACCTGTGGGTCGGGACGGGGGTCCCCAAATTATTTTGGGAGGTCCCCAGATGAGAAGCTTAATGTGAAAAATTGTTTTTAAGTGTATAGAGGGTATCTGCACATTTATTAAGTGACAATTTAAGGACTTTTCAATACCTCTATAATGACAAATTAAACATTGGCCAAATTGTCAAATATTAGAGGCAGAATAGAACCGTGTTATACAAAATGTAACTCCTCAACTCTCGGGGGGTCAGGGGGTCGCCAGTTAAAATATGATTATTTGGGGGGGTCGCGGCCAGAAAATGTTGAGGACCACTGTTCTAGAGTGCTGTGACGCAAGTCCAGGGTTGCCTCAGGAAATTTTGATACTATTTGGAATTGATCAATATCACTTCAGTCTAACCACTGATACTTAGTTAACAGACCGGCTTGCACTGTACTTGGTGCGTTCTTTTTCAGCCTATATACAACAAGTGTCTGCACCAAAAATAGACGATCTACAAGCTCACAACGTGTCACAACATGACACGTTGCGAGCTTATAGATAGGCTATTTTTGGTGAATGTTCCCTCCAGAATAGGGATGCTGGGGTTTAAGTGACTAAAGTGTGGCCAAGTGTAGAAGTTATTTTCAATCTGTTGTATAATGGAAACAGATATTCTCTCAAGTTTTCCTCGTGACTGTTTTGACACATATTTAATTTACTGTAAAGTTTCATCCATCACTGTAATTCAGGGGTGCCGTTGATGAAAATGTTATTAACAGGGGTGACCGGAGACAATTTTCTTTTTAAACCACCACTCTAGATAAAAGATGGAAATGCTGCAGTCTTAAAGAGACATTTCACTTTAAAAAAAACGTCCCCGTCCAGGGCCTCTCCCCATACACAACCATTGTAACTTCAAACTCCATTTTAACCATGATAGATTCATTAAAAACACTCATTATTTATTCTGGTGACTCATACTACCTTCCTAATAGCTGGCCGTGTTTTTTCAATAACGTCATTCATTTATTTTTAATATATCTTTATTGTATTTCATTTTCTTTCCATTTTCCCAAATAATTATTAAAAATAAATGAAAAACGTTATCGAAAAAACACGTCCAGCTCACATATTAGGACAATATTATGAGTCACCAGAAAACATAATGGGTGTTTTTAATGAAGCTAAAATCAAATATCAAAAAACCGAATGACGCAAATTAAAATCTGTCCGGGGTCTTCATAAAAGCCTGATTAGATGATAAAATGACCAAAAGTTTTTTTGAAAGTGAAATATCCCTTTAATGTTACTCTTACAATGTCACATGGCTTGACTAGGCCAATACCATTTCACTCCAAAAAATAGCAGGAGGATTCCCGAGACCTGGAATTCTCACTGTGATGAAATGAAATCCAGGGGACGTTCTCGTAGCACTGCAGCCTGGGTCAGGAGTGGGACATTGAGCGCATTAGCCACGCAGCTCCAGAGGCTCTGTGTTATCTGATAAGGGCAGGAGAGCTGAATTGATCCTGATCTTAAACTCTCGTAAGCTGGGGGAGATTGTGGAGATACTGGCCTCTGCCTCTCCTGGGCTGTGCACCCTGGGCTGCACGGCTGGGAAGCAATTTCCACCGCACTTTGGGGCTGATTGCGTTGTGTTTCTCCAAGGGGGGTACAAAAAAAAAGGAACTGATGTCTGATTAATCAGCAACAGGGCCTCAAAAAGTAAAACAACAACCATCTGGTTCGCTATCACAGCGTATCAGAGTGCAGTGTGCGTATTTGCGTGTGTATGGGTATGTGTCATTGTAATATTATCAAGTTCACGGTGAAAGAGATTGGGTTGTAAATACTACCCTAAATGGTTGTAAATACCACAGTAAAATAACCTCTGCCAGCCGAATAAGATGACATAAACACACAAACAGATGTACCGGGAGAGGCACCAGCCTGTCTGTGGAAGTGGCCATAAACCCTGGAGGCAACGCAAGTTTGTTGTTATGGGAAGCGGAATACACCACTGTTTACTTCTCAATTCCAGAGCAGCGTGTTTTGCAATAGCAAACTGTGATTCTGCGGGTTTTAGGGAGATAACTCCCTCCGGAGAGGACAGAGCAGGCGAGAGAGCCTGAGAGCCAATCGCCTGGCACTCTGCTGAGATACAAGAGGGAATCGCAGGGCTCACTGAGGCCGAGCCAACATGGTGAGGTAATGCCACAGTGGCTTGTTAATAGGCCAAAGAGTACAAAAAGGCGTGTCGTCGTCAGCACGCTGCCCATCCACAGAGATATGTCAAGATGAGAATCAACTACCATGCCCATAAAAGTGACAAGGGGATGGCTTCATATTCACAGATGGGCTGGTTTTGGCACCAGCCCGTCATTATTCCATTAACAGTGTGGCGGGCAACGATGACATGATTCATAACTCGTCGCAAGACAGTGTCGCACGTCTACAAGCACACGTCTCCCATGCGGCGCGTTGTGAGCTTGTAGGTCAACACCATCATGCAGACAAGCGTAAATTAGGCTTGAGAGGGGAGGTTTCATTTAGGAAAAGCTGCCTACTGACAGCCATAAATCTATTTCTCATGGTCTGTATAATCCTTAACATGCCATGTCTACTACCACCCACTCAAATTCTTCGCTCCTGTTTCCAAAAAGAGTCCCACCAGATATAATTGTTTCTGCGTGCTCTTTGAATGAAGCAAGCTTTAACAATCCCTCTTCTGATTTTATTATTTTAGAAATGCCTGCTGTATTCACTTGGCTTATTGAAAACATGCCTCGGCCCAAGCGCATCAGAAAACTTTTTTAGACGCCTGTTTGAGTGTGTGCATGTATGCGTGTGTGTGTGTGTGTGTGTGTGTGTGTGTGTGTGTGTGTGTGTGTGTGTGTGTGTGTGTGTGTGTGTGTGTGTGTGTGTGCGTGCGCGTGCGCGCGCGTGCTCGCTCATAAGTGTGTTTTTATGTATGCTTCAGCATGTGTTCACATGCCTGTTCGTATCCTTGCATAAGCAAACGTGCATATTGTACGTACCATGTGTAGATAAAATGGAAAAGGCATCTCTGTGTGTTCCTCAGCAAATGGAATCCAGTCAGGTTGTCTTGCCGACCATCTGGAGATGACATGGCTGCTGATAGGTCCTCCTGAATGCCAGTGAGTGAGACAGACATATTTTGGAGATGAGACAAGGCAATTACTGCTAAGCAATTTCTCCCTCCAGCATGGGCGGGGATACTGGGATGGGCCTGACAGTATGATCAGCCCTGGGTCAAATGGGATTTGAGGTAGACCTTTATTAATCCCATGGGGGAAATTCTGTGTTTTCACCCAGCTGATAGCTCCTCAGATGGTCATGGGGGAGGCTGTTAGGGGTTAAATGTCTTGCACAGGGACCCAAACATACAGTGTACCGTCCAGGCTGGCAGGCGTAGTAAGAAGATGACCTTCTGACTACCAGACAGGCTTTTTTATGCTTTTATTGATAGGATGCTTAAGATGGGGAGTGATTTGTTGCAAAGACCATCGGGATGTGGACTCGAACGCGCTATGTACTCTTGTCAGGCTACTTTTGAGCCTAGATGCCCAGACCGCTACGCCAGCAGTCCGGGCCACCTGATTCTGGTTTTATACATCTCATTGTGGAACTGGTCACACCTGCATCATAGCACATGTGATTGCGTGTATCGCGCAACCATTACGCTCTGCTGTATTTCATTCAGGATGGTTAGACTTGGCGAATGGTTAGACTTGGCGTTCGTCCCCTTATTTTTGCTAGGCAGCATGCAAAGCAAAATCAGGAAACGCTATGCAATACCTACCATTGTATACAAGAGCGGGGCGGCCTAAATCAGAATACCCTTTGAGCCTATGCCAGACTCTGATCTCAAAGGTGGAGGAGGCAGCTAGAAGCAGCAGCAGAAATGTAGCATCATGAGAGGCAGAGATCTAATGAATGAGGAGGCCATATAATAAAGGGGCCGCTTTGTTGATTGGAGTGTAGAATAGCGTGGCTGATTTGGTAACGATCAGCAGAGCTGTGAATGGTGTGTAGAAATGTGTGGCTGATTGAAAACAATCAGCAGACTGGCATCTCATTACAGCTGAGGCGTGCACGACTCCCATGCCCTGCATGAACTAATGCCATGCTTCATATATTTATAGCTCCCATAATTCATTACATGCACAATGCTGTAATTATTCCTTCGATTGGTCCATCAATGAAAACAGTCTCAACAAAAGTAGTCTTGCATGGCCAGACTGTTCCCTCCCACAATTTTCAAATGCTTCCGTCATACAGTCTGGAGAACGGAAGCTCTGATCATGAGTAAGCGATAAAGCGGAAGTGAAGCCTCCTCCCCACTTCCGTGTTGTCTTTACATTCGTGAAAAATAAAATGTATCCTTCCTAAATTAAAATCATCTAAGCATACACAGCTTGCTGCTTAGCAGAAATAGAAATAAAAATATGTTTTCGTAATGCCAGCTTCCGTTACTCGGATTAGGTGTAGTTCCAGGCAAATCTATACTACAGTATAGCATTCAGAGATTGTCTGACTACAACAAAAGCATAGTGACTGACCGGCATGTTTAAGACAAAGGACACCAAAGGTCATATTTTGTGTAATACTTGACCGTTATGCACATTGTCTATACATGTTTATAGCTCCCATACTTCATTAGATGCACAAATAGCACATGCAAAACGCTGCAGCAATTCCCTTGATTGGTCCATCAATTAAACAGTCTCAACCAGCAGCATTGGTGATTGAGATGTTTAAGACAAAGGACATCGGTAGATGTTTCTGTTAACTGAAGAGAAAAGACAAAGTATTCATGTTTTGTGTAATCGCATGCTTGAGCAATGCTGTCCACTTTGTTGTGACAGGATCGTTTGTCACTGAGATTTCTTTCACCTGTTGCAAAAGAATGGAAAACTCATAAGGCTGGCTCATGTCCAGTTTGTTGTACATGTTAAGAGCTCCATATTATGGGATTAGATTCATGCCAAATGTCCAAACCTTGAAAGTAGTATTTCAAGACTGTAAAATGGTTTTGAATCTCTGAAAAAAAAATTTGAATCTCCGAAAAATAATTTGAATCTCTGAAAAAAAAAATTGAATCTCCGAAAAAAAAATTGAATCTCTGAAAAAAAAATTTGAATCTCTGAAAAAAAAAATTGAATCTCTGAAAAATTATTTCGAAACTCTGTACAATGTCTTGGCAGAATTTCTTCAGAGATACAAATCACTTTTTAGAGTTTCGCCAACACATTTTCAGAGTGTCAACTTCATCATAAACACAGTTTCAGAATATACATTTTGGCACTTTTCTCCCTGCATAAAACCTTGTAAACTCCTGACTCATAATAAAGATTTCAAAACCTTGAGAGTTATTTTCAATCTCTGAAAATATTTTTTGTAAGACTGAAAAATGATTTCAAAACGCAGAAAAGTGATTTGAATCTGTGACAAAACGTGTTGTATCTCTGAAGAAATTCTGCCAAGACATTGTACAGTGTTTCGCCCACACATTTTCAGAGTTTCAACTTCATCAGAAACACAGTTTCAGAATATACATTTTGGCACTTTTCTCCCTGCATATTATTTTGTTCTCCGTGTAAATAGTGATTGTTTTCGTAGCTTGCAACTCTATTGTTGAAAGACTCAAAGTCATCTTCAAGGGTTAAACTTTCACACACCACAGCACGATGCATGCGCATCTGACGCTATGCAATCAAGGTCTGTGCCTGAAGCTAGTTGCAGTTTTGTGGTCTGAAGCTAGTTGTTTTGTATGTGAAGGATTTTGTTTCGAACCTGAAGGATTTGGTTTTGAAGGGAGGCGGGGGGAGCGGGGGGGAGCGGAGGCGGGACCGGGGGTGTCCAGTCCAATCACAGAAGCTCACGGTGATTGACAGACTACCCAGCCAATGACAGTCACAACATGACGTCATGACGTCATGACGCCGACACAGGAAGGCGCACGCATTTTATTACATGGTGGTCCTCCTCCTAGAAGGATCAACTCTGTGCGTCGTATTAAATGGATTTTATTCCAGGATAAAGTCCCCACATAACAACATGTCTGCAATACAGGTGAGCAAAGTTCCTAATACTCATTGCGTGTATACTCGGTCGCGTTTCTGCGACGGTAGGTCACAGAATTCATAAGTCAAGTCAACAGTTTTGGTGTAACAGTCTCACTCGGCGATAACATAACATTAGGTTTTCAGAGCGTTTGTATTTGTCACGGTGGTGTGTAATCACATTTGATTTCGTTGTGAAATCACTAAGGCAGTGTTTTTCAAACACAAAAATCAGCTTTGACAGTATACAAATGGAACCAAATGGACCCCAACGGGTTCATTTGGTACCATTTGTATACTAGCTGTCAGTTACTGGTATGGGTCAATAGACCAGTGGTTCTCAACCTTTTCAGGCCGCGACCCCCAAAATAATCATATTTTAACTGGGGACCCCCCACCCTGACGAGAGTTGAGACATTACATTTTGTATAACACAGTTCTATTGTTGCGAGGCGTTGTTGTGAGCATGTAGATCTGCAATTTTCACAATTTCTGCATTTTATATTTGACAATATGGACAATATTGGCTACATTCATTTTATTTCATAGGTATTAAATCCTTAAATGGTCACGTTAGAAATGTATAGATACCCTCTATATACACTTAAACTTTATGTTGGTTTGTTTACTGCTGAGAGATAAAACAATGTTGCACATTAACTTAATCATCTGGGGCCCCCCACAATAATTTGGGGAACCCCCTGGCGGTCCCGACCCACCGGTTGAGAACCACTGATGTAGACTAAAGTGTCCATTTGGTTTCATTTGTATACTGTCATTGCTGGTATTGGTCAATGTGTAGACTAAAGGGTCCATTTGGTTCCATTTGGTTCTGTTTGCATAGTGCAGTACATGTTCCGGACTACCAAAAACAAGTACCTGAATAAGTCAAGAAAACTTGTTTAAGTCAGGGTCCACAGGATACTCAAATCATCATCATACATAAATATACTAGGCAACAATATACAAGTGGAGGTCTCCACTTCATAGGATATGCATTCCACATAGAAGGAGAATGACTTAAGTCCCTTGTTAGATCAAAATCTGGGTTTAACGTGGTCTGTGGAGCATGGCACATACTCCATCACAAATCATGATGCACAGTGATGTATGTTGTTGTTATTGCATGTTGTGGCAATCTATTGTACTGTATGTCTATATGGGACAAAATGACACAAATTCTGAGTAGTTCTAGTCATTGTGTTTGTGTTGTGTATTTATTAATGGATTGGCCTTAAAAATTATAAATTTTCGAATCCAGAAGCTCCTCAACAAAACATTTTTCTTTGCAGGATGATGTAGACGATATTGCTGAAATGTCCCAATATCTCCTTAGCTATGTTTCAGCAAGACGACATGGAGGGAGGGGACGACTATCCCAGCAGCACCTTCAGATGCTGGATGGGGCCCCAGCAGTGCAGACAGTAGGCACATGCAGAGGTAACACATAATACATTTTCGCTGGATACTTGGTAAACTTGAATGTTGCTCTGTACTTGATCTGATATTTTGTTCCCTTGCTATCTTGTGATGTTTAAATGATATGAAAGAATAAATTAATCCAAATTCATGTCCTTTCAGGAAATGTTTCCATGTCCACTGTGTGGTGTAACATTTCCAAGAGGGGACATAGATGAGCATGCCAGCTTCTGTGGAGATGGGTACGAATACATTTGACTTAATCATGCCTTTACGTTTCACTAATGTGATGTTTGTTTTTACAATTACTGCAGAGGTTCTGATTAGGGCTGTCACGATATGAAATTTTACATGACGATTAATTGTCACTCAAATAATTGGCGATTAACGATTTAATTGTGTATTTGTCGTTGATAATTACATTTCTGTTTGGCTTTTAGGCTTTGAAGTTGCATATGGTAGATATGACACATAACCTAAATATACAAATACATTACTGACATATTTGACAACTTACTACTTAAAAAATAAGCAGTCTCAGGTTGAGCTGAGGGTCCCAGTCACACAACGGTCGGTCCTGTTGTCCCGGGTCCCAGCCACGCATCACTTGGTCCTGCTGTTCCAGCCTTCCGGGTACGATTCACACCTCAAAAACACACCTTTATACAGGTATTACAGGTGTTAAGTTATTAAAAGGTATTGCCTTTTTAGACAGAGGGACGGACTGACAGTCTGTGCCCACCACAGCATCTGTGCTAACTCAATTGGCCCTAGTCTGGGATCACTTCACTTTTCGGGCTTGTAACCGGTCTGGAGCGGAAACCACAAAACGTCATGTTGTAGTACTCAAAGGACTACAATTTGGTCGCAACTATCCACCGGAAACAGTTTTAACCCAAAATAATTCCCCTGCGCTCAAGGACATACTTTTAGGACCTACCTAATAAACTCTGTGATGCGGAGTAGTTTTGCCTTTGAAAAAAATGTTTGGTATATGCATCTTTTAGTCCAACTGTTAGCGACTGGCAAGACTACACAAGGCTACTCGAGCATTTTAATAGGGATTGGGGAAACAAACGGAGGGAACCAAATCAAAGCGACGCCGCTTCTTCTAGTGGTTTCCGCGCTTTAGGTGGAAACCAAACGGCCTGTTATGAACGAAACACCAGGCTTTCTCTCAGAAAGCCTGGTGGGCGAGGTTACAATTGGCCCATGTTCGGGGGTGGGTGATAATAGTCACTGCATGTATTTTTACGGGCTGGGGTGGCACCTGTCATCAGGTACCCCTGGCCGGGAGGAGTAGGACAAAGGCTCTATATCCTTCTGGTGGGGGTTTCTGCCTGGTGCAGCAGTGACTGACAACAAAGAAATGTGTGTGAGGAGTAATCAAATGAAAAATGGGGTCTTCAAAATAATTGGCTGCTTTAAATAACATTAAAGACAGAGAGAACAAGATATGCAATATACTACCATCTAAAATGACAAATGATATTTCTCAGGTTTGAATGGGTTAATTTGGCCATAATGCTACACGGTAAACTCTCTAAGCCATTACAGTTGTTTCCAATACAGACAATCTCTGCTATCGGTCACTTATGCAGATGTTCTTGGTTAGACTTAACCATATTTTCTGTTACAGGATTCGTGGAGACCAAGGAGTTGAAAATATGGACACCGCCTTTATGTTCCAGAGACGTGGTACAGGCAGAGCTAGTTATATCTCTGGAAAAAGTGTACACAATTAAAGGTAATGTCTTGAGAAAGTTTATAGCATCCCAACAAGTCAATGTTCCTTGGTGTGAAACTGATAAACTGCAGTTAAACATCATATCACATTTTGCCAGTCCCTATTCCTTATAGGAGTGTAAGTCACCTTCAGGCGGGTGCCCCCCCCGCCTGAAGGCCCCCCCCCTCCCATTTCTTTTCTCCTCTTTTTCTGCGATTGTAATTGATGTTATCCTATGTAAAGTACTATGTTTTATCCATCTTTCAATGGTATATGAGATACATAAAGTGGTTCCTGGTGCAAACTGCTAAAAAACTCTTCAATCAATCAATACACATTTGTACTTTTGCAATATTGAACGGCTGTGACGAGATGTGTGGATGGCCGCCACCTAGATATTTTATGATGTGCTCCTCACACTGGAGGAAGACCTTGAACGTGACATCTCCAAGTGCATCTTTTTTTGTGTGCATTATGTTTTCCTACCTCGCCTTTGAGCAGCGCTACATGTCTTTACAGTCGAGTGATCCCTACGCTCTATGGCAGAACTACCATTCCAGCATGTCATCTTACAGAGTGTTAACATACCCTTTTCAGGACAGAGGGAAACCACACTCCAGAACAACTGTGGCATATGGGACAGCTCAACACCCCAGTGGAAGAAGGAAATATTGAGGTAACTTTATTAACCCCTATTGCTGTGTTTTATATTGTCTACTTCTCAGCTGCCATGAATGAAGCTAACATATTACTGTTATTTATGAAATTGTTATTAGGGGTCTAAGCTTAATGTGTGTGCGTGTGTGTGCGTGCCTGTGTGTGTGTGTGTGTGTGTGTGTGTGTGTGTGTGTGTGTGTGTGTGTGTGTGTGTGTGTGTGTGTGTGTGTGTGTGTGTGTGTGTGTGTGTGTGTGTGTGTGTGTGTGTGACAAAATCTCATGTGTAGGACCTGCAAAATGCAGAAATGGACTGGGAGACCACCGAGACATCTTGAGTTCAGGTCCCAGAATTTCCGGTGCCCATCTCAAGATCTGTCAGCACTTCAGTCTGCAATTGACCCTCTAGCAGATGACGATTCAAATGGCTATAACGTTTATATTGAGGTGCTAGCCTTTGTCACCGAAACACTCAAATATCACATTGACATGGATTAAAGTTATCAGGCGCCAAAACTGATTTCTTGTTTCACAGAGAAAATGTCTACCAAATTCATGCAGTCTTAACATAATTCAGCACGATGTGTTTCAAGTTTCAATTCAGTTGTCCAATGTGTGGCCCTTCATTCACTTTATTGAAGTCAGTATGGCCCTCTGGAAATAAATGATGCCCACCCTTGCATTAGAGTATGGTCTCAGTTATTTCATATAAAATCAAAGGTTAAAGTCAATCAATCAAAGGCTATATTTACATCTTGTGTTTAGGAATGAGCGCTGATTGTGTGGGGGGCTACTTTCACACTCGTATACAAATCACACATTAGGACTTGGGTAAACATTTGCAGTCCTTATGGGTTGTTCCCTTGACACATCACTGTGACATCACAGGTGACATGTATGGGCATAAAAGATATTAAGGTCAATTTAAACACCCTAATTTATACCTCCTAATGGAACCCACAGAGTCCCTGGAATACACTTTGAGAACGTCCCAGAATATAACATAGTATTAGGTCAGATTTGGTTGTGGAGGGCTCTTTAGCCTTTGTAAAGTGTCTTGAGATAACTTGTTATGATTTGACACTTTAATAAAATTGAATTGAATTGATGGCTTCTGGCAACTAAGGACTGACCAAATCATGCTGTGCCAACCTTGGGAGCGTCACTCTGGTTGACTGCTCCTCGTCCTCTATAGCATACCATAGAATGGATGAGGAGATAATCAGGACAGCCAGCTAAAATATGTGATGGTGCCAGTACATATTGTATGACTTTTTCATTCCATTTAGGTTGCTCTCAGATGAAACCTCAGTTTGCTGTCTTCAGTCATCTAGGTTCTCCATGCATCCTTCATCAGAATGTCTACATTATTGATATGTGGAATCCCACAGTACCAATACCTTAGCTGGGAGATCAATTAGCAAATATTTATTATCACAGCTACCTCCCGATAGATAATCTAGCGTAACTTGTCTTTACTTGAGTACATTTTAAAGTTGGTTGTTGCAAATATTCAGACCATGTTCTTTAGCACGTCTCTTTCATTGTAAGATAAGTAATAGCATGGTCATAGGAATGATAGCTGTGCTTGTACCTCCAATCATCCATTCGAAAAAAGTACCCGATTCTAGACAACAGCAGGTGGGAATTTGTTAGGCATTAATTACCCTAAGACCACCTTAAAATGCATTAGTTAACCCCACTAGGTCCTGTTGGACTTTTAATGGCCAATACATGTTTATTACTTGAATAGGTATTATACACTACGCTATAAACACAAATCACTCAATGCTGACAGCTGGTCAGCAGTTGGTTTAATAATGTACACATACTTAGGCCTACACAACATTTTGGACAAGTAAGATACAGACTTGTCATAATACATTGTTGCAGCAGACACGGTACAGTACACAACTATAAACACTGTAGCTTTTGTTGTCATTTGGAGTAAACGGTGTACATATAAATAAATTATATTCATATCACTGTTTTTTTTTTTTCAGTGGTAGAACGTGTTTATTCTCTACTGTTCATTTTAATTTACAGCAGTATATTTTAAAACCAAAAATACATTAATAACCACTACAGCCATACTTCTATTTGAAGTCCATCTATGACTTAAGAAAACAAAAATAAAGCACTCAGAGCAGAACACATTGACTGAACTTTGTCATTTTTATTTTTTACAAAATACACAACTGTAGAAAAATTCGAAGTACGGTGCTTCAAGTGGCAATTATGGTAATAGTTTGTCTTCTGCATGTTTAGGTAATCTCACATTTCTCAATACTACAATAGTTGAAAAACAAGGTGCTTTGTTGTAATAAAAGCCAACCGGTTTCGACCTTCATGCGGTCTTCATCAGGGCAGGTACAAGTGTCAACATCTGACACTAACCTACCCTGATGAAGACCGTTTGAAGGTCAAACATGTTGGCTTTTATTGCATAAATAAAGCACCTTGTTTTTATTACCTCTCCTCATGACTTTCTGAGTGCTCGGATCACTCCTGGTTGCTCTTAATGCCATCCTTTTGACCAGACCTACTTTTTTTTTACATTTCGGCGTGTATTTTGTAGTCCAGTTCCCCTTGTCTCAAACCTTTCAGAAGACATCACTGTTTGTAAAGGACTATACCAAAGCACAATGTGTTTGCCTGGCTTTAAAATATAGTTTCTCTCGTTCTCTGATCTGTTAAATTTCCCTTTTGGAAGTCTAATTCTTTGAACTTGAAGAGACAGGAAGCATGTTACTGTTTGTTTGTTTATAATCAGTTAAACCCATGTTAATGCACTTTAAGATAATGTTCTTAAAGGAGTAGTTCACCCACAAAATGACTTTTTTTCTATTGATTAGTCACGCCATGGAGACTAGAGTTCAATAATATTTTTCGTTTTTTGTTGCATTCCTAAGACAAAAATGTGATAACAATAAATGTACCCCCATTCGTTCCGGATGGGGACCCGTTTCGACGGGTCCCCATCCGGAATCAGGGGGGGTAAATTTACTCTAAAAATATTATTGAACTCTGCTCTCCATGGCATGAGTAATCAATAGAAAAAAAGTCATTTTGTGGGTGAACTACTCCTTTAATGTTCTGTATCCGTCTCTGCCCTGCTATGCCATTAGAACATTTGCTGCACTATACATGAGATGTTTATAAGAAAATAGGCATTTTTGAAGGCCATTGAATTTCAAAATTAACACAGACTGAGCCTCGGCGCTCATGCCCTCGTAGAAGCCTCTGTCGTCCAGCCACTGGGACATGTGGCTGCAGCTGGCTGGGTAGTGGGCCTGGGGGGGAGGGAGGGAGGGAGGGGGGCAATTTTTAGATTTTCTGTTACTTTTTACACACCATTATAATCAGGGTTCCCACACATGTTTACCAATTAATTTCCAAAACCTTTCCAAAACCTTTCCAGAATATTTAACCCAATTTCCAGGACTATATAACAATAATTCAGCTCAATAACAGGTCGCTTACTCCTATGCGCAATGCCCAAAGACAGGTAGTGTATGCCAGTGGTTCTCAATCTTTTCAGGCTGTGACCCCCGAAATAATCATGTTTTAACTGGGGACCCGGCACCCTGACGAGCACTAAGAGTTGAGGAATTTTGTATAACACGGTTCTATTGTGAAAATAGCCGATCTACATGCTTACAACGCCTCGAGGCGTTGTGAGCATGTAGATCGGCTATTTTCACAATTTCTGCCTCTAATATTTGACAATTTGTCCAATGTTTAATTTGTCATTTCAGAGGTATTAACAAAATCAATAACCAAAGACAATGCATAGCTATTTTTCCAGGACCTTCTGGGACCCTTGATAAATTCCAAAACGTTTCCAGTACTGGAAAAATATTTTTCTAATTTCAAAATATTTCCAGGAATTTCATGACCGTGGGAACCCTGTATAAGGAATAGGGACTGGCAAAATGTGATATGATGTTTAACTGCAGTTTATCAGTTTCACACCAAGGAACATTGACTTGTTGGGATGCTATAAACTTTCTCAAGACATTACCTTTAATTGTGTACACTTTTTCCAGAGATATAACTAGCTCTGCCTGTTCCACGTCTCTGGAACATAAAGGCGGTGTCCATATTTTCAACTCCTTGGTCTCCACGAATCCTGTAACAGAAAATATGGTTAAGTCTAACCAAGAACATCTGCATAAGTGACCGATAGCAGAGATTGTCTGTATTGGAAACAACTGTAATGGCTTAGAGAGTTTACCGTGTAGCATTATGGCCAAATTAACCCATTCAAACCTGAGAAATATCATTTGTCATTTAGATGGTAGTATATTGCATATCTTGTTCTCTCTGTCTTTAATGTTATTTAAAGCAGCCAATTATTTTGAAGACCCCATTTTTCATTTGATTACTCCTCACACACATTTCTTTGTTGTCAGTCACTGCTGCACCAGGCAGAAACCCCCACCAGAAGGATATAGAGCCTTTGTCCTACTCCTCCCGGCCAGGGGTACCTGATGACAGGTGCCACCCCAGCCCGTAAAAATACATGCAGTGACTATTATCACCCACCCCCGAACATGGGCCAATTGTAACCTCGCCCACCAGGCTTTCTGAGAGAAAGCCTGGTGTTTCGTTCATAACAGGCCGTTTGGTTTCCACCTAAAGCGCGGAAACCACTAGAAGAAGCGGCGTCGCTTTGATTTGCTTCCCTCCGTTTGTTTCCCCAATCCCTATTAAAATGCTCGAGTAGCCTTGTGTAGTCTTGCCAGTCGCTAACAGTTGGACTAAAAGATGCATATACCAAACATTTTTTTCAAAGGCAAAACTACTCCGCATCACAGAGTTTATTAGGTAGGTCCTAAAAGTATGTCCTTGAGCGCAGGGGAATTATTTTGGGTTAAAACTGTTTCCGGTGGATAGTTGCGACCAAATTGTAGTCCTTTGAGTACTACAACATGACGTTTTGTGGTTTCCGCTCCAGACCGGTTACAAGCCCGAAAAGTGAAGTGATCCCAGACTAGGGCCAATTGAGTTAGCACAGATGCTGTGGTGGGCACAGACTGTCAGTCCGTCCCTCTGTCTAAAAAGGCAATACCTTTTAATAACTTAACACCTGTAATACCTGTATAAAGGTGTGTTTTTGAGGTGTGAATCGTACCCGGAAGGCTGGAACAGCAGGACCAAGTGATGCGTGGCTGGGACCCGGGACAACAGGACCGACCGTTGTGTGACTGGGACCCTCAGCTCAACCTGAGACTGCTGTCTTCTGAAATTCTTGATTTAAATACAAGAATACTATCAGAACTAGGGCTGTCACAATTATTACATAATCGCCTAATCGTGATTATTTGACATTATCGCAATTATTTTGTCATAATCGTGAATGTTGAAAAATTTCAGAAATAGTGGAAATAGCCGATCTACAAGCTCACAACGCGTCGCGATGCGACGCGTTGTGAGCTTGTAGATCGGCTATTTCCACTATCAATGTTATTTTTTAAGTAGTAAGTTGTCAAATATGTCAGTAATGTATTTGTATATTTAGGTTATGTGTCATATCTACCATATGCAACTTCAAAGCCTAAAAGCCAAACAGAAATGTAATTATCAACGACAAATACACAATTAAATCGTTAATCGCCAATTATTTGAGTGACAATTAATCGTCATGTAAAATTTCATATCGTGACAGCCCTAATCAGAACCTCTGCAGTAATTGTAAAAACAAACATCACATTAGTGAAACGTAAAGGCATGATTAAGTCAAATGTATTCGTACCCATCTCCACAGAAGCTGGCATGCTCATCTATGTCCCCTCTTGGAAATGTTACACCACACAGTGGACATGGACACATTTCCTGAAAGGACATGAATTTGGATTAATTTATTATTTCATATCATTTAAACATCACAAGATAGCAAGGGAACAAAATATCAGATCAAGTACAGAGCAACATTCAAGTTTACCAAGTATCCAGCGAAAATGTATTATGTGTTACCTCTGCATGTGCCTACTGTCTGCACTGCTGGGGCCCCATCCAGCATCTGAAGGTGCTGCTGGGATAGTCGTCCCCTCCCTCCATGTCGTCTTGCTGAAACATAGCTAAGGAGATATTGGGACATTTCAGCAATATCGTCTACATCATCCTGCAAAGAAAAATGTTTTGTTGAGGAGCTTCTGGATTCGAAAATTTATAATTTTTAAGGCCAATCCATTAATAAATACACAACACAAACACAATGACTAGAACTACTCAGAATTTGAGTCATTTTGTCCCATATAGACATACAGTACAATAGATTGCCACAACATGCAATAACAACAACATACATCACTGTGCATCATGATTTGTGATGGAGTATGTGCCATGCTCCACAGACCACGTTAAACCCAGATTTTGATCTAACAAGGGACTTAAGTCATTCTCCTTCTATGTGGAATGCATATCCTATGAAGTGGAGACCTCCACTTGTATATTGTTGCCTAGTATATTTATGTATGATGATGATTTGAGTATCCTGTGGACCCTGACTTAAACAAGTTTGCTTGACTTATTCAGGTACTTGTTTTTGGTAGTCCGGAACATGTACTGCACTATGCAAACAGAACCAAATGGAACCAAATGGACCCTTTAGTCTACACATTGACCAATACCAGCAATGACAGTATACAAATGAAACCAAATGGACACTTTAGTCTACATCAGTGGTTCTCAACCGGTGGGTCGGGACCGCCAGGGGGTTCCCCAAATTACTGTGGGGGTCCCCAGATGATTAAGTTAATGTGCAACATTGTTTTATCTCTCAGCAGTAAACAAACCAACATAAAGTTTAAGTGTGTATATAGAGGGTATCTATACATTTCTAACGTGACCATTTAAGGATTTAATACCTATGAAATAAAATGAATGTAGCCAATATTGTCCATATTGTCAAATATAAAATGCAGAAATTGTGAAAATTGCAGATCTACATGCTCACAACAACGCCTCGCAACAATAGAACTGTGTTATACAAAATGTAATGTCTCAACTCTCGTCAGGGTGGGGGGTCCCCAGTTAAAATATGATTATTTTGGGGGTCGCGGCCTGAAAAGGTTGAGAACCACTGGTCTATTGACCCATACCAGTAACTGACAGCTAGTATACAAATGGTACCAAATGAACCCGTTGGGGTCCATTTGGTTCCATTTGTATACTGTCAAAGCTGATTTTTGTGTTTGAAAAACACTGCCGTAGTGATTTCACAACGAAATCAAATGTGATTACACACCACCGTGACAAATACAAACGCTCTGAAAACCTAATGTTATGTTATCGCCGAGTGAGACTGTTACACCAAAACTGTTGACTTGACTTATGAATTCTGTGACCTACCGTCGCAGAAACGCGACCGAGTATACACGCAATGAGTATTAGGAACTTTGCTCACCTGTATTGCAGACATGTTGTTATGTGGGGACTTTATCCTGGAATAAAATCCATTTAATACGACGCACAGAGTTGATCCTTCTAGGAGGAGGACCACCATGTAATAAAATGCGTGCGCCTTCCTGTGTCGGCGTCATGACGTCATGACGTCATGTTGTGACTGTCATTGGCTGGGTAGTCTGTCAATCACCGTGAGCTTCTGTGATTGGACTGGACACCCCCGGTCCCGCCTCCGCTCCCCCCCGCTCCCCCCGCCTCCCTTCAAAACCAAATCCTTCAGGTTCGAAACAAAATCCTTCACATACAAAACAACTAGCTTCAGACCACAAAACTGCAACTAGCTTCAGGCACAGACCTTGATTGCATAGCGTCAGATGCGCATGCATCGTGCTGTGGTGTGTGAAAGTTTAACCCTTGAAGATGACTTTGAGTCTTTCAACAATAGAGTTGCAAGCTACGAAAACAATCACTATTTACACGGAGAACAAAATAATATGCAGGGAGAAAAGTGCCAAAATGTATATTCTGAAACTGTGTTTCTGATGAAGTTGAAACTCTGAAAATGTGTGGGCGAAACACTGTACAATGTCTTGGCAGAATTTCTTCAGAGATACAACACGTTTTGTCACAGATTCAAATCACTTTTCTGCGTTTTGAAATCATTTTTCAGTCTTACAAAAAATATTTTCAGAGATTGAAAATAACTCTCAAGGTTTTGAAATCTTTATTATGAGTCAGGAGTTTACAAGGTTTTATGCAGGGAGAAAAGTGCCAAAATGTATATTCTGAAACTGTGTTTATGATGAAGTTGACACTCTGAAAATGTGTTGGCGAAACTCTAAAAAGTGATTTGTATCTCTGAAGAAATTCTGCCAAGACATTGTACAGAGTTTCGAAATAATTTTTCAGAGATTCAATTTTTTTTTTCAGAGATTCAAATTTTTTTTTCAGAGATTCAATTTTTTTTTCGGAGATTCAATTTTTTTTTTCAGAGATTCAAATTATTTTTCGGAGATTCAAATTTTTTTTTCAGAGATTCAAAACCATTTTACAGTCTTGAAATACTACTTTCAAGGTTTGGACATTTGGCATGAATCTAATCCCATACTATCTCTCTATCTCTCTCTCAAGCAGTTGAATGACCTCACAAAGCAGGTGCGGCGGTGTAAACAATTAAAACCTGACACCTTTGAAATACCCTTTGACTGACTGGTGATAAAAATGCATTGACACAGTGGATTAATAAGGGATTGCAGATACATTTTAATGACATAATTCTGATCAGAGTGTATGTGTACATTGTTACCTTATTAGGTAGCCTACTTGCTGTTCTTGAGTTGACACCGTGTCATCTACCTAGCCTATAGCTTTCATTGTAATTTCTTCCCAATAATGTATTCCATTGGGAATGGGATGCATGTGTTTCTGGTTTTAGTAGTTAGTTGCAGTTTATCATTTTGCGGTGCAGGCATGGCGGCTTCCCCCCCAATGCCAGGGATCCCCACCCCCTTTAGGCTACATATTTCACAGCTGATTTCACAGGTAAATTTACAGTGTGTGTGTGTGTGTGTGTGTGTGTGTGTGTGTGTGTGTGTGTGTGTGTGTGTGTGTGTGTGTGTGTGTATTCACCTTAGTCCTGGCCCTCTCCAGGGCGCCGCCATTGCCTCCCTGGTAAGGAAGTGAACAGGGAAGGGAATAGTGTGTTGCCAGATTTTGCCAAAGAAACAAGCAGCCAGGTCTATGAAAATAAAGCAAATAGAAGCAACTAGTCTCAGTTTTAATTATTTATTTATTTTCTGTTCGAAAATAGCAGATCGGCAAGCTCACAATGTGTCACATCATACCACTTTGTAAGCTTGTAGATCTGCTATTTAAAAAATATATATTGCGGGAAAAAAGTAAAAAATATATATATATTTTTGAAACATTTTAACAACACAAATCTTGTGTGGGGGACCCTGGCATGTTTTCAAATGGGGGTCTACGAATCTGTGGACAAATAAATACATCTGTGAAAAAATTGTTTAAAAAACATTAGAAAGCAAGCCCAATAAGCAACTACACTTTGTTTAGCCCCAAATTGCTTATTATAAGTAGACATGGCAACACAGCCCAACATCATTGAGTTTCCTGTTTACCACTTTCCCAGGTGTTTTGCCCAAAGAATGTCTCAGCAAGGACACCGACGTGTTTTTTGGCTCCACGTCCATACGCCATGACACTCTCGTCTCTCGGTGAATAACATTGGAGCCTACGAGCGCCGGCTGGGGCAGCTCATGAACAAAAAAATATTCTGAACGATTGAGACCTTTATAAAATACTCGGCTCAGGAATATAAAAGAAGACATGTCACACATTGTTTTCTGCTGTGTTGCTTTTCGGTGAGTACACTGTATAACATTATAGAGGCATCTAAAGAGCACAATTTACGTTTCTGAACTAGCTAGTATCGCGAGACTCTCCACCATTCCCTGTCTGGAATCCAAATCTCGCGATATCTCCGAGACAGAAACAGCCGCCGCCGCTGTTTAGCTGCCTCAATAACATTATGTACCGTGCACATCGAAAAGCAAGTGATTGTAAAAATACCTGTGATATGTCTTCTTTTATATTCCTGGAGCGATTATACAACAAAGGTCTCTATCGTTCAGAATAATTTTTTGTTCATGAGCTGTCCCAGCCGAAGCTCATATACGCCAATGTTATTCATCGAGCTTCCGGTGCAAGTTCCGCCACCGAAAGTGTCATGGTGCATGGACGTGGTGTGGGTGTGACTTATGGTGACTTCTCCTGGTTTGAGGCTTCTTGGTTTTGCCCAAGCCCCCAGAACCCTGGGGGCGCCCTGAAACCAAATGGACATGGTGGCCGTTTCGAGGTACTGCAGTTGGGGCCAGAAACATGAACGCGCATCTAGGCTTCTTTGTATTGACGCGCATTCATACCGGAAGAGCTCGTTCATGAATGCGCGTCCATGAACACAAACTATGGCGCAAAATGCGTCACAAAGGCCCCACTACGTCACGGTTTTACTACGCGAAGGAGGGGTGAAAACGCCTCATGCGCTGAGTGAGCAACTCAATGCAAGTGGACGGGCGGGGATATCTGGTGTCCTCTCTATTCTTATTTTAACTCTATGGTTTTGCCCAGGCGGCAGAATTTTCTACCTATTTCCTGGGCGTGGCCAGGAATAAGGTGAATACACGCACGCACACGCGCGCGCACACACACACACACACACACACACACACACACACACACACACACACACACACACACACACACACACACACTTACAGTATTTATGAGATTCAGTGAGATTGAGATCAGGAGAGCTCTTTTTGGGGCACAAGGTGGAGCAAGAGGTGCCTCGATCCTTCCAAGGACTGCCCATAAGGTGAACTACAAAACAAGCTCTCCGGTCCCAATCTCACTGGTACCTCAAGAACACTGTAACATATTATAGGCTATATGTGGAAACAGGGTGGCCACCAAATCGTTGTGTTATTGGAACTTTTTTTGGTACAGTCACTTTAACCCAGCGTCCCTATTCTGAATGGAACATTAGCCAAAAATAGCAGATCTACAAGCTCTTTGGCAAAGAGGTTTGGTGTTGGGGGGGGGGGGGGGGGGGGGGGAGAGCAGACAAAGTACAAGTTTTCAAAGTATCGGGGGTTTAACTCATTCTGTGCCTATCCCGAACATGTTCGGCTTTATTTCAATCCAATTTTTATTTTATTAATTGACTTACCCTGAGCTGCTTGTAGAGTCGTGGGTGGTCCTGGCTCGTCCTACACTAGCCAGCTAGCCATTTTACATGGTCCGACGATATATTCCATTAAAAATGGTTTAAAATACATTTTTGAGCCCCCCAATGTTCACCAAATGTTCAGCGCCGCTTCCGGAACGACGTCCAGTGTGCCTATCCCGAACATGTTCGGCTTTTTTAATGAAATGAATAAAATGATCCGAGGCCTTCTGAAGCCTGAGCCTAAATTTAAAATCCAGTGTTCCAAATCCAGGGGGAGCCATGCCGGCCGTTAGCCGCGAACGGCGCCGCGAATCGCCGCCGAATCCAATGAAAAACCACATCTTTGGAGGCCCATATCTCTGGATTGTGTTTTTAATGCAGTCCCCTATGGGAGAAAGTCTGGCATTCTTTGGTGCCCTCTAGGGGCTGGCACTGGAAGCGTTAAGTGGTTAACTATGAAAATAAAATACATGTTAATGAATCCAACACAATGCTATAGCACACATTGGCAGTTCTGTCAAACAAGTCTATGAAAAAGTTTAATCTGCAACACAGTTTTATACAATAATGTATTGGGGGTCCCTGCTTAAGAGTGAAAAAAGGCAAGGACCACCAGGTAGTATTGTAAACATTGACCCCTAGGGGACCCTCAATGAGGGATTAAGTGGTTACATTTTGCTTAGTAATTTCTGTGTTTGGATGGTTGGTAAAGTTACAGTATAGGCAATGTTTTACATGATAACTTTATATGACCATGTATCGAAATTTCCTTACAGCAAATGTATGTATAGGCTACAGACAGTAGGCTGTAGGCCTAATTGACCATGACCATTATGTTCTCTCTCACTCACACATAAGAAGAAAACTGCAAAAGCAAACCCATTCATATTAAACACAGATAAACAGGCCTATCAAGAGAAACATAATAGCCATACCTATAAACTGTCAAGATGCAAGCTCTTTTTCAGGCTTGATAGCGTCGACAATGATGGCCTCCGTCCATCCCCACGCCAGATATTTCATTCTCAAAGTACTGCAGGTAGACCTACACTATACAGTTCAACTCACGCAAGTATGAACGACGAGCGTGTCTGTTTCAGAAACAGAAACGCGGCGTGGGACGTGGCTCGAGTTTAGTCACTGTTCTGTTCTGTTAAAGCTTTCTGTAGACCTACTTAGCTACTAGTCTTGTATTCCACTTGTTTTATGTAGGCTAATTGCGCGCTCGACGTGTGTGAATGCTGGCACACTGCCCGTTTGCAGATCAAGCACGCGGATTCTTTTTAATTAGGCTTTGTGAACCAGGTGTGAATATTTGACACCTCTCGTTTATAATCTCTCATAAAATGGCAAACAAGTGTTGTCTGTCTATCTATCTATCTATCTATCTATCTATCTATCTATCTATCTATCTATCTATCTATCTCTGTCTCTCACTGAAAGGAGACACATTCTCACCCCACGTCATAATTTATGAAATATGTTTATAGAGCACCTTTTAGACATAAGATCTAGTGCTTTGCATTAAAACAGAACAAAATATCAAATGAAGCAACAATAAACAATACATGTGATTAAAGTAAGATCAAGTAAAAGATATTGTAAGAAACAAACAAAAAAGGAAGAGAAACAGGAAAACACTCAATTAAAGCATCTTTATGGAGGTTGAATAATATTCACTGCTCTACATGTATGAAGCAGTTGATGGCATCATGCATTACAAGCGTGTTTTACTACTTTTGTAATGGAGAATGGCCGTTTCACTGTTGTACATGTGTTAAACAATGGCTAGCATAAGGGTGCAGGGTTTATGGCATGTCAGATGTGTACAGGCAACTGTAATTGCTTGTGTGTGTGTGTGTGTGTGTGTGTGTGTGTGTGTGTGTGTGTGTGTGTGTGTGTGTGTGTGTGTGTGTGCGTGCGTGCGTGGGTGCGTGTGTGTAGTAATTAACCCGACCAATTTAAACCTCACTGCACACCAAATCCTTGCAAACCTTGAATGACATCACAAGTGGTGAAATCTTGAGAGGCCATGGCATCACAGATGTTCAGTTGGCCTTTATCTGGCCCCCTCAACACACACACACACACACACACACACACACACACACACACACACACACACACACACACACACAGAAACATACATACTCATTTCAGAGGTTAAACCAGACGTGCACTCTTGGCATGTGGTTGTTTGAAAGAACGTAGGGAGAGTGTGAAGGGTGTCTGTTAGCTGGGGACGCACTGTAATCTTTTGCACAAACAAAGTCTGGTCAGATGGCAGGACCGCGCTTGACACCCAGCTGGGGTGGTCTCGTGCGTGTATGACTGTTACCTCAAGAATTCCTCAAGTGCAAACAAGTTCTACTGCCTGTCATCCACCAAATGGAGTTAATTTATTTGTTCAAAAACAGGGGGGAGTGAATTAATATTTTCAGTTGTCTTTTTCATCTGCAAGGTGTGAAGCCCATGCGGTGATGATCAAGCTCTGAAATGCACTCCACGCCCTGAGGGCTTTGGGCTCGCTATGTTTGTTTAGAAATGTTTGTTGTCAGCTACGTTTTCCATCCGCTTGCACCTCCTGTTGTCCTATGCACATATGGCTGGCTCCCCCTCCTCTGTGGACTTGGCCTTGGCTAAGAGGCAGAGGCTTACCTGGCTCACTGGGGTCTTTGACCCTTGTCTTCCACTACTGTCCCTCTCTAGAGAAGTCTCACACGCACTCTTCTACTTTTGCAAAGGGGACAGCGTGCTCCATTGCGTACTTGCCAGGATGAATAACAATGCGTGTCTTTGATAACATGCGTTAAGGTGGTTGCACATTGGTGCATTTTTGTTGTTTTTCAGGTCAAGGACCCCATAGCTGAGAGAGATCTAAGCAGGGACCCAGTGAAGACAGCTGCGGAAAACGGAAAAAATCGACCCTGGTTCGGAAAAAATAAATTCGGACGAAATAATTAAGAAAAAAAAAGTCTGTAAAAAAAACGCATCAATGTGCAAGGACCCTGACTGTATACTGCTGCTGACATCCAATGACATCTTTGTTTCTGCCCTGACCCCAGCTTCTACCTTTTCCCTGCTGAGAATTGCTCCCTCGTCGGATTGCAGGAAACGCTATCCACCTTCCAACAACTGCATCCGCAGAGGAACACAAAATTAGTTAAACTTGTGCTTTTCTTATTCATTCTTTTAGGCGGGCCAGGCGCCTCTTCTGGTTTCCATTTGTTGTAAGCTATTAGCGCTCATGACCTGATAAGGGAGTGGTCAGCCGAGCGCAAACATCCGTCTCCGAATACATCCGTCATAGTCCATATGTGTTTGACTGCAGCAATAATATCCTCTCCTGGAGAACTTTGACTGGGGGACACGGAGGTGAAACTACCGGGGCGGAGCAGCATCTTGACTTTATGTAATCCTTGACGAGGCTCGGAATATCATGTGTTGCATTAGTTGTGTTCTAGTGCTCGGTAAATATATCCCCCGCTCACTAAATGTCTTGGATAGCCTGCGAGGTTGTTAAGCAACTTGCGCGGGCAGCCAACCAGAAACGCAATATGTTAAAGGCCGCTTTAAAGGTTCTTGGCTGACTCAATCGAGTCAAAGTGCCTCACATGCTACGTCTGTCTCCCCAAGTTCATTTCCATTGGTATATTTGCGGTGACCACAAGAGACTGTATTGCTTTTGTAACACTTAGATCACTGACAAAAAGAAATGTTAATGTTGAGACTGAGTGGAGAATACATCAGTGTATTCCTTTGTATTTATCAGCCGAGCATCTCTTTATTTGCGGATGATATACAATCTATTTTATTTGACTGTTTCATCTGCATCTGGCACGACATCTGTTACATCTGTGTTGACAGTGCCTGAGAAAAGCAAGTGGTCCCATTCTCGAGAACACTCTGGCAAAGGGTGAAACAATATGGACGTACTGCACAAAGCCGAAAGGGGATATTTTACCATTCCATTTCGCAAGATCAAAGGAGCAAGAGGGCCCTAAACATATATTTGTGAGCACAGCGTCTTCAGTTTGTACATGCATCCTCCTCAGTCAGACGATTTTCTAGGGAAGACGTGGCGAGACAAGAGACTGAGACTGAGCTGATTAGCACTCTGCGTTGAGAGCCCGAGTCAAGAGAGGCCTTTTGTTGGGAAACAAGAGATTGACTTAAGAGATTGCTGGCTGAAAGGCAAGCTTAATGCAGAGTCTCCACAGAGCTTGCTTTGGAGTTCATTCAACCAGACATATAATGTTGTACATTTCTTTCACTATAGTAGAAAGATATCAGTTCCTCTCCCAGTTCAGGACGGGGGGAGACTGCCATTATTTATAGTGGTTATAAAACCATGTCACTTCTATAAATATTCCATGTGGAGGCCATGAGACAACCAGGAACTGTGGGTGAACTCTTGAAGGTCCTGATTTGTGTGTACCTAATCTGAGCTGTGCCTCATGCACTTGTAATCGAGTTGGGCGCCCATGGGGACCTGTGCACCTGGTGTTAAAACCCTCATTGACGACACTCGCGGTGTGGGAGCCTGGTTGAGTTGTCGTGGACTTGTTACATCTCTGGGAATGGATGATGTCTGACCCCGATGCGTATTCCCCAAGCCTGAGGGGTGGGGGTGGGGGTCATGGGCAGGCTGCTGTGGAGTAATGACCAGTGTACATGCGGTAACGCGGCGCAGATGCCTTTGTCAGCATCAATATATTTAGGTAGTACTCATGTACTGCACTTTAGGACATGCTCTTCAATTACTTTGGAAACTTGCTCCATTCGTGAGCAGCTTGAGTGAACGCATGGCATGCCTTGCCGAAAATGACATAATGAGTGAAAGTTATGGATGATGTAGTGAAACTTAATATCACCTGTTAGCCCCTGGCACGGCTGGAGACAGGCACTCGGTAAAAGGAGCGCAACTGCCACGTAACAGTTTCTGTTTTGTGTTTATTCTAAAAGTTAGGTTAGCCCTCCGTGGAGGTCTCGGTATTGGAGTGCACGCCCATGCAATGATTAAAAATTATGTTTGCTAGTAAAACTCATCATAAACACTTCCATTTGGTTGGGTGGATTTTTAGTGCCTGGATCTCAAACAGTGCCTCCTATTTGTCGGCAGGTCCAACATTTTCAGTGAATGATGGCAGTAGGCAAGTGTGTTATGACAAGCACCCACAGTGCTCAGAGATAAAAAGTGAGGAGAGATGTGCTTTTACACCCTCAAGAGCCCTTGATGTTTGCTGCTTAAAAATGTGAGCGATAAAGGAGTGGGTGAAATGATGGCCAACATGGCTTGTATCCTTCCCCGCCAACAAAAGAACGTTAGTGTTGTGACTGAACATCTCATGAGTGGATTCCCTTGTGTGAATTCCTCTTCCTTTGCTTTTGTGAACTTAGCCAGACATTCCAAAGAGAAAACAAATCCTCCACTTCCTAATTGCTTGCATTGTTTTTTTTGTTTTGTTCGTTTTTTCATGAGGCACACAGGTATAGACCAGAGAGAAAGCGAAAGGTCTTGTCAAGGCAACACATTGAGAAGAATACTAACAAAAGAATCCAGTCTTTTCAAATATATCCGCCTTTACTTTATTCATGTACTGTACAGTATTTCATTCTCAAAGGCTCTGTTATACTATATGACAATAATGGCATTCATTTACTACAAAAAAAAGGTTGCATAAATAATTTAAATGTGGAAATAAAAAATAAATATGCTGTTCATTCTTTGTAACAGTCCTTCTTTGTGTCTGTGGGAAACTGCCCGCCTTCTTTTTAGCACCCTGTCATGCGAGGGCACCAATCCAAAAGACCACACAGGTACAATATGTACAGTCAGGCTATACATGGCCAACTCCTCTGCTTACATGACAAAATCCCTTCCAGTTGCTATTTCAAACACACAATTGAAAAAGAAGCAAACATTGTCAGTACAGTTTAGAAAACCGAAAATCAGGAAGCAATATGAGCAAAAACAACGGAATGCTGACAATAAGCGGAAATGTTCTGAATATTCTTCATGAAATACAGACGGGTGCGTGGCAATGCTGAGAAAGGAGGTTGTGCTGTCACCGTTGGAAGACTGGGCTTCTTCTCAGCTATCTCTTCCTGTCTGCATCCTGCTGTGGTTCAGCGGTCAATACAATAGAAATTTAAATTAGGTGTTTAGTTTTAGTCCTATATTTCCTGTCTGGGATATTCAGAGAACTGGGGCTGAGAGAGGATGTATTTTGGCTATGGCTAGTTGATCACCAGTGCTATTTTACTCGTTCCAAATTATTTCCAGTGTGGGTGTGTGCTGGAGAATGCTCTGCCCCCAAGGTAACAGTACAAGCAGGGACAATTTGCTGAAGCCTCCTCCACACATGTGGACCTTTTTGTGCGATTCCAGCAAACAGGAACTGACCATGTCTAGAGGAAATGGCTTTTTTATGACTCAAATCCTAAATGCAGGAATGGGCTCATTTAGCAATTAAAGAGGAGTCACAGGAATGCACAGTGCCTCCTTGGTGTTGGAGTGCTGACACAACTCCCCATCTCTTTTTATCTCTCTTTCACTTTCTCCTCCCTCTATCCATCAGTGGGGGAAAGGCCGTATTGTAACTTACAGTCTTGCTTGGGGCTGCTGGCAGCTTGGGTAGTGCTCAGGGACTTGTCCCAATGAGTGAGGCTCCTGGGCTGTCAGATGTCTGCCTTCAAGGCCCCCAGTCTCTCAGGATCCAAAGTCCACTCAGAGCTGGCACATTCTCCTGCATACACCGCAGCCATTAGGAGCTGGATGCAGTGAGCTAGGAGCAAAGATACACCTCGTCACGTTTTAACACGGGATGTGGGGTGATGTATAAGTGGGTCCGTTGGATGTTTGTACAGATGGATTGGAAACCTTGGGGGACTTCTCCACTGTGTTGTTTTGAATAATATCTGTGTCAAAGTGAGGGGCAGGGCTAAGCATGTGGACATGTTGTGATCATGTTCTCATATCATCCTCTGGAAGGCAGTGCCACTCGTCCTGACCAGTCACGGCAAGCCATTGTCTGTTCACTTATTTGGTCATGCACGAGAAATATGACGTTTTTTTGTCTGGCAAAAAAACGGAACAAAACAACAACAAAAAAACATGGATAGTGCCTGTAATGGTGATAAACACACAACTTAAAACTCAGTCCAGCAAATAGCTTATGAATTTCCTTTTCTTTGACATTTTCTCCTTCCCACAATAAAGGAGACATGTTGGTTGGTATGTTATGATAACGTGTGCGCGTGTATGAGCAAGTGTGCTTTGGTCTCTGTCCACCACAGAGCGGTCTCAGTATGAGTTGCCCAACAGCGGCGTGTTGTTCTTGTTCCGGCCCTGGGACAAGCGGCTGTGTTTCTTGCGCCGCGGCTTGGGCACCTCCTTGGCCTCCGACTGGTTGTGGTGGCGGCTGTAGCGCTTGCACTTGCAGGAGGTGACCACGCGTATTTTGTAAGTCCGGCTGTTGCCGTTCGGACACTGCAGCTGCACCCTCTGCATGCGGGAGTGGGCGGGGATGCAGCGGTAGTCCGAGGCGCTGCTCCTCCACCACTTGCCACGGACGATGGAGTTGGGCAGGAGGTGGGCGGGCATGCACTGGCCCGAGCACACCAACTCCTTGACGGGCTTCGCACTGCGGCAGGATCCGTCCGTGATGTAGCGAGTGGAGCGCAGCTCCCTGCAGCTCAGCTCAGAGGCACCTGGGGAGGAGAGGAGGAGATCAGAGTTACAAGCTGTGGCCTCAGTCCAGTACAAACACTTTGAAGTCCCACATACTGGAGCGGTTCATCTTCAATGCAAACGGCGAAATCCTGAGTGTTAATTTAGCTCGGAGAGTGTACAAATAGAATCAAATGGAGGGTACATTTTGTACACGGTTAACACTGAGGATTTTACTGGGTAACCACTCGGCAACAACAGCTGTGCTTCTCTGTCATAACCGCCCAATTTGCTGTATTCTAAGCTTGTGTCGACTTGGTTTCAAGTTGCTTCCATGCATGCTGTTAGTTAAACCTAAATATTAGCTGCATGGACAGCATCAGTGGGAAACATATAACATTAGCCAGATGCAAAATGCATGCACTATGAGGCAGATTTTAATTCATGTCAAATGTGTGTAAACTGCCTGCCCTTCGCTACTCAGCAAAACACACAGATTGGAGCCGGGCCAAGGTCTTTTACATCTTGATAACAGACACTCTGCAATAACATAACGGGCATGAAATGTAGATTCATAAATACAGCCTAATATCAATATTTGTACATTTACTTAGGGCTAAGCCTGTGTGGCTGGAGCAGATTTGCTGAGATTGATTCATGGTCTGATCATTAGCTGACGATGGGGGCCTGACAAGAATCCCAGCTGGCAGTAATCAGCTGATGGCAAATCCAGACCAGAGCGCCATTAGACAGCTCAATCAAACCTAACACAGATTTGACTCGGAACAAAAACTGGCACGAGCAGTGGGCCCTCAGGAAATGGACATGAGGACGGAAGAGTAAATAGCTGTCCGTTTATTTTAAGGGCAGCAGTGCAACCGTTCTGCCTCCAAATGTATAGCCTATACCGGACGAGTGCCAAGCTGATTCAAGGGACCTCATTCATCATGTAATCCTATATTTAAGCCACAGCTTTTTAGCAGCCATGTGCATGAGTTATTGTTCCCTTTCTTTTACAAGCGGTGTGTAAAAAAGGGCAGCGGAAGTGTCGGTTAAGAAATTATACACTCAGAGAGGGATCCATTTTCCTTGGTGGCTTTCTTTGCGAGAAGGTCCCCAACAAAGGATTTACGTGAGATGACTTCCTTTTCGTCCACCCCTTCAAGAGAATATGATCTAGTGTTATTCTGTGGTCATGACAGAAAGGCTGCCCCACAGTATAGAGTATACAATGTCTACCACCAGTGTCACAGCCTAATTTATACTTTGTCGCTCAACGCAAATAACAGATTTTCAACTGATTAACGTGTCATGGATAACAAGGTAGTACATAGCTACCTAACATTCAACGAAAATAGCAGATCTAGTCAACATAATTTAGTGTAGAGTGAAAACATTAGAGGGCCTAGGATAGAACCCTCGGGTGGACTCAGGTTCGACAAAGGATAGCGTTTAAGTGCTTAATGGGTGTCTTATTTTTGTACCTCAAAGATGTCCCACAATTTGGTTACTATACTGGGCAGTTGAGTGACTAATGTGTAACCAACCAGTACCTTTGTGATCCTAAATAGAAGGTCATGAATGCGCTCTCACCCTCTCTCTTCTCCCCTACATTTCCTTTATTGTCAGCCTTAGGGCCGATGCATACTCCACTTTTAGAGCTGAATTTATTTCAGTTCGGCTCTGTCTAAACTACAATATGACATCATTCAGAGGTTCGGGGGGCGGGTAGCCTACTGTCATTAATTCGGTGCCACAGAGATTTTGTGACTCCCCGAACCGAACCGAAATAAATTTGGCTCTAAAAGTGGATTATGTGGGGAGAGGTGTTCGTTCTACTCTGTTGTAACTCTGTGCACTGGGCGAGATGACCCCACTGGAGAGCACTGTCTGGAGTGGAGCCAGACAATTCCACCGAAACCCCACAGGGACCGCGAGAAGCCTGAACTCCCCAGTGGGAGGAAGAGAGAACGACCAACAGACCAACACACGTAGCGGAGAACATAATCCACCAGATCACCGTCTCCCTGTGTGAAACCTTGCTAATATTATTTCTGACATCCACCATGCAAGGTTAGAGGAGCATGTTTCTCCAAACCCCGGCCGCGGGGAGTCGGTGTTGTTTGTCAAGTGTGGGGAATTACGTGAGGCCTGACCTTATTAAATGTACAGATTATTGCTTTAGGCATCCAGCACCTGTAGACGTATCCGAGGAAGAGCTCACTCACAGAGTGACGTGTCACAGTAATTGATCCCACTCAACCGTTGTCATCCTAATCTGATAACACTTTTCTTGTCTTGTCTCTGTCTCTGATGTGTGTAGAACATGACAGAATTAAGGGCCAAACTGGGAATATGGTAACATCTTGAATTCATGAATCATGAGGAAATATTCCAATCAGAGTGTATTCAACCTTTACCAGGCACAGGTGGGAGCCATTCACAAAGCCAGTGTTGCATTTAAGAGGCAATTTCCCACAAAGCCCAAAGACAAAACCCCCTGAGAATGAGTTGTTTTTTTGGAGGTTTTATTTTTAATCGATTGCGGAGACATGCTGTTACTGTAACTAATCAAATCGTTATGGCACAACAACTAGAGCTTGACTAAAAACTAGGGGGAAATAACCTTCAATCCAATGTAGGGGGGGAAAAAAACTCTCAATGAATGCTCCACTTCAGATAGATACCACAAGTATGCTTCTGGGTCGTTATCATTTTAGCTGCCTTTGGCAACAAATTATGTTTTTTTGTTGTTCTTGTTTTTTACACCCTTCCCACACAGAACTGTTTGTCATCAATGACAGGATGAAGTGCAACTAATAATACTTGGCATTTCTGCTTGTCACATGTGGGTGGCTTTGAAATCTATCTGGTGGATTCCACAAATGCCTGAGTAAAACCTAAATCTGAAGAAATGATTGTACAAAAAAAAGATTTACACTTGGAACTTTCACTCATTAAAGGCCAAAACGATCCAGGCAATGCAACATCATTAACAGTCTAAATAGGATATTTACATATATATATATATATATATATATATATATATATATATATATATATATTTACATGTTAGTATAACAATTACAGACATTAAATGTGTCTAGTATTCAAAGGACATGTATTATTTTTTTCATATTCACATTAAAAGTCAATGCGTGGACATTCTATAAGCCTATATCCTAGCTATCTAATTATAAAACGACAAATAGATATCCATCATTTCTCTAAACAATTGGATAACATTTTAGCATTGCATTATCATGTCCTGTTAATTTGTTCGGTTGCTTGAGATTATTTGAAAAAAAGTATTTCATGATCAATGATCAATAAGATTATTCATCATGTTCATATCCTATATCAGGCTAAACGAATAATGATTGTATTACTTTATTTGATGAATGAAAACAATTTGCCTAATGATGCCAAAATTGCACACATGCCACAAACAATAAAGAGTCACAGATAAAGAGACAATAAACTGAAGTTGAAGTTGATAACATGCATTACGTATTTTTGGGGGGTGTCGAGCGGAATACTCACTGTAGGAGACTGTATTTGCTGTCCTCCTTCCTCCGTTTTTCGCCCTGTTATTCATAGTGTTGTTGTTATTGTTGTTGTTGTTGTTGTTGTTGTTGTGATTGTGGTTGTGGTTGCTGTTAGATGCTTGTATAGCCTCCTGGGGTGCCCTGGGGGTCCCTTCTGTGTATTCTGGTATGATTTCCGTGGCGTCATTTTTCAGTACCTTCCATCCCTTCACGACAGCGCAGCATCCCTGTAGCAGGAAGATCAGAGTGAGAGACACCTGCATTCTTATCGCTCGGAACGGGGATATACGAGATGCTCGGTCGGACAAGTATTGGAGACGATTCCACCCCAACGCAAGAGGCGCACACCGTATTTAAGCCTACGCGCGTTTCGTCAAGACGGGGAAAATTAAGCGTTTACACAGAATGGGAGGGGTTGAACCCGAGCTTAAAGATTCATTGAGAAAAGGGAGAGGTTTGCTATGAGCGCGTAATGCGCGTAATGAGAGAAGTGCCCGGCGGTTGGCTGGGCGACTGTGAGGAGCCTGGCTGTCACTTGTTGGCCGTGTTGTCTTTTGGAGTCAAGTCTATACCGCAACCTTTCGCCCCGTTATGATTCACGCAGCTCACATGCACCCGTCGCAGTGCTTTTGAAGTGGTTTATTTTGGAATGCGTCGCCAGGCGCAGTTGGAGAGGTGGGTTGTCCCGGCACAATCCTCATTAGTAGTGAGTAGTGACTGAGTGAACCAACGTGTCTGTTTATAAAACAATCACGCGCCCCCCCCCGACACACGCGCGCGCATACACACACACACACACACACACACACACACACACACACACACACGTTATTAATTATCGTCTACCAACGATATATAAATTCCCATTTTATAGCCTACAACAGCGAGTGCAAACACGCCTTCATCAAGTAGGCTAATTATGTTTGCAATTTTAATCATAATTAACATTATTTCTAAATGTATTGCACAAAGCTAATTTATTGACCTTGATGGACTTTGGTGCGATGCTTTTCCTGCTCTAATAAAGCCCACAATAACATTACGTTGTACAGTATGTCATCACCACACTTTTCTGGGCTTTACTGTATGTTATTCAGTTAGGTATTCTGTATTTAATTTCTTTTTTCACTGTATCGTAGACTTCCAATCCCTGTGTCTGGTTTGTATAAAATCATTTGGACAGAGTGGATCTGCACTCCCAAGTCCAACTCTTGGCATCCCTGAAATGTGAAGGAATTGATGATGAGTGCTGAAAGATAGCAGTCTCCTTTGCTCAAACACTGCCCCCTGGAGGGAAATTAAACAAGTAAAATAATAAGAGTGGGGAAAAATGGAATTAGGATTAGAGCTCATTTGTGATCCAGTTGGTCCACTAGTCCAAGCAAGTTCCTTCGTGGGCACATGCCTGCTCAGACAAGGCAAAGTCATAACACAAACGATAAAAATAAAGGCAGAGATTTCGAGAAAAGCTTGCATACAAGTATTCACGGTCAATATCACTGTTTTGACAACACAGCCACAAACCCATTCATTTGAGGGACTTAGATGCATGCATAATGATACACGCAGGACCCACGGTCCATCTAGCTTTATTCAAGCCCCAAATCAGGGTTGGAAGAACCTCTGCATGCCATCTGGCCCGTCCATCACACGTCACAATGCTTGTTCAAGATTGGGGATAGCACCAAATTAAAATAATGACTGCACGTTGGGTCTTAAACTTACCAATTTTGGTAAGTTTATAAACAGAGCTCACTTATTGGCACACTTGTATTGTCATCTGGTAAAAAGCGAGCCACCCCATAGTGAATGAAACAGGAAAGCTGACTGGGAGATCACTCACAGGATTCTACTGGGGATATGCTCTGGTCCGCGACTGACATCGATGGAATAGAATAAAACTCATAACTTAATAAAACTTAAGTTTTGTTGGGACAGCTATAGATTTCACATCATGGTGACATCTTCAACTGACACTTCTCCTTTTTTATGGCTTTAGGGACAGAGCTGTTCGACTTTTGGTCTTTATCCTCTACTATGGGGACAACATGTCTGAATTCTTAAGCTGAGTCTTGTTTTCCTTTAAGAGCGAGGCAAGCGGAGCAGACAGCTGTGTTCTGTGTGTGTGTGTGTGTGTGTGTGTGTGTGTGTGTTTGTGTGCGCGCAGAAAAGTTTGGTGTCTAGGCCGCTTAAGGCTTCAGCTCTAAGTCTCTGCTGGCATTCTTTTGTTTTTTGTACGTTTTATTTTTATTGTTTTATTTTAGCTGAGGATGGATGATCCCGCTATCCGCCACAGAGTCAGCTCTGATTACAGCCTTCGATCCGATGCTGCGACGCATGTCAGTCACAGTCTCGATTTAGACCTCTTTGGGTTTCTTTACAGAGCCCTTGGGCCCCAGCTCAGTGTTTTCATCATAACAGTAGAGAGAGTGAGAGAGAGAGGCCTAAATAACAATCAGATGCTCACCAGATTGCACGAAGGCCTCCTGTGCCGAGAGAGAAAGGCACAGAGGATAGAGAGAGAGGAGGGGGGTTGAGGTCTTTTTATTTTTTATGGCATATTGGAGCAAAACACTGTGTCTGATGTGCATAAACAAAGCACTCAACTCCTCATGACTGGTGTTAGGAAAGTGAGTGATTCATCGGACAAGGTTGCTAACTGCTTGACCACACAGGTTTGAAATAGATGGCAGTTTCCTTTTGCAACATAATCACAGGGCCGTTAAGGTAAATAAGGAGATATTGTTGCAGTGTTGTGTGCCCAAAATTCTGCATTGTTTAACTCCTGTGTTGGAATGGTTAAATTATTCAGAAATATGTCCAAAGCAATTATGCAAAGTAGCATCAAGTTGCAGACTTTTGGCCTCCACGAATCCATCCCTGGAAGGTCATTGCTGACAGAAACTCATGAATCTAACTTGTATTGAGTCATAAAATGCATGCGCCTCCAGAGAGAAATACAAAGTGTGGAGCTGTCAATTTTCCATGAACAGAGGTTGCGCTTAACTGGAAGTGAACTATGCATTTTAACTAAATAGTGATGGTGTCTATGAATAAATCAATTATTCTCACATTATAATTAAGACAGAAAGAAACACCACAGTCATAGTGTGCACAGTAAGCATTCATATTTTTAAGGTGTTTCGTTATTTGTCTTAAATCTCATAGTGTTCTTCAGTGCCCTTCCTGTTCTTCATTTTGCCTATAAAGTGTGGATTGCACAATAAGATACAAATGTTACATTTGTAACTCAGAGAGTGTACAAATCTCAGAGTTACACTCAGGATTTTACTGTGACCATGGGCTGACAGAAACCATTATGGTTTATATATTTCATTGTTTAAGAAATATGCCTTTCTTGAAGTAGCGTGTTAGCACAATATGTTGTTAATATTGTCAGGATCGGGTCAAACGCAGCTGGTGTGCGGGAAGGGCGGAAAGGTACCATGGGCTGTCCAAGTCATCATTACAAAGTCATTAATGGCTTCCTGGGATGTTCACGAAATAGAGAAAAGATGTTGCTGGAAGTACAACACAGTGCTTGACTCGCTGCGGCTGTGTTGTCTTACCCACTCGAATTCATGGATTCACCAGGGAATCACATAAATCCATGTGAAAAACAAAGCACCTGGTGTGCGCTTCACCAGCAAAATGTGCATGTGCACAGTGGAGGTAGTTTGAGGTATACAGAGCTTTATAAACTATTGCTTCTGGCTCAAGAGGCCACAGACTCAAGCCCCACGCTGAAGGAGTTGATTTCCTTCTTCTAAAAGGTCTAATTGTGAACTGTGTTGTGTCAAAGCAGTCCGATTTTTTTTAGACACAGAAGTTGTGTTAGTCTTCTAAAGTCTTCCCAGAACTTAAAGTAATGTAATCCTTACCCTAATCCTAGCCCTAACTCTAACCACAGTTGTAGTTGCCAGATAGGCCTACTAAGTTTGTGCTGCAAGTGGTCTTGAATTTCTCAAAATTAAATGCGTTCTTGCGTATGAGCGCAATCATGACTTGCACATGTGTAAAGAATACAAAAATCGGCGTTAGCTACAAAGGGAGCCCTAACATTGATCAATTGCTGCACATAGACCGTGGACGTATTTGAAAGTATTCCATTATTGACAGTGGCTCTGCTCTGCATCACGGAATGTATCTCACAGCCCACAGAGAGTTCCAGGACTACTTTTCCCTTTGCTTTCCACCGCCCCAGACAATTGATTTATCAGCCTTTCATGTACAGTACACACCGTTTGTTCTCAGGCATATATCTGTACATTGTCACAAAATGAAAATGATTTATCGTCATACACTTGTATAGCATTACATAAAGTGACACCCTGCCTTGAACAAGGTATTTCCAGTCCAGGAAAATACTTTTAGTGGACTGGGCTGGCTTACACCCCATTGCAGCATTGAGTTGTAAACAAGCTGTGTGTGCAATGAAGCCACGTTTTCAGCCAATATGGAATGAAAACTGTGGTTTTAGGTAAGACTCTACTGTGAAGAGCAATAATAATAGAAAATGGAAGTACTCCAGTAAACCGTCTTTATGACTCATGAAAATGATCACATAGGCAGATGAGTCAATGAATATGAGCAACACTGTAAGATATGGTAAGTGAGTGTATGAAAGTGGATTTGCTAAGGTTTAGTTTAGGCTGACATCTGGAACCAGTGCTGAACTTGTCTGGTCCAGAACATGACCAGCTATGGTCTAGTTGGGGCTGATATCTGGAACCAGTTCTGAAATGTGTGAATAGAGCCAGCTTTGGTCATACAGTTGGCTGAGATAGGGCTATGTCATGAGCCATATGTGGCCCATGTTCTGACTACCAGAACTGGACCACCCGTGGAACATAATTCATTGCTGTATTTCGTCTGATTTTAAGTGGGTTGTGTGGCCCGTCACTGGGCCAGACCAATTTTGCTATGTGGATAGAAGTTTTGCTAATTTGACCATGGTAGCCTATTACTCAGAAATGCATAATGCAAAATGTATACTCATATTTAACATCAGTATTCCGGCTCCATTGCTTTTCAATGTTGTACATATATTAAATGATGGGACTTTAGGTTATGGAGTTTACACAGCAATAGTCAAGAATTGAATTGATTAATCTGTGCATTCCCTTTTGGCTTAATTGCGACCGTAGGTCGCAGATTAGTATGTGAACGGTCACAGCTTGTCTGTATCTCTTCTGTCTATAATGCCACTGTCTATAATGCCACTGTCGTTCTATGGGTTTGTCGCTCTGACATCATGCTCTGATGTCACTGTGATGTCAGGGGAACCACTCTAACTAAATGGGTTTGCCTCTCTGACATCACACTCTGGCTTCACTGTGATGTCACACTAACATAATCCCTTTTATGCCCATATATGGAGTTCCCTGATGTCATCAATATTAAGCCCATATCTAACAGGACTTCATTTGGGAATGCCATATATGGAGGCCACATCGGCCACATACAGTACCACACTAACAGAATCCATATATGGCCAAGACAGATGGCCAAGACAGCCCTTATCTGTGTGGCTGGTTCTACAGACAGGGATCTCCATGTATGGGCATAAAATGGTATGATGTCAGATGTCATAGACATCATAGGACTTTCACATAATGAATAACAGCATATCTCCATATACACTACATGGATCTCCATATATGGGTACCGGAGGTCTCCACATATGGGTAACTGGTCCGATATACATCACTGGCCAGATGGCCAAGAATTGGCACGACCTTGCCCTTTAGGTCGAGGTCGCATGTCGCCCTGCAGGCGTCTTACTAGTAGTAGATGTCTGTATGATGCCACTGGATGCAGGGCAACACGTTGTGATGACATTTCTGATGATGTTGGAAATATGTGCAAAGAAAGTGCTAATTTAACTTCAATTTGATTCAACACTCAAGTTTCACTGTGCAGTGCTATGTTTGCTTCCTGGGCTACCAGGACATCCATCAGTGTACTCAGGTTTTGTCTCTTGACAGTGAATGTGTTTCTCAGTGGTGCATGAGGTCATGGGAGGTGAGCACTCCAGAACAGAGTATGGTCCGTTGAGCCATGTTAACCAGCTCTGGCTTCAGTGATTCAGGCATGTCATTATAGACAATTTATTTTCGAAAATGTATAATATAATTATAATTATTTGGATAAAAATATGTAATGTTGCTCAGGAGAGGGATCCGATTCGGGATAAGCGATTGAAGATGGGTTGATGGATGAGACCACAGAAAAAAGCTATCTACAAGTTCATCACAACTCTTTGTAAACATGGCTTTTTTCCCCCATGACCTCGCCTTTTCATGTGCTTTCCACACAGGAGGCCGTGGGATTGATCCATAGCTGTTATACGAATGAGGCCATGGCCACCTTAAGTGTTTTCTCATGAGCCGTTCAGAGTGCAATCAGGGAAATAGGAAGTGTGCCCACTGCTGTTGCTGAGCCACGGACTCGCGGCCAGCCGAGTAGTCAACTGTGGGAACTGGAACTGTGGCCGCCTTAGAGAGGCTGGCTGGACCTCACAGACCACACCAGGCCATGTGCTAACCACTCTGGGCCTTGCAGCACGCTGCTCGCCACCAGGGGTGTCACACCAAATTCTGGGCCCTGGGTACAAGCATTCACTGCGGGCCCCCGCACAATTATTTTGTGCTTTAACTATTGAAAAATAGCAGATCTACAAGCTTGTAGATCTGCTATTTTTGAAAAATCTTGAACATTTCAATTTGAATATTTCAAATCCTTCTAAGGTTTTTTTTAAAAAAAACAATATTTCTATATCAGTGTTGCTTAAACTTTTTTATGTGAAGGACCCCCAAAATGATATGTATTTGGCTACGGACCCCGATCTCAAAATATATAATTCCAGGGACCCCAGAAGTAAAATTTGAGTTACAAATGTTAAAAATACATATATTCAAAGATTTGCACACAAAGTAAGGGCCAGGACTAGCAGATCTACAAGCTCGCAGCAAGGCACTCAGTGCTGCACTGTGAGCTTGTATATCTGCTATTTTTCAATGGTTAAAGTATAAAATAATTAAGGTCCCTCCACCTTGGGCCCTAGTAACTCAGTCCCACTCCCCCCCCCCCCCCCCCCCCTTGTGACGCCCCTGCCCTCCACCACCACCATCACACAGCCTGCCAGCCTTCAAGCCTGCCGCAGGTGCTATTCTGAGCTGTAAGTAATTACACAACAAATTATCCACTGCATAAAGTGGAGCTCCCTGACGCCCTCTTTGTCTCTCTTTCTGTCTTTTTCTCTCACTCTCTCATACAAACAATTTTTGGACATGTCACAGTGTCCACTGTGTCATGTGGTCGAAGGCCACAACAAGGGAATGAAAAGTGACTCTAGAATGACCTGTCGCCATGGGCCCCGTACAAGGGCAACGAGTGGAAAACCTTAATTTGGGAAGCAAGCTGTTGACAATTTTGTGCACATGGAACATAAGCGAGGTTATGTAGAGCAAACTTTGACTCCTTGTCCAAAAAACAACATCAGTATCCTCTCTTTTTTTCCATGATCTGCACATCTTCACATTATGTTTCTGCTCATTGTCTTTGCTCACTGCTTGGCTTTTGTTGCAGTCCAAATTGGGATGTATTATTTTATTTTTTATATATATATATATATCAAAGTAAGGGCCAGGACTGGCAACTGATATTCAACAGAGCGGCACCATGTGACTTTTCCCAAGCCTTGAAATTCACTTCCTTAATTAGTTTGGCTTTGTCAGTCTCCTCATGACCCCCATTGGCCATTTGATGTTCACCATTGATGTTCCTCATTAGATGGAAAACATTAGTTTTACAAGACTGTATTATATGTCAGTCGTAAATTATGGAGAGGGACCGCTGTGTTTATTTAACCCCAATGCAGGAAGAGACCGTACCTCCATCGGTTGCTTCTTGAGTAGGCCTCTTCTAAAGCCAAAGCGGGGGTATGTTGCTCAGTGGGATTGTAGTCATATGTTTTTATTAACGTATTAGCTGGATTGTATTGTTGTGCATAGAAGAAATTCTCAGCGGAGTCAATGAGCGGGGGCTGGGCTGTTCTGATTGTGTATATGGCTGAAGCACGAATTATAGCCTATGCTTTGTCATACATCCATTTTACTCAGTGAAAAGTACAGATTTTCGAACAGAAAATGTCACAGCGACTATGTCGTGCTGCGACTATGTCGCGCTGCGACTATAGTCATAATATGCTTGTGACTATAGGACTGCAACTCTCAATTATCTTCTCATCAATTACCTTTTTTATCAATGGTCTAGAAGTGCTTTTATTTGTTAATTATTAACATTGTTTATTAATGATGAAATGTACAATGCCACCACACAAAAATACTGAAAATAGCAGATCTATAACGAGTTAACACATTGTGATGTGTTTTGAGCTTGCAGCTATTTTCTGTATTTCAGATACTTTTAAAATCGATATATATATATATATTTCTAACTGATTAAATGGATCAGATTGATTTACTCTTAATAGGTCTTGGCTCTGTGTCTCTGTCCCATATCCCTAACTCAATTACACATGTAGGCTGTAGCAGAAAGTGGACTAGAAAGTCATTTCTGAACTTGGGCTGTGTGGCAGACACAGAGGCAACTTGGGAAGAAGGTCATTAATACTATAGAGGGAGGAGGCCTCCTGTCTCTGGACCGTTTTTACGAGGACTTAAAGGCTTAATATAACAAAGCGTTCATAAACTCAGCATACAGCACACATGTAGCCTACAGTAGACACAAACTGGTATAATTATACCAGTGTTCACCTGTGTCTCTGGGGAGGTATTTTGAAAATCCCCAAATTATAAGCATCTACTGTCCTGTCCATGCATACCGTACACATTCAACTCAGTCCGAGCTATCTTAAAAGTCTTATGACATCAAATTTCATTATTTTTTATTTTGAGGCTTTCGTTTCCTGACCTCAATTACACCAGAAAAAACTTTCAACATTCAGTGTTTTTTCTGTAATCTGCAGTTTTTTGAATTACTAGGCTCAGAAAAGTGAGTTAATTTGCCTCTGGGTGTATGCATCATCATCCAGGGGAGGGTGTGGTTCTAGGGGAGGGTGAATGCAACAACCAAAGTGGTAAATGGTAAATGGTGCATTGGACCAATGCAAACACAATGTAAAGTAACAGCAAAGGTGACTGTATATTTCAGCAGGGGCCCTCACAACCCAGCATGTATTGCCTACATGGTTTCATGTTAAGGGTTTAAAGAGACGTAGAGACGTGCCATTGAGACGTATCCTCAGTGATGTAGCCCAAGCTCATCTGGGTTTTGAGTCTCGCAACATCATACCCCTCACTTGGGTGACCCAGCCGGGGTTGATCAAGTCCCGACTTACGTCCCAGTGGCTACCCACGATCAGTCCCATTAGGGAAAGACAGGACCATTCACTCCACCGCTCCGGAACTACTCTGCCGAGACTGAGAGAGGAAATCTGGCGCATGGAAGGACTAGGCTCTGTGGATTGACTCCTGTCCGGGCCCCTCCTACTGTACGTCTCACCAGGTCCACTAGCTCCTGCTCTCACCAGGTCCAGGACCTGTGCGTTGCACCAGACTCCAGCCTCAGACATTTCACTCAGGAGTGGTGGATTCTTGAGCCGCAATGGTACTGCAGGCTCCACCTAGGCAACGGTGGTGCTGCAGGCTCCGCTTGCGGCTTGAATGGCCCTCCTAAAGGCCTAACCGTGGGTTTGTTGGGCTTCTTCCTCACGGAAGACACAGGCTGGGGCGCTAACCCAACCTGCTAAAGTTACTAAATACATAGCAAATAAGTATGGAATCAGAACAGAATCATAATTATCTGTATTTGTAAAAAAAGATGTCTGTATTCGTAAAACAGATCTAATAAGGCCACTCTGTGTACTTGTATTCATATTAAAACATTCCTGGATGGTATTCCTTTACTCTATGTTCATTCATGTGCAGTGCCACACAACAACACAACCTTTCCATAGTGTGGTGTATCACAAACAAAAAAAAGCTACTAACCAAAGCACTTGGATTTAAATATGAAGCATGGAGCTGTTATATAATGTTGTCTAGATGATGAATGAGACATCCATTGCTGTTCCAGTGCAAGAGAAGCACATTCTTTGTGAATGTCATAACATCCCAGAATATCTTGCAAGGTGTGCTAATTAAGCATGAAAGTACAAACAGCTTCAGCTGCTGCGCCGGCAAGAATTCATCCCTGCTCCCGAGCGTATGGGATGGTTATTTTCGGGGCTCCGAGAATGTCTTGCAACTTCCCTTTTTATGAGATTAATAAAACGAGACAACAAGCATGTGAAAATAATCTGCAACTCTGGTATCTAATCCAATAAAGGCTAATTATATACAGAGGGATTAAAAGGGGTCATGCTTCAGCTTGTCACGTCAAGGTGCTGCACGGAATTTGGAGCCCACCCACCGTGCGGCTTCCTGAAAAAGGGCACATTTTTCTTAACCAATATACACAGTAGTCTGAAAACTAATCCTCTGTGGTTAGGAAGGGTTTAAGCAGAAGTTGAGGGGTAGTATAACATTGTGTTTTTCTCCAGGGTTTTTGTGTTTTCATTTTGATGTGCCTCGTGAAATGTGGTCTCATATAGGTTGGCTTGTGACAGCAGGCATTGATGATGTGTGGTAGATATGGTCAGACATGGTAGTACAGCTAGAACATGACTATTACAACAAACCTTTCATTGGTCATGCTTGAATATGCTATTAGAATGGGAACGGGTCCTACAAAAACAGGGTGGACCCTTCTCCTTGCACGAGAGCCCTGTCACCATGTGTTAATACTGAATGTGACGTAAGAATACATTCACGGCAAGTGTATTGCCATTGTTATGTAAATGAGGAATGAGTGTTGTTTTAGGAACCTATGTGATTTACCATGAACAGGGAGCCCTTTCAGTTCCTCTCAAATCTACTGTCATTAGCTACAAATTACTAACACTGGCTAAAAAGTAAATGTTTTCTTTGGAAGGACTGGAAACACTCACAGTTTATGCTGAAACCCAAAATATTTTAAGCAATAAGCACTTACATTTGGGGGGGGCGGGGGGGGCAAATACTGTAGTAGGCTACACCTTAAGCCCAAGAGATTCAATTTGGGTGGTACAACCTACATGGCCATCTGGAGTACATAAAGAAAAGAAACCTTAAAACCATTTGACATTGATTAAAAGTCTAGCACACTGGAAAGGGAATATAAGACATCTATTCCATACAGTCTAGAGCTACGCAATGTTTTCACTGTCACATTTGCAGTCGTTTATCATTACAGATTGGAGGGCAAAGGTTGGAGAATTCTGCTGTTTTGAGGCAGCATCCAAATGTTATTTGAAATCTCACAGAGCACTGCAATCTTGAAGAGAGAGAAGCAGTTTGATACGCTACTACTGTTATAATAAAATGTGTTACTATAGAACAGGCGTCTTCAACGTGTTCAGGCCAAGGACCCCTTAGCTGAGAGAGAGATGAAGCAGAGACCCCCTCTAAATATTGTATAAATGTGTGATGGAGATTCTCATCGATTTCATAGATGGATTCATAGACTTGTTTGACACTTAACCACGTAAAATCTTAAATCGTCGATACTTAGCAAACTTGGCCTTTCACTCTGTATACTTGGTCTGCTCTTTTTTTTACCTCTACACCAAACCTATTTGCCAAAAATAGCTGATCTACAAGCTCTCAACGCCTCGCAGCTCTCAACGCCTTGAGGCGTTGAAAGCTTGTAGATCTGCTATTTTTGGCTAAAGTTCTCCTCAGAGAATAGGGATGCGAGGGTAGTTGTTTCATTTAAAATAATGATCCTATCACACAAGGATTTGGCAGCCCCCCTGTAGTAACTCTGAGTCCCGGACCCCCCTGTTGAAGAAGAAATCGATGAGGCGAAATGATTTATATTTTTCGACAGTTGCTGATCTACAAGCTCACAATGCTTGTAGATCAGCTATTTTTCAGCAAAGAGATTTGGTGTGGAGGGGAAAAATGGAGGGAACCAAAATATAGAACCCTGGGGGACCCCGGTCGACCAAGTACTACAGTATATAACGGGTTTAAGTGGTTAAAAACTTGAACTGAATCTGATGGTTAAAAACTTGAACTGCATCTGATGAAAACCAATCTTATGAATCAACACCAGCTTACTACAGTACTTTCCAGAACGCTGTCCTCGGCCGAGTCTCTTTTCTGCCAGGACATTTTGAGGGAAATTAAGTCTAGCACATCATGTCTGCTGTCTCACAACAGAGAGACTCCTATGAAGTGATTGCCATGATTACTGGATGACTGTCTGCGCTGGTTTCTCAATGTAAATCAGGGAAAACCAAAGGGGCAGCTTTTACCACGTGTATGTTTTTTTATGAATTGTGCATACTGTGCGGTGTGTGTGTGTGTGTGTGCGTGTGCTCGTTCTCTCGCCCGGGCCGAGGGCCCGCAGGATCCACACACAGCACGGCAAAGTGTTGTAAAACAACAGAGACAGAGGAGATGAAACAACCAACACCACCACGGGCACCACATGCACTTGGAAGATGATCTGAGAACCATCCCATTCCAAGGCCCTTTCTCTTTCTCCCCCCGCACTCCCCCCCCCCCCCCCCCCCTCTGTCTCCCTCAGCCCCTTTTTTGTTTTCTCCCCCGTTCTCAATATTTCCCAATAATTAGTGCTGCACCACAGATGTGCATTTCTCCTTCTTCGTCCCCCACCCTCCCCTCTAAATCCTCTGTTTTTGAGACGTGATTGCGGGGATATTAAGGACGAGGAGTTAAGGAGAGTATCATGTGCTTTCTATTTGATAAAGCCATTAAAAAAGAGGACAAAGATGAAAGACCCCCCCAAAAAAGCTGTAAATAATTAGGAGGACCGTAATCATATATTTTTTTAACCAACCCTAAACACATGGGCAAAATGAAGAATGTGAGTGAGTTCTGAACTTTAGAAATCTACCCTCTGATATTTTGACTTCATAAACCCCAATGGGAAAAGGGGGTAGAAATGAGGGGGGAGCCAACTAGCAATAAACGTTTCAAAGGCAACTGATAACTTTATTTGGTGAGATTATTGGGGGAGGTGAAAGTCAGCTGGGTTCTTGGACTCACTTCTTGAGACCAAAAATATCTTTTCTCCCGTGCAATGGAGTGTGTATCCTGTTTCTCACTGTTGAATAATTTCCCCTAAAAACAAGTATCAAAAATAAAACAACAGGTGATGACTGGCTCTGATGTCATATGCCCTCGAGGGCCTGATATGATCAAGACAGTGAGTCAGTAGGTAGGCCTACTCTTTCATCTCAGCACTTCAACAAAGTGCCGTGTTTAGCTTGTGCTTTATGCGACTGGAATATGTGACTAATTTATGGGCTAAGCTTTTGAATATAAAAAAATCTAGACGTCCTTATGTTTGTATGACTGTGTGAACATCTCACATTTACACGAATTGTGGCTTTTGTTGTGAATACGCATTTTGGACACTAATGGCTAGTTTTATACTTGTTCGTACAGCCACGTTACTCACCAGAAAGCATTAGTGCTCATTTTCAGTGCTTACAGCATTTAGCATATCAGTTATTTTCATCAAGGTCGATGTGTATGTGAATAAATTGGGGGTCAGCAGTGGTTCTCAACCTTCTCTGGATCAGGGTCCACTTAAAAATCTGGAAAGTGTTTGCGGCACACCCATCTGACCACTTAACACGGCAGTCGATCGTGTTTCGCCTTGGATCAGTGGAACTAAAACATAATAGTTCATATTTAGCAGTAGGCCTATAATAATGGCCAATGGGGGGAAAAGGTTTATTGCGACCATAGGTCACATTTACTATATGAAAACATGCAGCTCAGCTCCCCCGTGTGTCAGTCAGTCAGTCAGTCAGAGACAGAAGTGTGACTTGCGTCACACAATTAATTCTGTCCTTGTCCCTTTTATGCCCATTATATGGAGATCCCTGATGTCATCAATGTTACGCCCATATCTGGGAATGCCCAAATATGGACATATTGTGTCAGGCTCATTATAACCAGTGTGGTTGTCCCGACGCGAGTCACGCTTGCAAATTAATTTTGGCGTTGTCCCTTTTAAGCCCATATCTGGGAATGCCCATATATGGACATATTGTGTCAGTCTCTGTTGTTTCAGCGCGACCTCGCCCTTTTGGTCGCTTCTCGTCCTTAGGGCGTCTTACTGGTAAAGATTTGTTCGTATAAATGTTATGATATCAATAAAGGCTCAGAGTTTTGCCGATTATTTGGGGGGCCCCACTTGCAATATCCTTTACAGCCCACCAGTGGTCCCCGGCCCACAGGTTGAGAGCCACTGGCGTACAGTGTGAGCAGCAGTGAAAGTGTCACATCACCTTAACAGCAGTGGAGCAAACAGTGCAGCCACACCGTCAAATAAGCCACACATTCCCTTCACGGGAAAGAGCCTGCTCTGGCTTCTGCTTTCGCTATAAACATTTCCACACAGATACACAGTGAAAACCACCGCAGCACATAGCTGAAATACATGGCACTTCATCACACTGAGCCTGGCTCTGTTAGGGATGAGATTCCAGAAACAAGCATCCTGGCTTTCTTCAAAATGAGCCGTTGAAAAGCAGACATGAACTGTTACAGTTGACATGTAAACTCTTCACTTTATCCCTGCTAGTTCTGGACCACGGGGTTCTCCCTCCTGCGTGATGACCCTGGGCCTTTTCTCCTTCACTCACGCTGGATAGTGGATATGGAGCCATGGATAGCACAGGCCGCCGCAGGTATTTAACACACTGCCAGATAAGGTTATTTGTTTCCCTAAACCAGGGGTCTTCAATGTTTTCAGGCCAAGGACCCCCACAACCTTTTCAGAGATTCCATAGTTTCATCGTTTGACAGCACAATCTTTGTTTCAAATATTTCGTTTGACAGCACAATCACCAGTGTATTTTGGATTCATGTCAATTTGTGTTTTCAGATATTTAACCACTTGAACCGTCAATACTTAATAAACTTGACCTTTCACTCTGTACTTAGTCTGCTCTTTTTCCCCCCTCTATTTTAGCCGAAAATAGCCGATCTACAAGCTCACAACGTCTCGCAGCGCAAAAAATAAAAGATTTTTAAGTTTGTGTTTCAAAAGGAATCAAATCCATTGATTAGATCCATGCTACGGTGGTGGAAAAGAAACTCAACCTGACACTTGAAGTTCAAATTCGGTCCGAGCTGGGAGGAGGTCCCTGGTTCACTACTGGGGGCCCCTAAGGGACCACACAGCTGGGCCGCAGTAATTGCAGTGCAAGGCGCCGCGGAGAGAGATGACTATTTGAAAAGCAGAATCCAGCCAATTGACTTGAGTCTTTTCAATAGCCCTGGTGGACACCGGGCTGCTTGACTGGGCCATCCCCAACACCAGGTGTGTCTGCCAGAGTATTGTGAAACGTAAAAGAGCATTTGCATCAAATCGTGGACACGTTGAGACTGTTCTCACTGTCAGGTCTCCACCACTCTGTCTCCGTCTCTCTTTTGCTCTCCTTTGTTCCGTTTCCCAGGCCAAGGGCGTCACGGGGGGGGGGGGGAGTGGGACTGAGTTTCTAGGCGCCAAGGTGGAGGGGCCTTGAGCTGTGAGAAGGATTTGAAATATTCAAAGATTTGCACACATTTTCAAGTTTTTTCAAAAATGGCAGATCTACAAGCTTGCAGCGCAGCGCTAAACCCCCTCCCCCTATGAAGAACATTCATGGGGCCCCGCAGTGAATCCTTGTACCCAGGGCCCAGAATTTGGTGCAACACCCCTGAGCACCAGGTGTGTCTGAGTGTTGTGAAACGTAAAAGAGCATTTGCATCAAATCGTGGACACTTTGAGACCGTTCTCACTGTCAGGTCTCCACCACTCTGTCTCGGTCTCTCTTTTGTTCTGTTTCCCAGTCCAAGGGCGTCACAAGGGGGGGGGGGGGGGGCGGGAAGTGGGACTGAGTTACTAGGGCCCAAGGTGGAGCGGCCTTGATCTGCGAGCTTGTAGATCTGCTATTTTCGTCGTGAAAATGTGTGCAAATCTTTGAATATATGTGCTTTTTTAAGCAAACATTTGTAATTCAAATTTTGCTTCTGGGGGGGTCCCTGGAACTAAATATTTTGAGATGGGAAACATAGGTTTTTCAAAAAACCTTAGAAGGATTTGAAATATTCAAAGATTTGCACAAATTTTCACGATTTTTCAAAAATAGCAGATCTACAAGCTTGCAGCACGGCACTAAACCCCCTCCCCCTATGAAGAACATTCATGGGGGCCAGCAGTGAATCCTTGTACCCAGGGCCCAGAATTTGGTGCGACACCCAAGAGCTCCAGGTGTGTCTGCAGAGTGTTGTGAAACGTAAAAGAGGGTTTGCATCAAATCATGGACACTTTGAGATGTACTGTTCTCACTGTCAGGTCTCTCCAACACTCTGTCTCGGTCTCTCTTTTACTCTCCTTTGTTCTGTTTCCCAGTCTGTCTGCTCATTTCAACTGGAGACCTTCTGCGGGAGTTTGTCTCCACCTACTGGTCACAAACATGCACAACCACTCCAGAGACAAGCTTCTCAAAACATGATGACAGTGATTTTAATTTCCAATTTCACAGAAGTCCACATTAATTCTTCTTTAGAAAATGCCTTCTGTAGAAATATGAAATATGAAAACGTTGCATACTAAGAAGTGTCATTCTACATTTACATCACACCAAAGCTTTGGAATTGACATTCAACTAAAACACAACAGCAGCTTGTTATTTGCAGACCAGCCAGCAACCAGATGAAACATGTTTTTGTGTCCATTTTAATAGTCTCTCATTTCATTCTGGGTTTTAACCACTTAGAAACCAGCATCCGTATTGTGGGGAAAGCTTTCAGCGAAAATAGCAGGAAGACAATCTCTCACGTTAAGAGCTTGTTGATTTTTTCAGCCTTCCCAACAATAACAGAAAATACACTTTCTACCACTTTTTGTGGTCACATGTTCAGATACTGGATTCTGATTGGCTTAAAACAGTGGTAAATCAGTCAACAACCTTGAGTTGGCTCATGGACCCCGCCCACTGTTGTGTTGCTGTTGTAACATTTCCAAGTTACAACTGTGTTTTCTTTCATGTATATGGTAGAAGTGGTAGAAAAGCAATTTACCATTCGAGGGTCGCGGGTTGTTGGCTGATTTACCACTGTTTCAGGGCCACAACCCTGAAATAGTGGTAAATCAGCCAACAACCCACTCCCTGGTAAATGGCTTACATATATTTTAAATGGTTAAACAAATGGAACAACTGACAGAGGAACTCTGTTGTGTTCGGGAAAAGTAATCGCTATAGGCAGGGATATTTGAATTTTACTTTTTGAAAGGAATTATGTAGGCACTGAGGAGTACGCTGATAAAAAAAAAGTCCTTTGAATGAAGCCTACTTCATGTAATGTGTGTACATCAGTTCCATGTTTTTAAATTGCAGGCCATCAACAAAATATTTCTATTTCTACCAAAATATTTAATTCATGTAAACTTAATTTAATGGAATCATGTTAATGCATAACATAATATTTTTAACTTAACAAGAAATAACAGTGAACAGTGTTCCAATTAGATCAATATCCTCACATTTATGTCCTGTACTACTGTAGATACCTGATTTACTACTTTAAAAAAAAAGATTTTCACAGCATGGCGTGTCTGGAGCTAATTGTGCAAACCACTGGACCGATCAGCATCACATTCTTATCCACATTGCCAGTAGGCCACACATTGTGAAACACATTTAAAGGGGCTGTAAATCATTTTAACGGTTTAAATACTGTAGCTCTATATTCCGATCGTAATCATTGCTGTATAGGCCAAGGGTTTTCAAAGTGGGTGACGTGAGATAATTTGATAATAGTTGGAATTTCTTTGGACACTTAAGAAATATATTTAGTATAATTTTAAACTTGAAATACAACGTTATTTTCAGTCAGTTCTAACCAAAATGTCTATTATCTCAACGTTTTCCTTGCAACATAATCGCTAAAATATGCAATAAAATATGGTGCTCGGAGTGAAAAATATGAATATAATGTAGGGGTGCCTCGGATGAAAGATACATTTCTAGGGGTGCCTTGAGCCCAAAAAGTTTGGGATCTGACATCACTGTGATGTCACCTGTTTTTGCCCATATATGGAGATCCCTGCTCTGAGTATCTGACATCACTGTGATGTCACTAGTGATGTCAAAGCGATGTGTCAGGCGTTACCCGGACAGACATCGGACAAGCTGTGATGGTTCTGATAGTAAACTAAAAGAATAATTTGCAAATACTATTCAGACTGACCTGGTTCTTACGGTACAGTGACTTTGCTGTTGCCATTGTAATGTAAAGCATGGTAAAGAGGTCAAAACCACACATTCACAACAACACTATGACAAGTTTCTCACTGTACAAAAAAGAACATTCTTTATTAGTATAGCAAAATAATCAACCTCCAAACAAAACTAAACAAAAGCCCCTGGAACAGGACAAATCTAAACAGACATCAACTCAACATATTGAATTAAAATGAGGAATAAAAGGGAATGTGACATTTGTATACACAACATTTTATAACTACAGGTTTGATTTAAGAAAATACCCTACATGTACTGTATGTACGGTAATAGTAGGCTAGTAATGACAGAAAAATGCAGCAATTCACAATAGCCTTAGTGCGTGTAACATACTCAGTATAATACAGTATATAACATACATTAATGGCAGGTGACTTTTGACATTCTTGATACTACGTACTGTACCATGAGCATAGCCTACAACACAATGCCAGTACATGTGTCATCCACAGAACCAGTAAGTTTGGCATGAATCTTACAGAGTTTCACAATCTGGACAATTCGTTTTTCACTATTCACGAGGTCATGAAACACATATATTTATTATACGCAATGATAACGGCAGTGGTTCAGGAGGTTCAATGCCTATAGCTCCTCCTGGCTTTGTCCCAAAGTGTCCTGGAGCAAAACCCCAAACACTGCTCCTGATGAGCAGGTCAGTTGGTGGTGCCGAGCATTGGTTCGCCTCCACCATCGGTACATGTGTGAATGCGGGTGAATGTAATGCACATCGTAAAGCACTTTGGAAAAAGGTGCTATCATGGTGCAGACCATTTACCATTTAACATAACTGGTGAGAAAAGAGAAGGAAAGGTTTGTGCAAGCCACTGGAATCATTAAACAGCAGGTGGCAGTGTTTCCCCTTGTTTGATGCATAAAAGCTGTTTGATCTACAGATGCACCTGTTGTGCAGATGCTACTTACAAAATGCCTGCTTGAGAAATAAATCTTAACTTTAAATTTTGACTCTTTACAGCAATCAAGATTTTGCCAAGACCGATCAGTTAATTGATAGACTTTATCAAACAATAATGCAGAATAGATTACAAGCTAAAGCTGTATAATCTAGTTTCCATGGATTTCTTATACCAATACTTAAAATTATTCATATAAAGGGGTGTTTCACCAACACCATTCATTTTGAACCAAATTGTACTCATATCCCCCAAAAACAATAAATGAGTTTGGGGCAGTATAAAACTGATTTCTCTCATCTTATTTTTAGAATTCAAAACTAAATACGATAGCCTAAAGGCAGATGACAGATGCTTCTGGGAACATACAGTATAGGTTTTAACTTACTAAGTTGATATACTTAGGAATTCAAACGAAGAACAAATTACAGCGAACTTTCATAATCATAACATGTTAAGCCAAAATACAGTTCATTATGGGTTAAATGCCCCTTTAATATATGGTAGATAGTTAAGAAAACATGAATACTGTAACTTTGGCAGTTAATGCTTTAAAGTAGAGCCTGACCTGTACTGGACTTTTGGGGCTGATGCCAATGTTAGGAAGTAACAAATATACCAACAAAACATCAATATATACACATTGCACATTTTTGCAAAGATGCCTTAAGTGAGGTAATCAAACACTTGTCAAAGAAATGTAATGAGGCAGGATATTTTTATCATATTTGTTCTGTTCTGTAAATCAGTGGTTCTCAACCTTCTCAGGCCACGACCCCCAAAATAATCCTATTTTAACTGGGTACCCCCCACACTACGAGCACTAAGAGTTCTATTGTGCGAGGCGTTGTGAGCATGTAGATCAGCTATTTTCACAATTTCTGCCTCTAATATTTGACAATTTGGCCAATGTATAATTTGTCATTTTAGAGGTATTAAAAAGTCGATTAAATTGTCACTTTGGAAATGTGCATATACCCTCTATACACTTAAACATAACTTCACTTTGTCAATAAAATCTGCAGACCAATACGGTCAAGCTCTATGCTTTCTGGGTTTTCTGGGTTGACTTCGCAGTAGTACATCACATACTGAGGTCATAACAGATATCAAACCAGTGACTATAACTGAGTGTTGCTTCTTACGTATCTGGAGGGAGGTTGCTTTGTAAAAAAGCACACACGCAAACAGTCGAACCAGAAAAATTACAGTCTAAGTGTGTGAGAATAAAAAACAAGAATTTGTAAACAGATACTGCAAGCTATTTTTTTTTTTTTTGTTTCTCAGAGATACTGTACAAAAAGTTGCTTGGCACAATCAAATTGTGTAGTAGAAATCTCTTTCTGTATCTATCTACCCACCATATATTAGCTCTACTTATTACCATGTGCCCAGATTATAATGTAACATGGCATTGGTATTAATAGTATACGCAGATTTATCTAAGGGGAGGGAGCACTAGCCCCTTCTGTCTAAGGGAGTAAAATGGCTTTTAGGAGTAAAACAACTGATTTGATTGGAGAAGTCCATTATTGTGTGATTGGGTGTATTTATGCTTGTAGTTTTGTTAGGTGATGAGATGGTATGGACAGATGGCAGTATGCTTCAAGAGCAGACCTGGTAGCAAACATACGTACAGTAGATGTGGAGTAAGGCCTAGTTGAGGTTAGGGATGCACCGATACAGGTTTTTTCAATGTCGATCCGATCCGATATATATATATTTGGATATTTCCCGATACTTTACAAATACCCGATACAGTAGGCTACATGATAGCAAGTATTAAAAAATGCATCACCTTTCAATTAAAGCCATTTATTAATTGTAGGATTGGCTTCAGTTCAAATAACTGAGTGCAGTCAGTGCAACTGATTGCAAAATGCAATGGCAACACGTGTCTCAGCTCAAGAGTGACGAAAAAGATTTGCTGGATAAGATTGTGGGCTATCGTTTATTTAATAAGTATATTCTAAAACGTTTGGTTATGGGCTTACACTTGCGTGATTACTTTGCATATTTATAAGCCAGAGACTTTATTATAATTCTTTTTATCTGTGACTTGGATCGGTGATGTTGTGTCCGATATCTGATATCCCAATTCCCAATATGACTTAATTAATTCATATCGAGACACGATACCGATATGATATCGGTGCATCCCTAGTTGAGGTAAGCATTATTGTTTAATGTTTACCAGTGAAATCTACTACACCATATACTGTATATGTTTGTTCCAAAATGAGATAGATCATCATGGGAAAAAAGGGATGCATGCATTCACAAATCATTTACAGCACAAATCTAAATCAGATAATGGTTTAGATCTGGAAAGCATCTGCAAAGCAACTCAAGTTCTTACTTGACAATCTGAAAACAAAATGACATTTAACACACAGTAGGCAAATGCCTTATAGTGCATACTGTATTAAGAAATAGAATGAACCTCAGCAAATCGTTTTTAGACTTACCCATTGTTTACCCCAGTCAATTATATTTTGACCCACTTCAGGTTGTATGATTAGTACCAGAGACCAGGGTTGAGGATAGCAAGAACGTGCTGACTAAACCATAACCAAAACAGTTGACCAGCTAAAGAAGACATTATCGTCACCAGAGTCAGGGGACTGTACTGTATACATACACAGTATATTTTTGCAATGTCACCCATGTGGTACAGCTGCACAACTTTGATTCTAGTCTTCAGCATGATGGCCTACATTGCTGTGATGCTATCGCCTCAAATTCTGTCAACGTTTTCATGCTGCTTCCATTCTTTTGCTCCTAGTTGTCATGTTTCATAGAACCATTTGAGCCTGACCCAATCAGCCCCTAACAAATTGCAGTGATTCACACTCTTTCATGAACACACATAAAATAAAAAGAAAGAAAGCAGGACAAAACAAAGCAAAAAACCAAAGAGAAACATAAAAGGCATTGAGGACTAGATGAAGAGGCGATGGAGTGAGCATAACCACGAATATGTTTACATGCACAAAGCATTACAGATACTAGCTCAAAACTGTGTACAATCATATTTAGGCCTAAGTCACGTATATCCACATACTGTAGATATGCAGTACAGTAGCACAATATTCCAGTTGGGACCGTGAAATCTTGCCTTACACAGATCTCAACAACAACAATCTATGATACTGGAGTTTGTGTTTTGAGGCATTACAGACAATACTGACACAACACCCCGTAACCGTACAACGTACACACATTAGACTGAGTTAATCCACACAAAATTCCACTCATCCTGAACAGTATTGCAAAACATTGCAATATCCTTCAAGATAATATTGCAAAATTAATATTGTAGAGCAAAATTACCGTACATGTAAATTAACTTTATGTTCCACATAAAAGGGAACGGGTGTGTTCACAAGAGAGCCATGACAATTCAATTATTATATGATAATATCATATACAAACATAGTGAATATATAAGGACTAAGACATGTACTAACGATAGCTACACATTATAAACACATTGCTCATACATTCATATATGTCAACACATAATTATATGTATACTATATACATGTATATATTAGATGTATATAGCTAGCTATAGAGATCAAACGGGGGAATAAATAGTGACATGAACTAACCTAGTTGAAGCATTTAATTTCCCCTACTAGTAGCCACAGAGCTGTCCCCTTCTGAATGTGACTGCTATGCAGTTTGACAGTGGGGACACAGTGGACACACTACTAGCTGCACTCGCTGTTGTGCAAATTGAAGTGACGCTGGTTGGCGTCCGGCTAAAGAGTTCTGCCTCTCTTTCTCTCTCTGCCTCTGTTCCGCTCATCTTCTCTTCTCTTCTCTTCCTTTCTCCCGCTATTTCCGTTTTCTCACCCTCTCTCTATGACCGTTTCTTTTTGTTGTTCTCATTCTTCCTCAATTGTTCACCCTGACTCTATAGTCCACCACTGGTAAGGGGAAAAGTGATCAAAGTTAGACAGTACTCTTCTGGCTACAGAGGGGCTACTCTGGGACGAGAACTAACCCCCAAGGGGAACACCTCTAGTAAGAAGTGAACTTGAACTCAGTGTTCAGTCTAGTTATAGTTTACAGAAATTAACTACCTTATGTCTACATGTAACATCCCATACAGTAGGGTGTGATATGGAAAATAAAGCATTAGCATATCTAGATCAGATTACATTCTACTGGGCTGATGGGAGTATTGACATATATTGCAATGTACTAATACAGACAAACAAAAGGCCTTGTGGTTTGACCTAGTGATGTGCATAAAGCCAGGCATCATATGTGGTTGCAGTCCATACACTTGAGAGCAAGGCAAGTGGCAGGGTGTGTGAGTTTGTGTTGTTTGAATTGTGATACTGGATATATTCACTGTATGGCTGTGTCATTTGGCAGTAGATAACTGTGGCATGGCTAGTGTGCCTTTCTTGATACAAAAAGTAGTCCGGCCTCCAATCTCTAGCGATGCAGTACACTGCTAACACCAGGTGGCAGAGTCAAGAGTGGCAACTGAAGATTCTGCATAGAATTCGCTTATTTAAATGAGAGCAAATCTGTACGTCGTAGCACATTCTTGCACACTCTGTTACTGGCAAGATATATTGGACTTACGTTTTATGCTAAAAAAAACATTTGAAAGTCAAGTGGGCAAACACTACTCTGGCAGCCATCTTTTCTGTTTTCATGGAATGTTTGAACTTTTGTCTCTATCAAATTTAAAAGGACTTTTTGTTTTGTCACTACTTCTTGTATGATGCCATTGCCTGACTGTTTTCGTTTACTTCTTTATTGATTCTTTGATATCTCATATCGAGTCAAGCTCAGCGTGTCTGTAAATCTTTCAACATTAACTATCCAATCTGTAGTATCTCTGCTATTGTACGACTTTCAGGAGCACTTCTGCTGGCAACGTGACAACTTTGTCGCTTCATAAGTCATTCCCCGGCAGTGGGAAACTATGGAATGATTGTGCTATAATCTACTGGTGTGTACCACCGTTGTGGACTCACTGCACTGGTTCGACCTGCACACACAAGGCTTCTGAAGGAGCTTAGGTCAAGAAAAATGACATCGACCGTCATTTGGAGTGCTTGGGATACCAGTGTATGGCGTGTCTGAAGAGATGCCCGTGTGGAATGGAGTCAGAAAAGGGAATGGTGTTTTAGTATTGAGGTCACCCTCTGACCCTGTGTTAAAGAGCAGGTCGAGGCAGATACCTAGATGGACCATACTGCAAAATACAAAACAATGGACCTGTGGTGTCCATTCATGTGGTTGGCAGATTGTATTTGTGGGTATCCGCATGTACTGTATTCACATTGGGTACAGTCCACTTACAAGATGTGTGTGTGTGTGTGCGTGCGTGCGTGCGTGCGTGCGTGCGTGCGTGCGTGCGTGCGTGCGTGCGTGCTACACTGTGTGAGAGAGACCAATAAATTCACATTGCACGTTGTTTCTGTCTACCTCTGTTTGTACCAATCGTCTCCAGTGTGATGTGCTGGTCTGGTCAGGACTAGGAGGTCTGGTGGAGAGGGGGGAGGGGTATAAGAAGACAAGGGGTGGGGGGGGTTATTTGGTCTTTAGCTTGCCCACCTCCCCGTTCAGCTTGCCCTCCTTGGCCAGCTTCTCGTTGAGCTGGCACAGTTGGCGGAGGAAGCCATCGTTGGGGCCGATCTCCCGCTTGTACCTCACGGTGGCCACGGCCACCCGGGCATGCATCCTGTGACGCTGCATGAGGTAAGCCACCACCATGGTGGGCGAGCGGCTGTACCCCTCCCTGCAGTGCACGTACACCTTCCCTGGAGGACACACACACACACACACACACACACACACACACACACACACACTGTACATCAATTTTAGGGCTGGGCCATATGGACAAAATCAGACCCTTCCTCACCCAGGAGGCAGCCCAGCTCCTCATTCAGACATCTGTCATATCAAAACTTGACTATTGTAACTCTCTCCTCACTGGTCTCTCGGCATGTGCACTTAAACCTCTCCAACTGATCCAAAACGCCGCGGCACGACTGGTCTTCAACCAGCCTAAGTTCTCACATGTCTCTCCCCTTCTCCGCAGCCTCCACTGGCTCCCGGTTGCGGCCCGCACTGAATACAAAACACTGATGCTGACCTTCAAAGCAGCCAAAGGTATGGCTCCTCCATACCTCCAAGACCTGATCAACGCCTACACCCCCACCCGTTCACTTAGATCAGCCAACACAGGGAGGCTGACAGAACCCTTGCTAAAAACTCCAGGGCAAAAATCCACTCGTCCGAGACAGTTTGCCCTCCTGGCCCCCAAGTTGTGGAATAAACTCCCTGTCGCACTTAGAACAACGGACTCACTCGCTAGCTTTCGCCGTGGACTGAAGACTCACCTCTTCAGACTCCACCTAAACCCTTAGCACTACAGAAAATCAATGACCATACATGAAGATAGTTAGCATTTGTTTTTAGTTTTTTTTAGAACTTTGATTATATTGTGTTTTTTCTAGATAGATATCCATTTGCACTTGTTATATTGCTGTTGATGTACTGACATATTATCTCGTGATGTTTTGTATCTGCTTATTGTAAGTCGCTTTGGATTAAAAGCGTCTGCTAAATGCCTAAACTGTAAACTGTAAACAAAATCAAATATCACAATAGTTTTGACCAAATATAATTCAAATATGATTCAAAATCGATAACATTTTAAGAAAGGGGTTGGGGAGACATCCTAAACTAGACCTCAGCTGGGAAAAGCTAAGAGGCAGGTTTTGAAGGAGGGGAGAGAGGGGGGGGATCTTTGTCAGTTGGGGATTGCATTCCAGAGAGAGGGGGCAGCAATACCCCACAGGTACAATATTAATATCTTCATATCAACATCGATAATATCATTTTCAAAATAGCATACCTACAAGCGCACAACGTGTCGCGATGCGGCAGATTATAACATTTCTAAATGTTTTTGAGATTTTTGGGATATTAGGGCTTAAATGATAAAAACCAGGAAAAGACAACACATATTATATATCACTATATTACAATATGATATTAATTAAAATCCCAGACGATATCTAGACTCTAGGGCAGGGGTGGGCAACTTTGATGATGGTGAGGGCCACTATATTTCCACCTTCACTCCAGAGGGAGTGAAGGTGGAATACAAAAGAAGCAAAAATAGCCGATCTACAAGCTGCGTTTTGAGCTTGTAGATCTGCTATTTTTGCTTCTTTTGAATTGGAATCCTGAATTATTTTTTTGTTATTTTTTAATTGGAATCCTGAAATGTACACATTTAGTTATATATTCATGTTGACTCTATGAACCTAAATACAAATACCTACATTGGACATAAAAAGAAAACACATTTGAATACTACTATACTAGTCATTAAGCTACTAATATAGACTGACGGAATTAAAGCATGTTTGGAATTGTAACAGCTGAAATCAATAACATATCAGTATTCTGGTATTAACCTGCGGGCCGCATTAAGTGAAGGTGAGGGCCGCATGTGGCCCCCGGTCCGTCAGTTGCCCATCTATGCTCTAGGGTCTAGGCTATGGGGAATTCAGGAAAGCTGTAATAATAATAATTTTATAGTGCCTTAAGGCCGCCATGTACTGAACACCAGCAGGACCTTCTTTCCTGAGTTTCCCTCACACTGACTCCTATAAGCAGCTAGCCTTTTCTCCAGTCTGTCCCTGTTGTCTGTGTCCTTCTGGTTAAAGACTGGTTACGTTTAATGGAAGTTCAAGGAGAAACTTCCACCGAAAAAAACAAAAGACTAAAAAGAATGACTTTGTTTAAAATACATTAAGTCTATTTTAGGAATGCCTTGTTGAATGTACGTAATGTTTTTACAATGTTATTGTGCTTCTCAGTTATAGGTTGTGGGAGTTAGTTTTAAGAGAGACAAAAGCGCAGGGAACAGACCAGAGCAAACTCACGCTCACGTCATACAGAATAGATTCTGTTTGACAAGTTGGACTGATATCACACTGAAAACAACACTGTACAGGCAGACAGTTGATGAACGCAAGTTATGATTTTTTGCATACATTTTGGAATACCCCCAAACAGGCAAGGCCTCTGTGATCTTTGGATGATCTTTGCGCCTCCATCAACCCCTGCCCGGACCCCAGGTTGGGGAACTCTGCACTAGGCCATGTGGAAAGACTTAGTTTCAACACAACTGTAGTGCCACATTCTTAGCCTGATTATCAGACTGAAGTGGGCGGGGTCTATGGGGCTGGATACAGGCTAACCACATCCTGCCAACTACGTGCAACCATGCAGGTGTTTGTCTGTGAGGTGTGGGGGTGGTGATGTACCTCACAATGTTCCTGGGGACTGCAGTGTGTGGGTTATGTGACAGTGAACAGGAATGCTTTCAAGAATGTACTCTGCACTGTGTGGGTGCAGGGACGTGCTGGGCCCCTGATTCAGCCCGGGAAAAAGAGTTGGAGAGGCCCTCATTGCGCGCTATAGAGAGATGTCTCTCTATAGCGCTGCTGCTACTCAAAGATTTGCCATTTCAGATCATGACAAGTGACAAGCCAGTGGGCCGATTACATGAGTTATATTTCGTCGTTGTCGGGTGGAAACCTTGTATGTCCAAAACCGTTTGTTTTGTATTTATCATTTTAAAAATGATTTAAACTAGTGAAAACAGCCGATCTACAAGCACACAACGCCTCGCACCACGAGGCGTTGTGTGCTTGTAGATCTGCTGTTTTCACTACTTTTGTGCAACAGCCTTGTATGATGAAGCAGGGCTTTGCTTTGCGAAAGAATGTATAAATTTGAAACTTGGAGATACGAGGTTTCTGCCCGACAGTGACGATACAGCACAGCCCCCAAAATGGAACGAAGGCCGACATTTTATTTTTAATTTTTTCCTAATGGCCCGTCCCCGCTTTCAAGAAGGTACTCTGTACTCTGTACTGTGTGTGCGCGAGCGCGTGAGTGTGTTCCATAATGAATGGCCATATTCCATTCATTATGGAATATAGCCCACACCCCAGGAGGAATGCACCTTGCCATTTGTAACTACCTGCTAGATTGCCAGAACGCATGCAGGGAAAGCTATTCATAGTCGCACTTCTTGGCCTCTGCAGGTGTTTAACTCGATATTCTAGCAGGCACATCCAAAATATTGAAATCTGATGTCCGCAGTGTTTGTCCCCTGGGATGCCAGGTTTTTCCATCACCGGAAGGTTTTCAGGTTCTAAAAGAGGTCTTGCCGCCAAATCCAGTGGAATTGTGCGAAATAACCCAGAATTATGTAGGCCTAATGATAAAAATATATTTTCTTAAATTACAGTAATTGTATGGTTCGACCGAAAACACTTTGTTTCCTCGTTATGGTCAGAATTACATTGATTTTTGTATGACATATGACTTAAATGTTATTGCCTGTGGTATGTGCTACGAACAGGCTTGACAGTGCTGAACTATGAACGAACAGAGAAAAGAAAAGGCAGATAATGTCACAAGCTGCACACTGTTCCACATACACACTATACTTTAAAATCCTTAATTTAAACAAGATTTGACTATGTATGTAGGAAGATGTGACAGTCTCCTTAGAAAAGTTGTCTCGTCTCGTCTCGTCTCGTCTCCTCTCCTCTCGCCCATCGCTACTGATATAACCTGGGTGTTGGGGTGCCTCTGCCAAATTGCCTGGGAATTAAGATGCTTTATAATTGCTCCTCTGGGTCAGAGAGGACTTTAAATCCATTGCCATAAAACACAGGTTTCAGGACACCAATTAAACGTGTCCCTCTGGTGTGTCAACACTGGTGTGGCCCCTGGGGTTGTAGCTCTGGTAGAGATGAAGAAGGATTGCTCTTCGTTTTTGTAAGGCATTGTCTTCTTTGTAAGAACATTCGGCAAGAATTAGCAGATCTACGGGGGGGATTTGAGATGGCCAAAGGACTGGTTTGTTGCCTGTGATAGATAGATAGATACCTTTATTATCCCAAGGGGGAAATTCAGTTGTCCAGTAGTAGCACAGCAGTATACAGTTATTTACAAAGTTACAGAGACGTAAGAAAAAATAGATAAGAGGGAAAGAAACAAGAGAACAAAAAAAAGAGCAGTACAGTACCAATAAAGAGAAGGTGCATCAATAGAGGGGGCGAATAATATATAAGTATATATACATAAAGTGTCTTGCAAAAAAGACCATAGCAGTCAATGCTAGTTAGTGCAAACAAGTATCTCACTGTCATTGTTAAACAAAGCAAAAATACTCAGAAACTACCAACACAAACTAATAGTGCAAAGTCAAAAAAAATCAGTGCGAAAAAAGAAGAAACTAGGAAGCGTGTCACCGCAAGACGCACATGAGCACTCTTCCTGGACGGTCCTTTTGGGTCAAAGTCAATACAGCAATAGTTCCTTAGAGGTCAATGTCAATACAGCAAAGGTTCCGTCAGTCTAAGTTAGGAAGGGAGACCTTTTCAAGCGTCCGTTATGTGTCTCGTTGTACAGCTTAAGGGCAGCCGGTACAAAAGATTTTCCTAATCTCTCACATCTCCGTCCTGGGTAGGTAAAGCGGTCGTTTCCTCTCTTACTCCAGTAACTGGTGATCTCTAGATGGAGGGCTGTGTGTGAGTGTGTGAGTGAGTGAGTGAGTGAGTGAGTGAGTGAGTGAGTGAGTGAGTGAGTGAGTGAGTGAGAGAGAGAGAGAGAGAGAGAGAGAGAGAGAGAGAGAGACAGAGAGATGACAGATAATGAGATGCCAGAAATCAACCTCAACATGTCACCAGCTCATGAGATGTGTCATCGCCTGTTGTCTCCAAGTCACAATGCCACCGTTAGTTGCCACTTGTTTACCTCACTCTAACCCAGAAACATGCTGGATTTAGGTATGGTCCAACACTGGTGGAATTGTCTTGACTCAACTGGGACACAATCTCATAACAGAATGTGTGTCAGGGCTCAGGAGTGTGTCAGATTTAGCCTGACACACACACACACACACACACACACACACACACACACACACACACACACACACACACACACACACACACACACACACACACACACACACACACACACACGTTGACATACCGTTGCCTTCGGGTGGAAAGCATGTATGTCCAAAACCATTCCTTCTTGATCATTCATTTAGAAACATTTTTAAATAGTGGGAAAAAGCAGGTCTATGGGTTGTAGATCTGTTATTTTCACTACTTTTGTGCAGCACTCTTGCATGATGAAGTAAGGAATCAATTTACAATAACAAAACAAAACATGAAAGGTTTACATATGGAGATACAAGTTTTCTGCCCGACAGTGACAATATTCAGGACTGTCTTTCCCTCTGTTGGATCCAAAAGCTTGTACCTCTAAAGCTCCCTGTACATCATCTGCCCTAAGGCTAAAGGAGTCTGTTGCTCTTTTTACGCTCGTCTTTTGAAGACGAGCAACAAGAAGAGAATCTGTCTCAGTTTCATGTCACAACTGGTGGGAACAAAGTGCCGAGAAGCTTGTGAAGTGACACAGACATGGGGTTCTTTTGATCATCTCTTTGAAAGGCTTTGAGTTTTGTGTAGACCCCAGTCTGCTCTCTGTTCATACGTACATTCATAAGCCTTTAGGGAATTAACTCCTGCTACCTCAGACTCAAACAACCACAACAGTAACACAACTCACGATAAAAGCAGAGAGCATGTACAAATTGCATAAAGATTGCGATTTCTGGGGTCAGTTCCCAGATCTGTCAGATTTCAAACACATTCTGTCACAAAGTTGACAGAAGATGGTTCTGGTGACTGATACTATTCTTCTATTGCATGAGAGGGCTGTCACTTTTTTCAATTTATCTTTTTCAATTTTTATTATTTTGTCATGATTTGAAATGTGTGGGTAAAGTTGTATAGTAGTAGTATAGTTGTATTGTACAGTAATTAGATGGATGATGTTAACTAAAACTCAAACATTTTTTGTTAAAATTTTACAAATGTCTACAATAGGTTGACAAAGTATAAATTAGCCGGGTTTCCCACCGAATTTACCTTTGCCATTCTTGTCGGCCAGAGCCTTGTCAATGTAGTCAGCCCCTTCCTCGAAGTAGGCACTGAGGTTGAACTGCTCCGTGTCGTTGGCCTGGATACCGTGGTATGTGATGCCCGTGCCAGCGTAGAACTCTGCGTTGGTGTTGACGTGCATAAAGGAGTTGCCCTCCGCCACGTTGAGGATGTGCGTCACACCCAGCTTCTGCAGACGCATCACATTCTGTGCCACAAACCTACACAAGGGCAGATCAATACAACGTATGGGATGAATGAGGAGCACTCAACTACAATGGAAAACAACCAATTTGGGGCAGAGGTTCTGAATTGGTATCCAGGGAGTGTATGTGCACAGTTTGGCAGCGACTGGTCCAACAGCGCCGGAGATTAGCTGGTAACGGACGGACGCACGTACGGACGGACGGATGGACGGATGGACGGACGGACGGACGGACGGACAGGGGCGAAAACATACTCTCCCCCATGCCTTCGGCTGGTGGAGACAATGAGGCCCCCTGCAGCCCATACCTCTTCAAATAATATGCTCATAATTTACAGCGACATTTCAGAGTGATTTGGTTACACAACACTCTCAGGTCTATATCAGGCAGGGGAGTCAAGATTAGGTGACCCTGGATGGGTCCCTGTGGACTGCTGGAGGTCATCTGTCCTGCTCCGCAAGACTAATAAAGAGCTGCTTTGCCCCCCGCTTTGCTTTATGGCTGCTGGAGGGAGGAGGCAGCCCATCTGTCTCCATGTCAGCTGCCCCGGGCTCCTTCAGAAGGTGATGGAGAGATGCAGAGCTCCATGAGATCTTGGATCAGCTACGCAAGACTCTTTTCACACTCTCACACACACACACACACACACACACACACACACACACACACACACACACACACACACACACACACACACACACACACACACACACACACACACACACACACACACACACACACACACACACACACACACACACACACACACACACACACACACACACACAGTACTGTGTCTCCTCTCTGTGCTGTGATAAGTCTGGGCTAACAGTGCCATGCTACATTGAGTTATATTTGTTACAATAAAGACCTCCATTTTCTTTTTAAAGTGTCACGTTGAGATTGACTATTTTCACAGTTTTTTACACCACCATTGTACAACAGGAGTACAGGAGTACAAGTAAAATACAGCGTTAAGTGATTCAGTCTAATGGATTTAGTTGATTATAAAAAAGTCATGTTGATATGTAAGAAATTATATATACTGTATATATTATATGAATATAAAAAAACTTCTCAATTAATCTATAAACCAAAATCGATAACACCTGAAACAGGAGAATAGGCAGGAAATGAATAGGCCAACCGAATCTCCAATGTCTCACGTTACTTAGTGGCCTTTATTTCATGAACTTAAAATATAGATAGTTTATTTATATTTAAAAATATATATTTGAGGATATCTCAAGGGGCCCCCTGGCAGTTTGCGTGCGTGCGTGCGTGCGTGCGTGCGTGCGTGTACATGTTGGGACCCTCAAACATCCATGAATACAAGTCATCCATTGAGATATCCTCAAATATATTTTAAATATAAATAAACAGTAAAAAGGACATGGAAATGTAATGTCTGCTTAACTTTAAATACTTTCAAGGGATTTACTTCACAAATATTGCATTGTTTATTTTTACTGTCAGTCATTTAAGTAACTATTCTTCTTTATAATAACATTTTAAAAGGGATATACTGCACTGCCCATAGTAGCCCATAACGCGCTCCCATAGACATGCAAATGTGTATAATAGGCTTTGTGTTCACCTGGCAGTGTTAAGTTCACACTGCCATAAGTAAGTGCAGACTCAGAGAACAATGGAGCTGCAAATCTCTCTAGCAAAACGGGTCTACAAGCCTGCAAGATGTCAAGGATTTTGTGGTCGGAAAGGGCAATTGCAAACGACGTAGTGACAGTCAACAGTAGGGTTGGGTATCGTCAGCGATACTTTTAATGGTATTGATCGCATGACGTCGATACTATCGAGTATCGGTTCAGATAAAAACGAACGATACCTTGTTTCGATACTCTTGAATACACCCCTGGCCGGTTGCATCTGTAACAGTTGGGCTACTGAAAATGTAATGACTGCTTTAGTAGGCTACACTCATTAGCCTACTGTGAAAATAGCCTATAATGTTTATTATTATGATGATTCTCCAACGTCTATACTAAAATGGCTGAATAACTGTCTTAATAACCTATTGTGGTGTGTAAAATAGCCCATAGAAAAAGGCAAATAATTATAATAATAATAATAAATAAAAAGTATCGAAGGTGAACGATACCCATCCCTAGTCAACAGTGACAGTCCAACGAGAGAGAGATAGGGGCAGCAAGCGAGGGAGAGAGATGTTTCCTCCAGAATTAAAATGGACAAAAAGATTAAGCGGGGGGGTCTGGTTCCTCCCCCAGATTTTGTTTTTTTAACATGATAGTAGGCCTTGATGTATTTTTCAGTGTTCTGGTGAATTTTGGGAGTTTGATACCAAATCCAGGAGAAAGGATTCAGGATTCAGGAGACACCTGTCTCTGCCACCATTGGCAAAGATAATATAAAATGTAAAAAAAGACACCTGTATCCGAAGGAAAAGGGGGAAAAAACACAAAAAATGTCTGCCAGCCTTCCGGTGGATTTCCGCACCAGCTTAGGGGCCTCAAACTGGGGTTTTCCTGGGGCCTCCTAAACCCTAAGCACGGCCCTGCTTGCAGTACATGCAGTATGCATCAACCAATGACTCTCTGTCTCTAGCTTGCTTCACCTGGCCCGTTCCTGCCTCCTTGCCCTGCTATCTGCAGTCCCAAGACATTCATTATTAAGTAGTTATTAAGTAGCAAGTGTTCCTCAAACGGAACAACCGCAACTTCAGACTCCACCCTCAGCCACAGGCAGCACTTTCACCCTTCAGTTTACAAATGATTTTGGACGTGATTCAGGAGTTAGGGTTGACAAAATACTTGATGTCTGTCCATATTTAGTATGTGATCTGGTGTAACTTACTCTGTATGTACGTGATAGGATGCGCTGATGTGCTGCGTCTTCTACGGATCATGATTGCAGATCAAGGTTTTCTTAGCGATTATTCTATTGATTACCTTTTCGTAATTGATGATGTGCATCTCTGTGTCTTCTACTACAACTACTGTTGTTTTTATTTTATTTTGACACTTGCTTTGGCAATGTAAAAGTAAGTTCTCTCATGCCCCCCCCCCACTAATAAGGTGTCCTATGGCAAACGCTGGGATGGAGATAAAGAAATTCTGAAAGAAAGGAATGTTCTGCTGGAAGACAAAGAGGTCAAATGCATAATTGCACAAGATCTGTTCTTTCCAACAGTCATCAAAAGTGAACCCCAAAAGACTAAAACAGAGATCACAACCCTGCAGAAGGAAGTCAGATCACAGGGGAAACAAAGGACCAATACACCTGAGGAGAAAACACTTTGCCGTGCCCTTACTGCCCGAAAATGATGTTCTATTCCTGGACTAACAGGCCCCGCTCTGCCTAGCTAAGCCAAACACTACTGTTCAATTTGACTGGATGAATAAGCCCTGCCTAATGACAGGAAGTACAGTAAGCGATTGGAACCACGAAAGAGTGCTTCCATAAAGCCTAAAGTGGTCTGAGATAAAAGCATCTCAGTCAGAGCAGCGCAGCCCCTCACAACCCCATCCATCAATATTCACTTCTAAGCGGTAAAGGGTGGTTATTTATTTTTTCTCCAGAGACTTCAAAAACAGATTTCCTAACTGCTTTTGAAACATGGTATTAAATATATCAATAGATGGAAGAAGTCTCAAAGTTAATGACATAATTAGTTGCAGGGGTGTCGCACCAAATTCTGGGCCCTGGGTACAAGGATTCACTGCGGGCCCCCCGTGAATGTTCTTCATAGGGGGAGGGGGTTTAATGACAATTAGTTTCATGCGTGAACTGCAATCCACCTGGTTTCACATCCAGAGCAGGTTACAGTTCATCTTCTAGTTCCTCCTGTGGCAAAAGTATTGACTGTCTGCATGTAAATGCATGCTACATGCTTAAATATAACAATTTAAGCATGTAGTATACGGCCAGAGCACTTAATTGCTCCCTATGAACTTCAGAGGGGTTGTGCACTGTGTTGATTCTGTGCTCGTTAGTGAATGAAAGTATCAAAGACGGCTACGGCTACCTGTTTGATGCCTTTCAGAGAGGGGACAAAGAAGTCCCTGCAAGGTTTGAATGTCAACATAAACAGTGGAACAGAACCATAATAAAGCCAGGGGATGTGTCTTTCTGCAAGAAAACACACCAGGACAATAATATAGTGGCTGATAAAGGGAAATGACAGAGAAAACTTTTGTAGTCTGTTGGCCACACCTCGGGTCTGTGTATGGTCTGTTAGAACTGTAATACAAAACCACCAAAGTAACGCTCCTGCAGTCATAGATCAAAGCTGTACAGGGTAATATTGCCAACAAGGATATTTTGGAAAGCAACACCAGTGTTATACAATATGCAACTTTAAAATGCATCAATAAATATATTTCTGGTATATTTCCGGTGCATATGTCATTTTGGGGGCAGACAACAAAACAATATTCAGAGAAATTGTCAAATAACAAATTTACGTGCAAAAATATACCAGTGAAAGATCATATCAAGAATAACCCGTTAAATTGAAAAGGTTGCACAGTATAACTTTTTGAACATTATAACTGTGTATGGACAGTTTTATTATGTTGCTATCTAGCCATGGAATGTATGTTGTAACTCCTCAAGGCTGAGGCAGCATAGTAATCAGTGACCAGCCTCTCTGGACCAGACCGTGGTCAAAGCATAGCCTCTAGACCCTAGGTTAATTATCAATCAATACCACTGTCTCTGTCACACTTCTCTAAAAAATTACACACATTCACACTTGGGAAATGCTTCAAACAACCAGGTAAACGTAAGATGTTGTGCATTGGTTAATGGTTACAGCCAGCTCAGCCAAGAGCACCCTCACAGATACAGCCAATGTAGGGCTACCATACAACTCAAACATCATTAGGCATGATGCTGATGCAGCAGTGAAAATTCAGCAAAAAGCTAAAGTGCCAATGTGCGCTTAATATCACATATGAGTAACCTCACTGCGGGAGGATCTCAACATGTTACTGTGGATGGTGTGATAGAAGTCACAGCTGAGGAGACAATGCAGTTTATCAGGCCACAAAGAAACCAAAAAGCTTGACATATTTTCAGCCATCTCTCTCCCTAGTCCCTACAAGTCAAGAAATCCCAGCAGGACCGTTTTATTTGCCGGTGCCAACAGCTCGGAACTGAAATTCATAAATACTATTAAATATTAATTGTGCAGGTATTTCTCAGCAGAACTGCGGGAAACCTTGCATAAAATGAATTTAGGATGAGGCCAGTATTGCTGAATGATTTAAAGTTATTTCCAGAGGCAAAATAATGTCTGATCACAGCTTAAGGTAAAAAAAAAGAAGAGGCCTATGTTATATTTATTTTTTCTATTCCAACAATATTTTTGTTGGTTTACAGATAAAAACAGAGGCCAGGTAAGGATCATCAAGCCTAATTCCACAAGATTGGACAACAATGCAGAGATTGGTTTGAGGAAGACTGTGTTCAACTCAGAGAACCGAAGACATCGCCTGGTTCTCCAAAAGTCATGGCAATCTTAATCTTAATCTTAATCACTTAACAGTGACTGGGAACTAACAATCTGAAGTCACTTGGCATTCTATGATACTCTGGAATCTGTTATTTATCATGAGGGCAGCCACACTGGTGTTCTTTAGAAAATAATCAGTTGCAAATCACTCACCCATAATAGGGCTGCAACTATCCATATTCTATTTGAGCAATATTACACAAGGGTGTGCATTATGGTTATTGGAATGCCAGCCATGCTGCAGTAACAAGGCGACAGCCGAGTTCCGTTGGGAGGGCTGAAGTGCCAATAACCACGATAAAGCACGACCCTCAAGTTTAATATTGCGATTATACAACAGTTACCCTTAAAAAACATGTCAACTTAATTTAAAGGTATATTCAGTGATTGTATTTCATTCAAATAAAAATATAATTGGTACATTTTCCATTCATTCTCCTCACTAGAATGTGTGCTGACCATATAAGGACTTCCACCATGGCCCGTGTTGCGAGCATAGCTAGATTCCGTTTTCAGAGGTGGCCAGCCAGTCCTCGACCAATCAGGGTAGAATATGGCCGTAGTTATGTTATGATGTTTAGTTACGATGGTCAAAATAAAAGTTTTGAGAACCACAGTCGCTCTGAATTAAGAACGTCTGCTAAATGCCTAGATTGTAAACTACTGAACTCATAAAATGCCACATTCTCGTAGTAAATCAGTACCATACATATCCTGAAGCTGGAGACGCAGGCCTACCGATATTCAGTGATTGTGTCTAATGATCAAAACGAGAACATTATATGGTGTAGAAAATCTATAAAAAACTAAACATTTCCACGCTGTGACAAGATGACCCCCAGCCACTTTCATTATCACTGAATACACCTTTAATCGTAATCAAGATATTCAATGGAAATGTATACATTTTTAATGCCAGATTTCGCCACTATGTCCCTGACGTAGCCGCTTAGTATAGTGCTGGACAGAACCGGCACAGCTGATTCCGACCGTCAGGTCCCTATCAAAACCTCCACCGGCTGTCAGTCAGTCTGTCCGTCTGTCTGTCACACGTCACGTCACACTTTTGCCATACTCATATCTCCGCCACCGTTGCCCCTATCCATGCCAAACTTTGCACACACACTCCTTGGCTGCCAAACCACAACCTCCACTCATTTCTCACATGGCCCTCTTCTAGCGCCACCATGAGGCCGATTCTTGCAAAACACATTTTTGGACACTGCTCCTACAGATTTTGCCCTAAAATCACACAAACCGGTACACAGTATCTCTAAAGTCATGTCATCAACATGGATCGCTCCCATTTCCCATATTCCCTCCTGATTGGCTACCATTGCCTTCTAAAGTTTGTGTTTGCGACCTGACGGTCGCTTATCTCCCGATTAGGGAGTCTTACTGGTGTTTACATTTGATTAGACCTGTGTGGTAATGCTCATTATTCGCACGGCTAGAAAGCCATTTCAACCAATCAGATTGCTTCTTTGGAACTACCTGTTGTATAATAGCAATTACTCTATTGAGTCCAGTCTGCTACTGGCATCTCCTATTACATTCCCACAAACCCACGAATCGCTGTCAGGCATCAGAGCCTATGTGGTATCCGCCTGGACCGCTAAGCCAGTGGGTGCCCGATACAGGCAATCTTTAAATCATAAACCGCTTGTTAAACTGATTCAAAAGATGTTAACATTACACATTTTAATACCATAAGCTACGGACAAGCTTTCCAACACTCTGTTTTGAGACTTGGCCAGTTAGAGTGGCATATTCAAATAGATTTTGTTGTACCACTGAGGTAATGTGCTTGCATTCTGTCCTCTGTGCCCCCTTCCAGCACTGTCTTGGCAGTGAGTGGAGTAAAGTGATGGATTGGACGGACACAGTACATTTCTCAGTAGCATCATGGATTTGTTCTTTTATATGATGGAGCGAATTAGAGGCCTTCGGTTGGAAACATTATGACACAGCATTAGAGCTCAAGTAAACATATCTGAAACATGTAATTTGTGTTTTGTATTATTGCGACCGTCAGGGAGCAGTTTACTATGAAAACCTCCACCGGCCGTCCGTCCGTCCGTCCGTCCGTCCGTCACGTCACACGTCACACCTTTGTTTGTGTACGGTGTGATGTCATATATCTTCAGTATGACATCACACCACATGTGTAAACAAACCTTTGTGTACGTTGCTGTGGCAACAGTCTGTTGTTGCTGGTCTGTTAGTGTACGTTAGCAACCACCTTAGCAACCATGGTTTTACCCTAGCAACCAACTGTTTACCCTAGCAACCAACTGTTTACCATAGCAACCATGTTTTTTTACCCTAGCAACCAACTGGGCATAAAAGGGATTCTGTTAGGGATCTCCATATATGGGCATAAAAGGGATTCTGTTAGGGATCTCCATATATGGGCATAAAAGGGATTCTGTTAGGGATCTCCATATATGGGCATAAAAGGGATTCTGTTAGGGATCTCCATATATGGGCATAAAAGGGATTCTGTTAGCTGTTAGTGATCTCCATATATGGGCATAAAAGGGATGCTGTTAGGGATCTCCATATATGGGCATAAAAGGGATTCTGTTAGGGATCTCCATATATGGGCATGAAAGGGATTATGTTAGGGATCTCCATATATGGGCATAAAAGGGATTGTATCCCAGATGATGCCATGTGGTGTGATGTCATTTGTTGCGACCGTCAGGGAACAGTTTACTATGAAAACCTCCACCGGCCGGCCGTCCGTCCGTCCGTCCGTCCGTCCGTCCGTCCGTCCGTCCGTCACACGTCACACCTTTGCCCTGCTCATATCTCCGCATCAGTATGACATCACACCACATGTGTACACAAACCTTTGTGTACGTTGCTGTGGCAACAGTCTGTTGTTGCTGGTCTGTTAGTGTACGTTAGCAACCACCTTAGCAACCATGGTTTTACCCTAGCAACCGACTGTTTACCCTAGCAACCAACTGTTTACCATAGCAACCATGTTTTTTTACCCTAGCAACCAACTGTTTACCATAGCAACCAGATACGCAGAGCAGGGATCTCCATATATGGGCATAAACAGGTGACATCACACTGATGTCAGATACTCAGAGCAGGGATTTCTCCATAATATATGGGCATAAAAGGGATTCTGTTAGGGATCTCCATATATGGGCATAAAAGGGATTCTGTTAGGGATCTCCATATATGGGCATACAAGGGATTCTGTTAGGGATCTCCATATATGGGCATAAAAGGGATTCTGTTAGGGATCTCCATATATGGGCATAAAAGGGATTCTGTTAGGGATCTCCATATATGGGCATAAAAGGGATTCTGTTAGGGATCTCCATATATGGGCATAAAAGGGATTCTGTTAGGGATCTCCATATATGGGCATAAAATGGATTATGTTAGCTGTTAGTGATCTCCATATATGGGCATAAAAGGGATGCTGTTAGGGATCTCCATATATAGGCATAAAAGGGATTCTGTTAGGGATCTCCATATATGGGCATGAAAGGGATTCTGTTAGGGATCTCCATATATGGGCATAAAAGGGATTGTATCCCAGATGATGCCCTGTTAGGAGATCCACACTAACAGAATCCATATATGGTCCTACCGACAGCTGCTATAAGCCAACCCTGGCGATAAGGTCTGAGTCGAAGAAATGCTTCTTTCCTGGCAAGAATTGCCCCTTTATACTGTAGGGCTCGTTTGTGTATTGTATGACATCACGCCACATCATCGGCTGAGGACTGTGTGATGTCATCATATCTCCATATATGGAGACATAAGTTGCTCATGCCCAAATATGGGCTGGTGAGGTCAGACTTAGTGTGATGCGTAGGTTATCTCCATATATGGAGATTCAACTTCAATGAGTAACCATGGCAAACTGTCAACTGCCCGTATGTCTTGTTGTATATACTGTAACAGCAGTTGCCAAAACATTCAAGACGTCAGGGATCTAGGCTACTGAGTGATGCATGTTTTTTTTTCTCTCTCTACTGAAGCTTGTATCAAAAAGTGTCACACATTACCTGAATTCAACAGGTAGACAGACACACACCGGGCTTTGTGAGGATACATACTTCTGCATCCATGCACTACATTCATCTCACACAATCTGCGTACAGAATACTAGGTACTGGCCTTACTGGAATGGTGAGCCGTAAATTCCCTTAGATGTCGACTTGTTCATTACACAGCCTACCACGGATTTATGGTTTGGCCCATGTACCATATAGTACTATGTACCATATTAACCACTTAAACCCTATAACCGGCCCCCTTTCCTGTTTTTGCTAGATACTTTAGTCGCGATATATTCAGAGATCTACAAGGTCACATGCCCATTGTTCTCTCTTTTAATTGTCTCCACCAGGCCGAAAAGCATGGCCGAGACAATGTTTTGCCCCCTGTCCGTATGTCCGTCTGTGTGTGTGTCCGTCCATCTGTCTGTTACGAGCTAATCTCCGGCATTATTGGCCAGGTTGCTGCCAAACTGTGCACTCACAGGCAGTGTGTGTGTGTGTGTGTGTGTGTGTGTGTGCTCGGAAGAGCACTTTTTCTATTTGTTATACTCTCAGTAATGAGTGTGTAGCTGAGCAGCCACATGCAGCAAGGCAATCAGAGGAAGCTAGATGTGGAAAGAGTACTGACAAATCCTACTCAAGTAAAAGTATTGTTACTTTTAGTGAAAATGTACTCAAAATACAAGTACAAGTACTAGTCCAGGAAATTACTCAAGTTAGAGTACTCAAGTAGCCTATTTAAAAGTACTCACAAAAGTAAAAATGACCCCCCACCCCTTTACATTCATTATATGTCACACGTTACCCGTTACCTAAGTTGTCCCAATGCATGTTATTAACCAGGAAGAGAAAAATACTATTCAGAAATCCACTTTTAATAACATTTCCTTGTCTTAAGAGAAATCTGTATGTAAACAATACACAAAAATCAAATGCTGCAAATATTGGAAACCTGCAAAAACCCTTTACATGCTAACCTGACTGCGCCAGATGGTGGCAGCAGTGCGTATGCCTGCATACCGCTCTGCTTTTACCATCTGGGCTTGAACCGATGCAGAACCGATGTAAGGGGCGGGCCATTTTTTCAAATTCTTTAGCAGGTGATTGGATGGTGCCGTCTCTATCACAGTCTGGGAGTGCCAACTCCAACCACTCATATTGGCCTGTCTGCATGACGTAACACCCAGAATCCGCCTCCTGGGTTTCCACGTGGTCTGCAATCAGACTCTATTGGCTCAGAGCCGCTCAGAGCCGCTCAGAGCCCGCCCGTAGCTGCCACTGATTCGTCCGGCCCGGGACTTTACGAGTGTTATCAACTCTCCCCGAGAAATCCCAGATGGTAAAAGCAGAGCAGTATGCAGGCATACGCACTGCTGCCACCATCTGGCGCAGTCAGGTTATTTACATGCATGATAGATTAAAAACTCTCCCATATATATAGCTTTTTGAATGACTCTCTAAGATGCAAAGTATTTTAATCTGTGATGTGTCTAAAAGTAAAATGTGAGAAAAATGGCTTAAACGTGGCACCATAAATTAAATACTTTCCCTTTGTTTTATGAAAATAATTCATAGTGATGTACTATGAAGATTAACCATAATCCTGCACTACTGCCACCTGGCGGGGTTAGCAAGCAGCAGTCCCAATGTTTTCATAGGTATAGGGACAATGTCAAAAACCTGAATTTACTCATTACTCATTGTCCAAATGAAAAGTAAGAAGAAGAGTATTTACTATTTAAATTACTCAAAGTAAGAGTAAAAGTTGAGCATTAAAAAGAAATAGTACTTGAGTAGGCTACTATTACTTGAGTATTTTCCACCTCTAAAGGAAGCACATGTGCTCTACATTTAAAAGTTTCTCTTAATCTATCTATTAATGATGACCTTGATTGCTTGATATGACCATGGACTCACTTGTAAAAGAGATTTCATAGCTCAATGATTTTCCCACAGTTTACATGATTAAATAGAAATTCATATTTTGCTCATTTGTGTGTGACACCGTCTGTGGAATGAAAATAGACTATTGATTGCAATGATTGCAATGAAAGTAACACCTGTTTGAATCCTGTCTCACCATTAAATCTCACGTTGTGATAGCATTTTAACAAACAAGAAAAATATGCCAAAATGTGTTCCTTTCTCATATGGCATGCATGTGAAAGTGAAATCTCGGCAATTCGACAATAATTGGAGAGGGTGAGTCTGTGTAATGTTGAAGGGCATTTAAGTCATACCAAAATGACGCTGCATGTCAGGCCATTGATTGGGTCGCGTCGCCAAAGGTGTCAAACAGAGAATTTTCTATTTTTAGCCATGACGCTACAGCCCTACAAATAATCAATGCGGGAATCCTTTAGGAGGATATCGCATTCATTCAATTATGTTTAATTGATCGTATGCGAATACATCCACCCTGTCTCCAATTCGCCAATATTGCGAGTCTCTCTTGTTATAGGCCTAGCCCTACTGATCAGAGCTGGAGAATGTGAAGGCGCTATTAGATGCCAGCGATAGGAGGAGCCGAGGAGGGGGGGGGGGAAGAAACAATGAAAGAAAGACAAATTAAAATGGAGAGGTGATCTCGTTGAGGCAGATATCGTGCCATTTGTGCGCTCTGTCGTCCTTTCACGCCAGTGGGTGGGGTGTCACGACTCACGAAAGCTATTTCTCTGTTTCCGTCAAAGGAAAAAAAACAGGTGTAGGCCTATTTCTTATTGTAATTAAATCATTGTTTTGCCTCGTGTTCCACCGTCGGGGCTGCGCTACCTTTAGCCTACCTGGTGACAGTGGTGGAAAAAGTAGGCTACTCACATTTTGTACTCAAGTAAAGGTATCAATACTGCAGAAATAGCCTACTCTGTTACAATAATAAATAATAAATAAATAAATATAATAAATACAAATATAATACATAATATAAATAATAATACATAATATAATTATTATTATTATTATTTATTACTCTGTTACAAGTAGCCTAAAAGTCCGGAATTAAAAATGTAGCCTAGGTCTAGCCTACTATAAATAAAAAGTACGAAAAGTGTTGGCATAAAAATAGCCTTATAGGCTACCAAATGTAAAAGTACAAAATGTTTGAAAATAGCAGAGCTACAAGCTCACAACGTAGATCGGCTATTATTAAATAGCAAGGTATAAAATAGGGCTAGTGGATTAATGTAGACATATGTTTCATATCATTTATATCTGCAAACTATTATTAACTTAACTAAAGTTTTCAAATAATTGTTAGTTGAGTAAAAGTAGACAATATTTGGATCCGACTCCGAGATGTAGCCTAGTGGAGTAGAAGTAAAAGTATTGAAAAAAATAGGCCTAGGCTACTTAAGTACAAATTCCTCAAAATTGTACTTAAGTAGCCTACACTTGAGTAAATGTACTTAGTTACCTCTGCTTGGTTGATAATAGGCCCTATAGAGGACCACAATGGAATATTTGTTTTACGGATTCGTGAATATGACACAAATGATAAGAAAAATCATTATCAATGTATCATCATAAAATAAATGCGCGCGCGTGTGTGTCCATTGGTGGAAGTGGAGTTCTCCTTCTAACGCAATGGACCAGAGCTAATCACATCACCATGAACGCATGCAGGGACTGTGTGAGTGTAAGTGCAGAGACTCACGCGTTGCCTACGTAGATCCTGGGGAAGACCTCGTTGAAGTGTTGCGTGGGCAGGCTGTAGAAGCCGTGGCCGTTGATCAGGAGCTCGTTGAGTTGGTTCACGTTGACCTGCTGGCTCTTCTCTGGCGAGGCGGGGACCTCCTCCACCGCCACGGGCTGTGGAGCAGGCTGATGTTTGGCAGGACTCAGTTTCTTCATGGCTCTCTCACTCACTCAGACTCAGTCACACACCCACGCACACACCCACCCTCCCACCCACTCTCTCTTTCATACACGCTCTCTTATCGCTCCTCTCTTCCTTCACCGTCCATATAGCCTACAAACAAGTGTCTGGTTAGGCTACTGCCAAGCAAACCGAGAGTCGTTGTGTCCGTTTCCGTCGTTGCAGCATTTTTTATCGTCAGTCAGTGTGTTTGTCACACACTTGTTCCGTGCATGTCGATCGATAGAAAACAGATGCTCTAAAAAACAGATGCTCCGGTAGGTGGATATTAGTCTGTACACAGTCAGGATGGAAGTGGCGGGAGAGGAGGAGGAGGAGGACGACAGCAAACGAGTCGACAGTCGACGAGAAACGACCCCGATATCAGGGCGGGGGTAGGTGGTGACTAGATCCCATTCCCATAGCCCGGATAGACGCGTCGAGGTGCGATTGGCTATGGATGGTTGTCAGGCCAACCGTTGACAACATAGTTTATGGTAACATGTGACATTTGATTACCACATGATCCACATCATCATTTCGAAGAAGAGACTAGTTTAGCCAATGCCCACTGTGTGTGATCGCGCGCACGCACGCACACGCACGCACTCCGCAGGCACGCGAGCTGTAAGAATTATCAAAAATGTCAGGGTGTGTTTTAAGTTTAAGTCACTTTGCAACAAGATTGCATGTCAATCACAGCGTGAATGTCCCTCGGGGTATGGGATCGAGGTTGGAGGAAGAAAGTGGTTCCCCCAACGGCCTGTCCTACAGTCCTACTTCTACTGACATCCCTGTTTGCACAGCACACCTATCTTGTCTTAGAGAAGCGTCTTTTATTCATCCATTCGCCTCCTCGAGGCACCTCACTCAGTAGTGCGCGAGAATTGTCTCCTCCAACGGTAGGATGGGGCCTTTTCTAGTTTTTCCTAGATTCCCTGACCTGAGCTATCCAATCCATGGTGCTGAACACACCCTGACCTGAGCTATCCAATCCATGGTGCTGAACACACCCTGACCTGAGCTATCCAATCAAGCCCCCAGAACCCTGGGGGCGCCGTGAAACCAAATGGACATGTTGGCCGTTTTGAGGTACTGCAGTTGGGTCTAATCTCATGAACGCGCATTTTGGCTCCACCCCCTCCACTCCAGACAGCTGAATCCTCTGTTCCTCTCCGGAGCGGAGAGCACCGCACCGCAGACCGCATTAAACCAGGAAATAACCATAGCGACTTCTTCTTATTACTTCTTATTCTGTGTTTATTAAATATAGATACCTTCCCGAATCTCTTAGTTACAACAATATTGTTCTTATAAAACTGTTGGTTTACTCATTAGTATTAGTTATTACGATTTTCGCGTTTTGTCATCTTGACAGAGGCTGTCTGCCATTGACTTTGCATTGGGTTCTGAAAAGTCCGATCTTTTTTTTAAATAGAAGCTTTACGTGAAATGTTAATGAAGATTACTATCAAAATGGAATTTAAATGCGATACATACATGGTTTGATAATCTCTCGAGACAGCCTCAGAGAACGCTAAGAGAGACAGACCGATAGGTGTCGCCCTTTCTTCTTTGACGATGGGTTCCCAGATTGATGGTTTGATAACCCACAAGTAGGCGAAAGTCATTTCTGAGTAGGCCTGTCTGTCTCATAGAGTTATAAGTGGGTCTGTCTCATGGCCTGTCTCCATCACTCTGTCTGTGACACTTTGTGCGTAATTAAATGTATTCATTTTGGACAAAGTGCATCTAATGCATAGAGTATATATATATAATATCTAATGTGGATTTCAAAGAATGTCTCTATATGTCAACACACTGTCATCTAATAAAAATACTCTATTTCAGACTGTAGCTACTATATGAATTATATTTAAACTTGTTTCTGGAACAGAACACAACTCTAGGCTTGTCTAGAACAGACCAGTAACTTTAACTATGACTCGTTTCACCCAAGGAATCCATGCAAAATGCTAAGATTACCACACTGAATGACAACACAGGTTGATATTGTAAATCAGGGGTCTTCAACGTTTTCAGGCAACGGACCCAGATGAGATAGAGATGAAGCAGGGACCCCCACAACCTTTTCATAGATTCCATATAGTTTAATCGCCTGACCGCACAATCATCAGTGTATTTTGGATTCATGTCAATTTGTGTTTTCAGATATTTAACCACTTGAACCGTCAATACTTAATAAGCTTCACTTTCACTCTGTAATTAGTCTGCTCTTTTTCCCCTCTACACCAAAGCCCTTTGCCAAAAATAGCAGATCTACAAGCTCACAGTGAGCTTGTAGATCGGCTATTTTTGTCTAAAGTTCTCAGAATAAGGACACTAGGGTTCAAGTGGAATAGAAAAAAGTTTCTATCACACAAAGATTTGGAGGACCCCCTATAGTAACTCTGAGGACCCCCTAGGGGTCCCGGACCCCCTGTTGAAGACCCCTGTTGTAAATAATGGGAGAGTCCAAAATACCACTTCTATCCAAAGCAAGAACTTATGTCATGATAGTTGATAAACAAGTGAGCATGCAACATTGGAACTGGAGCACTCACTGTACACTCAATCAGTGTACAGTGATAAAATTGTCAACCCACCTAAAATCATTTTCAGTTTATACAGCTGGAGATACAGACACCTGTTGCTGTACACATACTCTTATGGTAATGATTGCTATCAGAATATAGAGCTTTATTATAATTATACATTGTTCATACCATGTTGAAAATACATTTCTGAAACAACAGAATACATTCCCAGCCAGCCAGATCATCTTTTTGATAATATTCCATCACATTATTTTAACACCTGTGCAGTCAAATATCTGTACCTGAAAGATGATGAAACTACAACTACAGCTTGTAGTAGGCAGTAGGCAGCTTGTACTCAGAGCTGAGAGGATGAGAGCTGTCCATACCAATGGACTTGGCTTTCTTAAGCACCTGCCTTTGGTAGACTTGATCCAGGCTACTGAAGTCTACTCCAGCTATCTTTTAAGCCGTTCTCACAATTCTCCTAAGGTGATTTTTGTCCTTTACGTTCAGGTTTCCATATACCAACAAAACAATAGAGGTGTTGCTGACCTTTCTTGCAAATGTTTCACAGTTCACATCGAATTTAAGCTTACTATCAAACATAGTGCCTAGATATTTGTAGGTGTTCACCAGGTCAAGGGTGGGGGGGTGGGGGGATTTCCTAAATGTGTGACCTCTAGTATTGGATCATAATCATTATAATATCTACATTTATAAAGTATTCATAAACGTATCTGTGGTCTCTGAACCAGGTTTGGTTTGGTTAATTGGTTTAGTTAATACTCTAGTTAGGCTATAAGGTTTGGACTATAGCCAGGATGGCCACAGGCCAGGACCATATGACACAAAATAACACACTTTTTTTGAATGAATTTCACATGTAAAAACGTTAGACCATTGTCAATGGTGTGTATAAACCATAACAGTTAATTTCATAGAGGTATACATTAACTAATTTACCTCAGAAACTTCAAGCAATGGACTTGGTTATTAATATGGATTCCACTTTGGTAATCTATTCCAGTGTTTCTCAAACTTTCACATTTTCAAGGTCTCCCCTTAACTCTTTACAGCATACAAATGGAACCAAATTAATCAAATGTTGGTTCCATTTGTACACTGTCAGTATACACTTGTATAGACCCCACAGAGTCCCTGGAATCCACTTTGAGAACCACTGATCTATTTGAAATGCATTCTGTTTGTTTGTTTACAGTGGTCTTCAACGTTTTCAGGCCAGGGACCCCCAAACTGATGGGGAGATGGAGCAGGGACCCCCTACCTTGGGGGTCCCTGCTCCATCCAACATGCATGTACAAGTGCATGGCTGTACCACTTCCATGTATAAACATACCTTAATAACTGAGAACCAATGTCAATACTATCAATCTATCACTAACAATCTGTCAATTGCACAATAATCATGTATACAAGCTATTCAAAAGAGACAGAATCATGTCTTTTTGTTATATTTAAAGACAAATTATTATTTTTCTTTCTTTTTTTAAATAAAAATAAAAAATATATAACGTTTTTTTTTTTTCCAACAATTTCGCGGACCCCCTGCAGTGTCCCCGCGGACCCCCTAGGTTAAACCATGAAATACACAATGGTTAATTAATTCAACGTGGAGTTACACTTCCAGGCGATGCCTCAGTCCAGCGGGACGTATCGTAAGATCGAATCCGAGCAGAGTGCTTCTCAACCGGGGAGAGGAGCTGTACTGGGCGGCGTTTCCCTTTCATCCCCACTAGAGAGCGTTTCTCAACCGTCTAAACCAACAGAGCTCGTACTCGCGGCGCTCGTTCATGACTTGAGCCCCAGCGCGTTCACAGTGGCAGTGCTCGTTCATGACTTTGTGCCCAAGCGCGTCCATGAACAAATTCGATGACGCAAAATGCGTCACAGTAGACCCACTACGTCACGTTTTACTACCCGGATGGAGGGGTGAAAACGCCTCATGCGCTGGGTGAGCAACTCAATGCAAGTGGACGGGCGGGGATATATGTGTCCTCTCTATTAATATTATAACTCTATGTATCCAATCCATGGTGCTGAACACACCCTGACCTGAGCTATCCAATCCATGGTGCTGAACACACCCTGACCTGAGCTATCCGTGGTGCTGAACACACAATGCAATTCAATTCAATTCAAAGGGCTTTATTGGCATGAGAAAACATACGTTTACATTGCCAAAGCAGAAGTGTACACAATACAATACAATCAGAACAAAATATGTACAGGTGAAAACAGTTTTCATGCATCACGGTAACGTGCAGGCAGAGCAGGGATATATACAATGGTTTTTAAGGTGGTTGGGTTCCATTTGATATCCTTCTCTTATCACAGCAGCTCACGAATCTTGCTGCTGTGTTTGCACATTCATTTACTTCACCCAGCAGGTATGGGAGTTTTTCATCATTGGTCATATTTTCAAACTCTCCTTGGGTGGTTATGATCTGTGGGAAGTATGTGTCTCTGATGTCTTGGTACAGCGGACAGGTGGTTAGAAAGTGTAGCTCAGTTTCCACTTCATTTTGTGTGCAGTGGGTGCAAAGTCTGTCTTCTCTAGGGAGCCAGGTATGCCTGTGACGTCCTTTCTCGATTGCAAGACTGTGCTCACTGAGTCTGTACCTAGTCAAGATTTTTCTTTGCTTTGGGTCGGCCACCTTGCTCAGGTATTCTGCCATGGTGTATTCTCTGTTTAGGGCCAAATAGCATTCTAGTTTGCTCTGCTTTTGGGTTGCTTCTCTTCAATGTGTCAGGTAGCTTTCTTTCTGCTGTTTTATAATTTGGTTTAGTCCAGTGAATTGTCTGTCTGGTGGCTCTGCTTGTGTTTGTGTACAGAGTTCCCGGACCAGTTGGCTGAGGGGGCATCTCTCTAGGGTTTCTCTGTGTGAGTGCCTTGTTATGAAGTGCACACACCCTGACCTGAGCTATCCATGGTGCTGAACCAGGTGGCATACGTTCTACAATGCGGAAGTACTGAAAACTGCAGTTCTCATCAATGGCCTATAGAGGGTGTCGCTATTTTTCAACTCCTGCTGTTTGCTGAAGACTTTCATGCCATTAAACTCAATGGATATTTGACCAGACTTTTCACTGCATGTCTTAATGTTATCCCCTTACTAAACATTGTGCGCCACCTACTGCCATTAACATGTTCATAGCCTGCAAATGCATACACGTAATTAACGCTTAATTAATGATTAATTCATGAACTCACGTCTTATAGCGCTATATATATATTAAAAATATATATATATTTTGTACATAATAGGGGGGAAAAAGTGTTATTAATCTTTTTTGAATATTCTGAACAATGAAAATGTGTTTTAAAAAAATTTGGTCTGGGAACCTCTCATTTTCTCACAGAAACACGAGGTATTCAATGCATGGCTCATCATAGACACAAACCGGTGTTCACTATTGTTTTTAATGTCAAAGTCGAAATTTTTTACAACATTTAGACCACCATGCCACACACAGGAACTAATTTAGTATTTACAACAATTAATAATGCAACTAATTAACTGAAACATACTGTGAATAATTAATGAGTTATGAATTCTAAGGCTGCAGCTTCCAATTGGGTCTGTAAACGCAACTCTGTCAGCATTTTATTGTTTCCTTTTCTTTTCATTTTCTAACTTGTTTTATAGCATACATTCAGGGTCATCTAGTCATTTTATTGCTTTGATTTTGACATTTTGCAGTCTCATCAAAACAAATGATGCACAAGGAGCTGTAAGCTAATATGCCAGACATTCTAGTGTTTTCTAAGTTTTGGTTGAAAATATGATTTCTCATGGTTGACTAGGTCACTTTGACGTTGAGCGTGACTTGCAATGGCAAATATTCAACCTTTTCACAATGGCTCCAGGGCTCCTAATGCGATTTCTTAACACCTCCTCTATAAGGACCCATTCATTAAAGAAAGGTTGATATCTGACCAGCAATGCCATAGTGCAACAATGTCTAGGCCTATTGCTGAAGTGTCATTAAACAAAGGTAGACTGAACAAACTCTTTCTGTATGGAGTCCCTTCACCACTAGATGGCAGCATAAACCGTATCAACAGGATAACAATGCAGGTGGAGACATACAGCTGGCAAGCCATTTTCAGCCCTATAATCACATTTGATGTGTGCAGTGTATCCCATAAGGATACAGTTCATATCTTTGACTCCTGAATAACTGACCAATGCTGCTGATTTCCGTGTAATTTTGTCTAGATATATTAGTGCCATATTTTAATTTTTTTGGGGGGTATATAAAACGTAGGTTAAAGCATTGTTTTTATTTGAAACATTTACAAAAATGATTTTAGTATTAATGAAAGCATATCAATATTATTCTATTTTATATGTTATGTTAAATAAAATTCGACATCAATGTTTGCAACCTTTTTAATGTAATTTTCCTAGTTAAAACTACTGCTGCTGAAGTGTTTAATGTAGGCTATTCATATTGTATGTAATCATGTAGTCATATTACCACACGATGGAGCCAAAGTTAAAGACTTGAAATATTCACTGGCCTTTACTCTGACAGCTAGTGGGATTAGTTAGCCTGGCCAAAAGGCATGGCTGAGTCCGTCCACGTCCCGTCAGTCTGTGGACAGCTAATCTCTGGCACCATTGGCACGATGGCAGCGAAACTACACACACACTCCTTGGGTGCCATGAGCAGAACCTCTGCCCCAAATGTTTCACATGGGCCTGTTATAGCGCCACCAGGGGGCAGATTTGTGAAAAGCTCATTTTTGGACAGTACTCCAACAGAATTTGTCAAAAAATCGGTACACAGTATCACTATATTCAACAAATGAAACCGGTCTTTCAGATTTTTTATATTCCATCCTGATGGGCTATTGGCTTCCAAAGTTTGCAGGAGTGCTACAGTTTTAACAAAATGCCACAAACCATAAACACAGAGTGCGATTTCCATGACATTTTGCACACACATTCCCACTAGCCTTGTAAACCGCCCTCTTCCGGAAACCATTTAATTTTTTTCCTGGAATACGGAAGTTGGTCGTTTACTAGGCTACATTCCCACTAGGCAGAGGAAGAAATGCTAAATCAGCCTCATAGTGGCGCTGTAACAGGCCGATTTGTGTTTTTATCTATAACTCCACCGATCAGTGTAACACGTTGTTTGCGCACTCCCTAGAAAAGCCAAGGAAAAACCTTTGTCCTGCATTTTCTTACAGCATTTTATAGTGCCACCAGGAGGCTGACTTTTGTTTTAATTACTCCTTCAGATTTTTTTACTGGAGCATCCAACATGTGATGGCAGGCTTCACATTTAACCAACATCATCATCTTCTTTTCTTTTGTCACCACTCTCACAGGCTACAGTATTTGTAGTATTCTATTAGCCAATCTACAAGCTCACAATATACTCACTTCACTTTAGCCTACATTGTGAAACAATTTGAGGTTCTAGATCTGCAATTTTCTTATCAAGAGGATTTTGTGTAGATCAGGGGTCACAACCTTTTTGAAATGAAGTGCTATGTTTTTGTTTTCTAGATAGTCAGTGTGTCATGTCAACATGAATTTTGATTGGCAGGACATTGTTAGAATCATTATAGTCATTATAATATAATCCACCCATCTCCCCGACTCCCTCTCCAGTCAGAGTTTTAATGAATGTTAAATGTAATTTATGTAATTAGGATGCAGTTTGCTATAAATTAGGTTCATTTAACTGACCACGTTTACAAAATTATTTGATTTTAAAAGAATCATGATGAAAATCATGATGATGATTGCGACCTTATGGTCGCAATCATCAACACAGATAAGGGGGTGATGGGCATCCTTCTGTAGCAAATATAAATGCCTTATGCCAGTAAAACATACGAAATACAAAGGCCTACATACTTGTTGAGCAGGTGATACAAAGCCAAAAGATAGCCTATATACAGTTGATTTGTTGATTTAACTGGTGAAAAATCACCCCTTAATGATATACTCTGTAGCAACTAACTTGTGAATGAGTCCTTGTCAGCAAGCAGCACTGTGATGTGTGATGGAGCGTAAATTAAGCCATTGGGGCACAGCGCATACTCCTTTTATTGTAATTAAGTCCCTGATGATGAGCATCCAGGGTGGATGTCATTACATTATGTATATTGTGGATGCTGTACTGAAACAATGCAGAGGGTGCTCTTGACCCGCATCACAGGTCAAGGCAAATGGCCATCACCATTTTGGCTGTTTCCATGGCAATGTATCAACATGCAGACCAATAGCAGGCCATAGCAACAACAGACCTTGTGGAAAGAAATTAAGCCCCCCTGTGAGCACAGGTATATGTAGGGGTGTGTGTGTGTGTGTGTGTGTGTGTGTGTGTGTGTGTGTGTGTGTGTGTGTGTGTGTGTGTGTGTCAAATACATTTGTTAAAATCCCCAGTGTGCTTATTTAACCCATAATAAAATATATGCAAATCGGTCCGTCAATTACAGACTGATTCATCTGTCCATGAATCAAGTGCCGGAACGGAGTACGCAAAAACCCAAAAACAAATAAAGCAAATAAGGGAATTCGAGTAAATGCTGCAAACAGAATCAAAACCATGCAATAAGTACTGGCCCAGTATCCACGTTATGTCCTAACACTGTATGGCACAAGGTCCAACAAACAATTATAAAACCCATTCACAACTAACACTATGTATATGGCACATGGGAAAAACTGTGAAAGGTTGGTGTTCTCCAACAATATATAATATAAATCTGGTTACCCATCAATAGAGAAATTCATTACATTATACATTATATGAAATACAAACTCCAAAACATACCCTGTCAATATATGTTTTAATTCATTCAAACCTTTATTTATTCTCGAAAAAACATTGAGGTTGCCCTCATTTGCAGTGTTGTCGAGATACATCAATAAATAGGCTATGTAGCTCTCACTGGATAAGCACAGCCACAGAAGTAGCTGTGGATCTGGAGGCTCTATGAAGTACAGAGAATAATTGCCATAATTGACCAGCATTCTCCACATATCAAAAACCCTCTTAAAACCAGTCCCCTAGCCTTTGTTGGCTCAGACAATGTTCAGCTCCCCCTTTCAACCAGTAACCTGCCAACTCTGTAAATAGGATATAACTCAACTATGAATTATCAAAGCCTCTACATTAACTTAAAGTTTTCTTACCAATTGCTAGGCTGCACTACTCGTGCCTCCAGGTCCTCCCCAAACACTCTGGCTCAGGCTTCTGGGCAAACAGAAGGCCTCGAACACTGGCCAGCCCTATATGCACTCTGCCCTTAAAGGTTAAAGGGCCAGTGCTATTCAGATGAACCTTATTTTGCACGCTACTCCTACAGGTGAAAATGTGCATGGTTCACAGGATTGTAAACAAGGTGGTACCCAAGTATGATATGCTGACTGATGGAGTGCCCCAGAAGCCTGTACTAAGCCCCTTCCTTTTTTCCCCTACGTATTTTTTGCTAAAAATAGCCGATCTACAAGCTCACAACACATTGCAATGCAAGTATGCAACGCTTTGTAAGCTTGTAGATCTGCTGTTTTTGCCAAATGTTAGCAGCCTCCAGGATAGGGAGTCGGGACGGATGCTAGGGTTTGCATGTTTAAGTAAGAGTAGACCATTTCTGCAGTGCTCATGCTAATGTAGGATAAATCTGTGACTACCACTACAAGCCCCATCTGGACAAGAAGACTTAGGCCCAGCATTGATTTAGTAGCATCGTTATTGACAGTTGCCCCATCCTTATCCTTCATCAGGATTCTGTTTGGCAGGCTGAGTGGAACAGCGCCACCTGACCCCTGCCTATCAAAGTGGTGTTAGTGACATGAATTGATGCACACTAGACACAGGGGTTCTCTACCTGTGGGGCGGGACCCCCAGAGGGGTCCCCAAATTATTTTGGGGGGTTGCCAGATGTTAAGCTATATGTTAACATTGTTTCACTCAAAAGTAAACAAACCAACATAAAGTTTAAGTGTATAGAGGGCATCTGACAAATAAAACATTGACCAAATTGTCAAATATTAGAGGCAGAAATTGTGGAAATAGCCGATCTACATAAAAATAAAACAAACGACAATTCAAAGTTTGAAATTGCAAGCTTTGGTTTATTTGTTTATGTATTTTTTCATACATAACTTGAGGGTTTGCTTAAAATTATACACTCTATCAGTGGCACCGATTGCATCTAGATTCTAGTTTAAAAATATCCAGTTGTTCTTGTATTTGACACCTAGCCAGGGATAGCATAATTATAAGATAGGAAAGGGAATTTGTCTTTAACACATGTACTGTGTCTGCTATGTTAAAAATTACTCCAGTGATTTTCATGGATCTTTGTGTTAGTAGTGATCTGGGCTTTTGTTGGTTGATCCTCAACCTTCAAAGGAAGTATAACTGCTGGTCTGGTCTGGTCTGAACTGAAATCTACAAACAATCTAGCATGCCCTAGTACTTATTTCAATAATAATGTAGGTCAGATGACAACCATTTCATGTGTATGAAATGACCGTCTCCAATAATGCGAGAATATGAAAATCAGGTAAGATCAAAATGACAATAAGCCCTCCATTTCATAATTTGAACAAATTAAACCCTATACTATACTGTACTCAGTGTACTGCGTTGACTGGGCTTGCACAAGATCTATCCTTGGCCCACTCATTTCCTCCAACAACACCAAATCTCTTTGTCAAAAAGAGCCTATATACAAGTTCACAATGTGTTACAATGCATTGAAACACAATGTTTTGGGAGCTTGTAAATCATATATTTCAGTTAGCCTATTATGACATTAACAGAATTGGGACAGGGTTCTAGCATTAAGATATGTATTATAGTACAGTACTCTTAAAATAGCTTGCTCTGTATGTACATGTACAATACATCTACCTTTTAACATCGAAGGGGCCTTTTATATGCACATTTTCATACCACCCCACTAGCTAAATTAGATCCTAACCGTGAGCATCCCCGGGGGAGATCCATGACCTTTGCCAACAGGGCCAGTCAGAGGGATTCAACGCAGCTGTCTGTCTCTGGGCCTGGACAAAAGAATGATCAATTATGGAGCAGATTCCCCCCCTACATCTATAAAATTGATAAATTATACTGTGTCCTGATTCCTGAACCTTTGGAAAACCAAAAAGCCATAAAGCTCATAATTACATTTACATTTTCTGAGTGATTTACTCTGATAGATAGATACTTTACTATATGATGGGAGACCCCTGTGCCCCATAACATACTGATCACTGATGCATAAATACCAGCAGGGGGCTCTATCCCCTTCTGATTCAGTTGGAGCTCCAACATCCTAAACAACTGGGACTGTTGTCAGGTCAAATGACATGGGATAGCTCCAATAGATTTTTCATGTTTTTACTTGAACTGAAGAATGGTAGCCTACACACTATTCAAAATCGTGTGAGCCTTGTAGGCCTACATACAAAGTAATTTGTAAAACAAGTAATTTAGTAATAATCAAGTAATTTAAAACCCCCACAGTAATGATGGAAAAACAGGCGCTTGTGCTTCATTCCCTGAGAAAGTTGCCATTTGGGGGGAATGCAAGGTTTTCATCTGACTGTGGCATTTTACTCAAATTATCCAGATGGTCTCTGATTCTGCTGTACCATATCATTAGACGCTGCCTCTGTACGTGCTCTCGCTATTGTAATTTACACACACAAGGTGCCTTTTAGACCTGAATTCCTTTCAAACCGAAATCAGTATGCATTCCCAATCAGTCTGTGGTCCTTTTATTGGCCATGATCCACTGTTTAGTTGAGCGTGAGCAGATACTGAAGCTTATTTGTCTCATGTCAGCACACGTGTGTAACAATACAAGTCTAGTGGTGTGACAAGACAATGGATGTCACCATCTGCCTGGCTGACCTTGATCAAACTTGAGAAATGCAAGCTCCATGTCCACTCAGTAAAGGTGCTGTGAGATAGTTCATAAGTCACACAGCAACACAACATTTGAGATCATGATATTTTCCATAATAGTGTCCATGTGTACAACACTGCATGTCCTATAGCCTATGCACCTGCAAAAGAGAGAGAGAGAGAGAGAGAGAGAGAGTGTGTGTGTGTGTGTGTGTGTGTGCGCGCGCGCGCGTGCGTTCGCTAGAACATGGGGATGAGACTGACCTTGCTGACCACTCCGCCTCTTTCCTGGGTGGCCAGACTGCGGCTGTGTTAACCACAGAGTTGAGAGAAGGGGTCTTGACCCCTGGCGTTTATCTTACTGGGGGAGGTCATTTTTGCTTTGGGTATAGAGTGGGCCAATTATCACCATTCTGTGTCGTCTGTCCCCCGAATAACACAGACTGTTGTTGTGAAGCAGGGTACAGATAGATCTGTTACAGACCTGGCTGTTTCTTTAGTTAGTGATGGGACAGGAGTTTATCCTGTCCCATCTCCACTCGTCCGAGACTGTTTGCCCTCTTGGCTCCCAAGTTGTGGAATAAACTCCCTGTCGCACTTAGAACAACGGACTCACTCGCTACCTTTCGCCGTGGACTGAAGACTCACCTTTTCAGACTCCACCTAAACCCTTAGCACTACAGTACAATCAATGACCATACATGAAGCTAGTTAGCATTTTTTTTTTGGTTTCTTTAGAACTTTGATTATATTGTGTTTTTCTCTAGATAGATATCCATTTACATTGTTATATTGCTGTTAATGTACTGACCTATTATCTTGTTTATTATTGTGATGTTGTATCTGCTTATTGTAAGTCGCTTTGGATTAAAAGCGTCTGCTAAATGCCTAAACTGTAAACTGTAAACTATCGACACTGTCGAGCAGAAACCTTGTATACTGTATGTACGTTTCTTCGTACTGGGGGCCAAGGGGAGGCAGTATAGAGACCAGGATTAGTTTTTGTGAGGATATCTACCCTAGGAGACACGGGGAGAACATGCAAACTCCACACAGAAAGGCCCTTTTGCCAACCCCACCTAGGATGTGGGTGCTGATGACACAGAGGAGGAAACACGCCCCCAGCGCCCACAGCGTTGGTAGAGATTCTACGATTGCCATTAGAAAAACAATTATTATACTAGAACTGTGTTTTTCAACTTTGGGTACATACAGTGGTTTATTTGAAGGTACTACGCCAGGGTTACGTTAGTGTTGCGGTTGCAGTGGTGTGTTTTCTTATTATGTCCTCTCCTTCCGTCTCCAGGGTACCACTCTCCTTCTCCCTCTGTGAGCTGCAGAGCGTGAGTGATTGAACAATCTACTCACCAGGGCTCGGCTATTAAAAGCCTGGGGAAGAGTGCAGGCAGGGCCAGTGGGCCATTCAGCAGTGAGGAGCTGCAGTATTCTTCGACACAACCAGTTGTGGATGGTTACTACTTTTAAATGTATATCTTTGGCAACCAGTGTAATCCTCAAGTGTGGAGTTAAACTGATGAAAGAATACAGAAGAGTTAAAGTGTAGTTCTTTTGAATTTATTGAAATAAAAATCAACCGCGAGGTCCTGAGGCCTTAGGCCTTGAGGCTCATGAGGCGCTCCAGATCAAGCTGACAGGCGCTGGTCAGCCTCTGGTCTCACAAGCGGACATACATACCTTCAGAGTTGGCAAGTCGTGGTGGACATAATAGTTTATCACCTGTTTAGGAATTGCACCTTCAGTAGTAGCATTTAGAAGAAAACAAATGAAAATCTGCCTTGAGAATAGCATATGTGCTAGTGCTACTCCCCATGAGTATGAAATAATAGCAAAATTGCCACTGTGTGAATATAATATATTGCCAGCGCTACATGGATTCTCCATCCTACACAAGAAAGAAGCAAAGATTAGTAATCTTGAATTTTTATTCTTTCATAACATTTGGTTATCATCGTGTAATACATATCACATACTCACCAATGCTACGATTACTCAACGTCACCATTGGAATTATACCCTTGCTGCATGTCCTGTAATTCTGTGTCAGTTCTAATATCTATTATTAATATTATTGACAAGAGGTGTGACTTATCAATGTTTTTTAAACATTGGTCAGAGCGTGTCCCATTAGGCATCTAACACTCACAGCTAGAAGGTCCTGGGTTCGATTCCCGCCGGGGACGCTGTGGGTGCTCGGGTCGTGTTCTCTCCTCCTCGTCATCAGTGCCCATACCCTAGGTGGGGTTGGCAAAAGGGCCTTTCTGTGAGGAGTTTGCATGTTCTCCCCATGTCTCCTAGGGTAGGTAGCCTCACAAAAAACATGCAGTAATCCTGGTCTCTATAATGCCTCTTCATATACATACAGTATATGAATTTCACTATCAAAATGAGCTATTTTAATTCTTACCTCTGCACACTGCCAGCAGCTACTTCCATTTGACCACCACTCACTCAGAAAATGAGACAATTAAACAATTTCTAAAAGTACAGAATAATTCATATTCTGTCTTGGTTGGTCTTTGTAAGAGACAGACAGCTTTGCAAACTGTGTTAAATATTAAAGACACTTAAAGTCACTTATGTACTGTTATGTACAGTATACTCTGTCACAGCTGTTAGCTCTGGCATTGATTTTATTGATATTTACCTCAAACTGAAATGCAACCGTATCGTATCTCTGCATTATGTTGTCACAGTGAGCAACCTTTTGGAGTGCTCTCAGTGTCTATCTTTAGAGACCAGCTAATTGTGAGCCAGACAGAGGTAACCAGACACATTAAGGCTAAAGGGGAAATGAATCAGTCCGTGTCTGTTGATGTTTATTAACTTGCTTTAGCACTTAAACCCCACTTCATTGACTGGGATCATCCAGAGGTCTATACTTGGTCCCCTCCTTTTGTCCCTCTACCAAATATCTTTGCTGAAAATAACTGATCTACAGGCTCACAATACGCTGAGACGTATTGTGAAATTGTAGATCTATGTTTTCATCATGTCACGCCCACGGCCAGAAAAGGAACGCTAGGGTTCATTTGGTTAATGCCACTTACCCATTGGCAGTCATTGACAGTGTCAGTGTTGCTTGGTGAGTACTCAAATGTCCTTTTTGCTGCACTTTTCACTCTTGCTGTTTGGGAAGCCTGTTCAGAGGGGAGGGGAGTTGGGTGGGCTAAATTGTGGAGCAAATAGGGGAAACACACACAAAAAAAGAAAACACTTTGGAAGAACTCAAGTGTAAACTGGCCTTATAGGCTATATGGGCTTGTTCAAATCCTCTCCAAATTGGATTGGACCCAATTATCCTGGGATCAGTACCATTTGCAGGTTTCTGATCCGGTCGGGAGCAGAAAGAACCTACTGTACGTCATGTTGTTGCAGGCAGACTACAGGTTTGCCGGAAACATGTTTAAAATGGTTCTAAATTGGTATGATCGTTTCATTTCTTTTGGTATAATAATCGTTTGGTGAGTTCATCTTTTATTTTAATTATTTTATTTTTAATTATTTTATTTTAGCGCGACTAGCAAGAATAAATAATTGAAAAATGATTACGGATTTAATGTTACATCATGTTGCAGTTACAGTAGTTGTAGTCATCAGGCTTCTTTCCAGTCATCTTTCCTGTTTAGGCCATGCCTAGACTGGATCATACGGTTTAGAATGAATACCAGGCTTTCCTACAAGGTGGAAAGTCTGGTAATGCGAGGTTAGGACCCAATAGACCCTTAAACACTTAAACCCTACTGTAGTATTGACTGTAATCAAATGTTTGCCCCATAATAGGGAAGCTAGGGTTCATGTTTTTACTCTGGGTTAAATTAACACTGGACTTTACAGTCTAGAGTTTGCATAGAGGCCAATATAGAGAAGTATAATAATTACACTACGACATGTGTACCCTAACTGTACAGTATATTCCTCCGAACATGACCATGTCAGTTCCATTCTATGTAAGCAATCCTTTACTTCTGCAGTGAATATATTTTGGCCAGTCAGAGGAAAAACTTGAAATCACTATTTTGTTTGTGTGTATTTTGTGTGTGTGTGTGTGTGTGTGTGTGTGTGTGTGTGTGTGTGTGTGTGTGTGTGTGTGTGTGTGTGTGCGTGCGTGCGTGCGTGCGTGCGTGCGTGCGTGCGTGCGTGTGTGTGTGTAACCTTGGGAGGGACAGGCCTTACTGAGTGCCTGCGAGCACAGCACTATCTTTAGCCTTTGTAGAAGCATTTTTCTACAGGCCTGCTCCCTCTCTCCCCCTTCCTCAACTCCCCTCAACCCACTTACTCACTGTTGGCTGCACATGCAAACATGCACACTTATGCATGCTTGCACGCATTCACACATGCACGCACACACACCCTCATACACACACACACACACACACACACACACACACACACACACACACACACACACACACACACACACACACACACACACACACACACACACACACACACACACACACAGGCATGAGTAGTAGTAGGATGGTGGGAGATCCGAGTGCACACTTATGAAGAAGACGCATGCAAGCTTGCACGCTCTGCAACCGTTACCGGGCAGATTAGAGAAAGAAACCCATTTATGGCATGTAGAAAAACACGTGCCACATGTTTGTTGTTATTGCAGAGTGAATGACTTGACTTGACCTGACTCCTGCTCACTGCCTGTCCTTGATTCCTTCCTGAAGGCAGCTGTCAGCTCCAGGCCTCTCATAGGCGACACCATAGCATTCTTTACTGACCAATAGTGTAGGAAATACTGAAAGTGTACAGTATATGCAATGTGGGTACATCATACATGCCAAATCAAGCTATCCTCATGTGTCATATTATGTAACAGTTCTGTCTCCTCTATCTGGATGGATGGATAATTGGGTGAAAAAATATGAATTAATACTTACCTGTTATAACTATACAAATACTTCTGTAAATGTGCATGCGTGCGACCATGTGTGCGTGCGTGAGTGTGTGTGTGCGTGTGTGCATGTTTGGACCATAGACTGTCAAATGAATGGATAAAGCTAAAATAATTGATGCTGCAGTATCAGTGAGATTCAGGCCCATCAGGCCACATGAAGCCTCTCTCATTTTGTATCTAGCATGTCATGAAACTCCATTCACAGTGGCTACCGTGTGAAGGCAAAATAACAGGCTGCTTTTCCACTGAGCTGGCTTCACTTATTCATTATGTCAGCCTGATTCTGACATCCTCGCCCCATTTGATGGGAGATGACTTTGTCACCCAGCAGAGCCTGAGCCTAGCACTATATCTGTCTGCCCATCGTGTGAAAATGACCTGGAACTATTTAACCGTGAGATTGTCTACGAGAAGATGAAAGATATAGATGTAAACATACTGTATACCTACAGCTCCTTCCATCTGTCTCTTTAAGCTCTCTGAATCTGTCAGCACCACTGCCCTAAACATGTCATGTTGTAAGCACCCGGGAGGAACCAAACAAAGTTCCTGTTTCTACACAAAAAAGGAGGCGATGCCACCAGAGGCAAGAACAATGGGGTAAATATCTGGCAACATCTGGCTTTATCTGTTTGCCCAAAGTTTGTTGTACACCCCAGGGTCACATTGGCCAAGCTTCACGTGACGGCCTACATCTGGCCTACATCTTTGCACAAAGCACCCAAAGTTTGTTGTATACGCCCAGGGTCACATTGGCCTAGCTTTGCGGGACGCTTAATGAAATTAACTCATAAATAGCACCGCTCACTTCACACTAGGTGTGATTTTTTCACCCAGATTTATCTCCCTCTCCTTTTCTCCCCTCTCCTTACTCTCTCTGCTTTTCTCCCCATTTCTTACTCTCTATACTTTTCTTACATTCTCTCCCTCCCTCTGTCTCTTATTGTAATATTCAAAGCTGGCAGGAGATCATACTGTAAATGTACAGTATCTGCTGTGCATTGATGCTGGCAGCCAGCAGGCCACCAGAGATCAGTAATACGATAACCCCCACCCGTTTATTGGTCATCCCCTGACACAAGCTGGAGTGTGAGCTATCCTACAGTTGACAAGAGGAGAGTGAATTGCTTTGTGCGTCCTGTTAACCTGTTTCCTTTGTCACAGCTCTCAAAGAGCAGATCATGCTCATTGTAGACAGCACTTCCACAGTTACAGGGATCGTTGTTGTCTTCAAGGCAGGCTGTCTTGTCAAGTCAAGAGTGTTCATCTCATCCAAGTTTGTCCTGCAAACGTGTCCTTGACCTGTGCGTTTCCTGTGCGTTTCCTCCATCCATAATGTGCCTGAGAAAATAGGAACACCTTTAATTGCGACTGAAGGTCGCAGTTTACCATGAGAAATGTCACAGCTTGTCCGTAGACGTGTAGACACGTAGGGGCAAACCCATAGACTGTAAAAATGTGTCATCATCATGTCATCATGCTCTGATGTCACTGTGATGTCACACTAACAGAATCCCTTTTATACCCATATACATGTATGGAGTTCACTGATGTCATCAATATTAATGATGCCCTGTTAGAGAGATCCCTGCGATGCCAGGGGGAACAAATCCCTTTTATGCCCATATATGGAGATATGGAGATCCCTGTGATGCCAGGGGAACCAATCCCTTTTATGCCCATACCGGTATATGGAGATCCCTGATATCCACATCCCTGATGTCCACGTCACTGTGGCGCGACCTCGCCCTCTAGGGTGAGGTCGCTTGTCGCCCTGAGGCGTCTTAGTAAACAGTATTTTCACTCACTGATATGTCTGGTTGTTAGCAATAACGTACATGAAACATAACTGCTGAATGTGAGATGTACATCCTGGTAAAAGCAGGTATATTCTCTCAAAGCGCAGTGTACCCTTGATAGCACAACGGGACATTCGGTCACGTTAAACGATGCCCGGGGCAAATCATTACTGTACGCCTCCTAGGTCTTTCCATCCAAGTTTAATGAGTTCCTAATGGGAAGTGGGAGGGTGGAAGAAGGGTTCATGTCAAACTCATCTGCTACAGTTACAGATCACTGGGCACCCAACTTCACGAGGTCATTTAACCCATTTAGGACTGAGGCAGATTCTAAAAACTAACATTGGCTTCCAAAGTTTGCAGGATTGGTCCATTTTGAACAAAATGCCTCAAATCATGAACGCAGCTTGCGTTTTCTGAAACTTTTTGCATGCACATTTCAACTAGGGCTGAGGAAGGATTGCCCCCATTTTCACATTGGCCTGTTATAGCGTTACCAGGAGGCAGATCTTTTCAAAACAATTGTTTTTACAATACTTCTACACGTTTTGTCCAAATGTCACACACACCTCGATGCACTCAATACCAAACAATGCATGCCTGCAACCAAAATGCATCACCTGGCGGAGAGAGAGGAGAGCACTGCTTCTAGTTTACCTCTACACTAAATCTCTTTGCTGCATTATACTGCATCATACTGTAGATCTGCTATTTCTGCCAAATGTTATGCTCAGAATATGGACGCAAAGGGTTCATGTGGTTAAGGAAGTGACTGTAGGTACAGTAGGTTGAGCGACTTCACCATCAATTCATTAACAGTATTGACAGACTTGTCTCTAATGCATTATTGTGCATGCAAGGGTGAAAGACCTACCAAGTTTTTCCTAGTGATTATATTTGATTTTGCTATGAGGTAAATACTTACAGAGAACCAGGAATAACACCACCTGACTTGAACACGGGACATTTCTGACATACTGTAAATATGTAATAACCGACTCTTTGACATATTATTTCTTGATGATCTAGCAGAGCATGGGACCGCCTTGCACGGAGTCTCCAGAGGGCTTGCCCTCACGTCTAGACTTGACTCAGGAGCATTTTGTAACCAAGGCCCAGAACAATAAAGTGCACTGGTTCCTGGCAACACTCCCAGAGCTATAGCCCTCTAATAGGATTAAAGCGAAGAGGGAGGACTCATGTGCATGTCACCAGTGGACACAGGGGGTCAAATAGTTGCCATTCCCTGGATGCTCGACACACAAGCAGTGTTATATAAGATGGATGTTGTGACATTGGAGGGATTGGAAAAATGGTATGATGGCTTGAGCAGAATTAGTTGCATTCCCATAGGAAATGTGTTGGTCTCAGTTATGTATTATAGCTTTACATGAATTTATGGTAGAGCCTTCACATCATGTTCATCCATCAGCCAACACTGATCCAATCTGGCAAAGCCATCATCAAAAAAAGTTCCTTAGAGTCTCCATAGAGTCTGTTCTTGAGAGATTAACACTGATCAAATCCTGATTATGCAGATTGATATGATATCAATCAAGCACAAAACAGGGAGAAGAGGTGAATGATTTTGTTTTGTATTGGTAAACAGGGTGTCATATCATTATTTCACTACTGCATAAAAACACCTGGACAGCATTTCTTGCTAAATACATGTTGGACTTCTGAATGTTTTTATATCTGTGTATCTTTTTTGAATAGAACAATCTGGGCTGTGTCAAAATAGCTCCCTAATAAGGTGAGAAGGACGGCATCTGCATTCTTTGTTTGAAGTGTGCACCGCATTGGAGCCAAACATGTGCAAATCCGCATCCTTATGTTCCCCAGGATCTATGTTCCCCACTTAGCTTATGGTCCGGATTCTGCTGTGTGCTGCTCCGCCTTCCCATGGACCCATGAACAGTGAGATCTTTGATGGACCAACATGAAAAAGAGGAACAAAAGCAATGCTGCAGTGGTGCATGAGACTGGAGCATAGCTGGGATGAACAAAGAGGGGTCTATGAGAGTCTCCTTTGGGAGGCAAGGCCCCCAAATACCCGATCTGATCCGCATGGGTTCCTCTTCACAACCCAGGCCAGGCCAGGATTCCTGGCTTCACCTCTACAAGTGCAGATTTTGGTTCATTCTACTCGCATGATGATCATGAACTAATGTACCAAATAATGCTCAGTGTATTGGTTTATTTATTTTATAAATTATATCATATTATGTTCTGAAAGGCCTTGTCAGTTTGATAGATTATTTTCCATGCCAGACAAGACAGTACAGAGTATATTCCTCGTGGCATATAGAACAATACGAGTGCAATTCATTTACTAATAAAGTACTCCTCAATGGGGCGCAACAAGTGAGAGCACACAACACAGTACACCTGAATCAACTTCTAAGTGGAACGCATGAATGTACTGCAGAAAACAAAGCTGGTTGCTTTCTGTTGAAGTGGATCACACACGACAGTTTAGTCCATTTACCTGGTGCTTTTGGGCGTAATTCCCCACAGATCCATGAGACCAGCTTTTGTATGTCACTGAATAAAGATTTCCGATAACGCTAACAAAAAGATTGTTTACCCACTGACACCCTGCATGGAGCCCACAGCCAACCAACCACCCTCTGCCTTTAGAAAGAGCATTAAAGACAGCGAGAGAGAGAGAGGGGACCACAATGGAAACAAGCCTTTAGGACCTTTTTTTGCCCTTTTATTGTATAATTGTACCTTAGCAAATTGGTAAAAAGTGTTCAATCAATCAAAAATAGAGAAAGAAAGAAAGAATAAAAGAAAGATAGAAAGAAAGTGGACATGATCTCCCCTGAGATAGGGCGGTGTCAACCACAAAGTGTTGACCATGAGGCTCACATGTGTCATCTCACGTGCCACCTCCCCCCCACCATCACCACACCCCCCCATCTCCACAAGACCTGGTGAACCCTCTATTACAGCTGGGCCAGGCAAACAGCGGAGGGCCAGGGTTACAAGAGAATGTGTGGCTGCTGCAGCAAAGCTAACCACCCGCAGCGCTGATCGAGGTGACACTGGGGGAGGACACGCACGCATGCACACGCACGCACACACACACACACACACACACACACACACACACACACACACACACACAGTCACACACACACACACACACACACACACACACACACACACACACACACACACACACACACACACACACACACACGTGACAGTGCTGTGATCCTGATCCCGCAGGCAGGGTGCAATGTCAACAAAAGCCACGTGGGCATGGGATTCACAGCATGTTTGCCGTGAAGTATCACAAGTCTTACTCAGAATGGAGAGATAACAGTTTCAACTCATCCATCCCAAAGGGCTGCTTGGGGCGAAGCCAAATTGACCCAAATGGATCCCATGTAATTCCTATACTCATGTTTATTATCACTGGATCCAAACTAGGCCAGTCTTAAAACTCTGAACTCAGCATATAACCAGGACCGCCAGTGGGCCCACAGCTGTGTTAGCGGGGAAAGAAAACAGAAGACAACACATCAGCGTTGGCTCCTCCTGAGTCCTGACACAGCAATGCAGTGCATCCATACCAGAGCAGCCCTGTTTATGTTCGCCTGGCCATTATCCTTTAGACATCAATGTAATAGTCTGGATTAAAGAGGAGGTGTTGAGTCTGATGGCTACCACACACACACACACCATGGCACACACCAGATGGGATTCTGGGTAATCCCAACATGGGATCAGAATGAAACCGTCAGTGTTGTGTTCAATGTGTTGTGTTACATGTCAGGGGACAATGGATTAATTGCAGCCAAATCAGGACCAGTACATAAATCTGGGCTGACCTACTGAGACGTAATAAACAATCAACAAAAGATCTGTAAACAAGATATTCACATAAGAGCTAAGGAAGACAAGCAAGCTGGATTTCAATTGGAGTGGTAAATGGTAAATGGTGCATTTATATAGCGCTTTTATCCAAAGCGCTTTACAGAGATACATTCACGCACACATTCATACACCGGTGGCGGAGGAAACCATGCAAGGCACCAACCTGCTCACCGGGAGCAATGAGTGGCAGTGGTTTGCTATGTAGTGATCCATGATAAGAAATGAATACAATAACACATTGTGTTTTCTTCTGTAACAGCTTGGGGAAAAGATATCAAAGTCATATTACAATGCATTGTTTATTTATTTAAAGGTAGAGTTATTAAGAGATGTTTTGGTTATTTCTCATGATGAAGCTCTATATTGTGATAATAATTTATTATATATACGTTGTTATATATAGACCAGGGGTCTTCAACAGGGGGTCCGGGACCCCTTGGGGGTCCTCAGAGTTACTACAGGGGGTCCTCCAAATCTTTGTGTGATAGAAACTATTTGTTTGAGGTGTTGTGAGCAAAGAGCTTTTGTGTAGAGGGGAAAAAGAGCAGTCTAAGTACAGAGTGAAAGGTCAAGTTTATCAAGTATTGACGGTTCACTAGGTGAAATATCAGAAAACACACATTAACATGAATCCAAAATATACTGATGATTGTGCTGTCAAACAATGAAACTATGTGGAATCTATGAAGAGTTGCGGGGGTCCCTGCTTTATCTCTCTCTCCACTAAGGGGTCCTTGGCCTGAAAACGTTGAAGACCCCTGATATAGACTGTTTGTTTAATAACAGGGGTCTCCTCCAGCTCTTTAATGCATTGAAAAGACATTTTCAGGTGGGTTGCCAATTTCAGCCAATTCAGAAAGAGTATCAGCTTGAACTTTATAGTTCTCCTGTTCCAATTCGGTCTGCTCATTTCTTTGTCATCACTTCCAATCTCACTTGTTTATCCTGTTTCTTGCTCTCTCTCACTGTCTCTGATAAATTAAATTGGTATCGCAACCTGAAATTGCAGTTCCTGTTTACAAATGAGCTGGAGAGACAGTGAGACCTCTGTTACTGAACAAACACTGTGATGTTTCCTATAGAGTCAGAATCAGAATATAGAGCTATTCAACATTTATTTTAACCAGGCGGCAAGGAAGCTCCGCTGCGATGTCTCTTTCCCACCGGATGGCTGTAACTTGGCGACACTCCGTCCCCCTAGTCAATCGATTGAGATTCAATCTCATGCCGCTGGGACTGAAAGTTCAATGCTTGTCTTTGAACCCCACAGAGTCACCTGGTCTTTCTGGGTTTTTGGGCTTATTTAACGCAAGAAGCAGTTCCGAGTACGGAAGCAGGCGTGGTTATAGACGCGTCTCCAAGGCCAAGTGTGTTGCCAAGTTACAGCAATCCGGTGAAACTATGTGGAATCTATGTGACCTTTGTGAAGTTGCATCTGTGGTGCACGACTGAGAAATACTGGCAACACAAACAATACCAGATCAGATTGCACTCGCAATGTAATCAAATCCAGTGAAATACTAAACCATGAAATCATTGATGAAGTCTGTGTTTCATGCCCCCACTGAAATGTTCTGTTTTGAATGTTTCAATCTCTGTAAATATGCAGACCATAATTTCCTGGAGGCTCCCTGGAGCCATGAATCACCCCACGCCTAGGAGTCTGCAGAGAAGCGAAACATATTTATGAATATGAATACACGCGCCCCACTTCCCAGAGGTGAGATCCCTTATTCATGTGAAAATAATTACTGTCCGTAGCCAATGGCCAAGGACATCTAAAAGAAAGACGATTAGATCCATATTATGTTGTACCTTGGGGTTCACCCAAGAGCGGTGGTGGTGGATGCAAGTGTGTTCGACCATACTCGCACACAAGAGCCCCTCCCCCACGTTGGAGAGCTGTTTTTACAACTAAGAAATATAAACGCCGGTTTCATGTGTGAATGTTTTTCTCTCGCCGTCACCTATATAGACAACAACATTACACAGTGTGATGTAGCATCTTCACTGAATAAGCTCTCCAAATTTATGACCCAAGCCGTGGATATCCCTGGGAGGCCTTTGCCAGTCGCTCAACGCTTAAAGGCCTCAGTTCTATTTGGTTTATGGACATTTTGGATGAAAAGACAGGAGGACAAATCTGGCCCTCCCACAAACATAGTCCCCCTTTCAACCTTCAAAAGACTTTCACAATACACACTGTGCGTAGTGGCATGAACACCCCACCCCCTTTTACTTCCACAGCAGTGTCAGCTTCTCACAAATCCCTGATCAGTGTGAAACATGAGATGTTTTCACTCTGATTCGCACCAATATCAGCCCTGGTTGAGAGTGAGAAATATATATAATGGATGGGGAGGGTGCCTAGAGAGAGAGAGAGAGAGAGAGAGAGAGTGAGCAAGCAAGCAAAGTAAGAAATAAAAAGGGAAGGAGAGATTGATTGAAAGAACGAGAGTCTGACAGAGAAGGAGAGACAAAGAGTTGGTATTCCAGTATTGATTTGCGCTACATTTCTAATCTCCCTGCCCCCTCGGTAACCCCAGCTGGATTGGACGTGCAACCACAAAAGCAATCTGACCCCCACTATTGCCCTCTCAGGTCATCCTTTTAGTGGCTGCAAGTGCTGTCCCAGGGTTGCCGTGGTGATACGTAATTATGTCTGCGCCTGGCTGGAGATGCTGAGAGGCTGAGATTTGTGTTCAGTGCACCATCACATTTCATCTGAAGGTTCTGAGGAAGGAATGCAGTGGAACATCACTGTCTGGAGGTTTTTATCTCAAAGACGTTTCCAAATAAATGAAAAAGGCTAACCAACTGGGACTTCTATGGTCTAGTTTGTTGAATCATAGGATCAAAACTCCAAAGAGGTAAATAGTATTTGAAGCCACCAAAGCAAAAGGCCAAATCACTCTACTGTACTTCTGACAGGTACAGGTACAACAGGCACTCTGACAACGGGCACAACGGGTATTGCAGAACCAGAGGGGCATGTGTTCCCAACGGGCATTGCCCTGGTTGTGTCAAAGCAGGGCGAACCGGTCGAAAGAGGCAAGTGGGGACGATGCACCACTTCCTCCTGCTATATCTCTGCCACAGGGACTTCCAATAAACCACACAGTGTTTGTGGTTGGTGTTTGTGTGAGCCTGAAGCCACAACAGATGTAAGGGGTAGCGAGACCTGTGTATAAGAGGTGGCCACCTCTTATACACAGATGGTGGCACCCTGTCACCCCATATTTCCAGGGATATACAGTACCTGTTGACGGGTGACGGCATGCCCTGACTAATCCCCCATAATCCTCTGTTTCTCCGGCCCCCGAGACTTCCCTCCTCAAGGCGTATTCCTGTCAGCTGCCATCCGGAGACGCACGTGAGGTACAGTGGAGAGAAACACGAGTGAGAGAGAAAGAGAGGAATTGTGAGGTGGAGGTACAGAGAAATTACCTATGAACCTGTGACCGTGCATGCATGTGAGTCAGTGTGAATACATCGTTTATGGGGGAAAATCCAGCCAAAAGAAAATGGCAAGAAAAAGTGCTATTAATCACCACCATGGGCTCCTTTCATTAGACGGATGACAGTCACAACTCGAGCCCAGCATGGCATCGAGGCACGCAATCACCTTTCTCTAAGATGGGACATAAGCTCCACTACATTGTTCTTCCACTTGTTTTACCATTCCCTTCCTTCTTGGCGGGTGTTGGTGCTTCTACAGAGAGCCGTGTCTCCCGGCTTCAGTATTAGCTCCCATCGCGATGCTAATTTATTCAGAGAAGCAGCTGCTGTGTCAAGATGATTCTGCAAAAGGTGTCCTGAAAAGTTTTTAATGAGATCACCGTTGTGAATAATGCGGACAGTCAGGCCATAGAGGTCATACTGTGTGTGTGTGTGTGTGTGTGTGTGTGTGTGTGTGTGTGTGTGTGTGTGTGTGTGCGCGCGTGCGTGCGCGGGCATATGTTGCTGTGCACACAGCACATGCATTATCTGTGACAACACATCAAGATGCCATCTCGTAAAACAGCGTATAGTTCACTATCTGGCATACAGTAGCAACAGATACTGTAGCATATGGTGGATAACGTGTCCTTGTGTATGTCAAAGAAAATGATTATGCACCATTATCTCATCATGCCATCTGCAACAAACAAAAGTGTATGGAATAATTATAGGGTTTATGCAGTGTGGGCATGTGTTTCATAACATCTTTGAAGGTCAACCCCTGGGCTGGTAATATCAAAACTGGGACATAATAAAGTGGATTACCACAGACCTTTGACCGGTTATGCTGTGGAGAACTGTTATAGAATCACTATAAATAGTAGTATAACAAATGTCATTATAAGTACTCTGTAAACTATCCTTTGCACATGTATTGTATATTGTACCTTATTGATTGATTGGATTGATTATTGGCACAGCATATTTGCACTTTAGCACTTTAGTGTCATTTGCACGGTAATGAAAGTCATGATTTTATTGTTTATTGAATATTTTGACTTTGTTTTGACTGGGTTTCTTTCCTGTCCAGCTGAGCTGACCACTCAGCCCTGACGAGCTCCACCTGTGCAAATGTTTGGAGGTGAATCATGATGGGCAACTCACACTGCAATACATCCCAGTGCAACACATTTAAGAGCAAGTGCAATTCTGAGTGCAATATGGTTTGAGTGCAATATCGAAGAAAAGTGCAATATATGTTTGTTTGTTTGTTTGTTTGTTTGTTTGATTGAATGCTGCAGCCCATACTGTAGGTTGTTCCAAGTTGCTGTTCTGTGTCTTTCCAGTGTGACTGGGCTGAACCATCGTGTCGAATGGCAGAGGGTGGTTGTGATGTGGCTGTGCTATTGGAATTGCTAAAGATATTTGTTTATATTAGTACTGTGATGTAGGTTTTGTGTGTAATGTTGAGGGTTAAAGGGTACTGTATACAGTATGTATGTTCTAGATCTAGATTGCTAACCTAACTGGAGTACTGGCTATTCAAAACAGTGGGATTTTGCCTTTGCAGATATATACAAGCAAGATACTATTTAAAAATAAAAAATATTCTTTTTAAATGCATTTAGAAGAAATGGCACACAATGCCAGGTTGTAAGAGGTTAACTGTGTGCTATCCCTCATAACCTCTTTGCACACGGAGAGCTCTTTTCTTCATAACCTGTTTTGTTGTTGGATTGTTAAAGTGCCCAGATCTTAAAAAGAAGTACTAGTTAATACTACTTAGTAATGGTGAATGTTACAGCTTGAATTATTTTGTATAGTGATGGCATGGCAATTGTACTTGTATAGCAGAAAATCACAATAGAAGGCCTAAGTCAAGGCACTTTGTCATGTAGAGCAGGTGTAGAGAGTGCTGTATAATTTGCCAAACGCAAACGGTCTCTCATTAACAGGCACTTTATGACAGTGGCAAGGGAAAACTCCGGTAGTTACAGAAAGAAATCTGGAACAGAGCCAGAATGTGGGTGGGTGGCCATGTGCCTGGGCTAGTTAGGCTAATTAATGCCTGATATATGCTTCCTCGCACGACTGTGTGATGTGACAAAGTATGAATAGGGCTTAAAGGGGCCACACCATGCTTTTAAAAATATATATCTTATATAAATATTGGTCCATAATATGGTTTTATATAGGGTTTAGCCTATACAACCACTCGGATATTGAAATTTCATGTTCTGTCTGTCTCTAATTCCAAGCCGTTTCAGATGCAATACTAAAAGCCCTTTGTTGGCAACGGGGCACTGTCTTTGGGCTAAAATTGGAACGATACAATGTATCGTTCTAATTTTAGCATGGCACCCTGCTAATCTTTAGCATCACTTTACCCCACCAACCCCATAAGAATCCATCCCAAAAGTACCGCCCCTTCTCTGCAGTTGCAAGGAAAGTGGAGGGGCAGTACTATGGAAATGGGCCCTGGTGTGACATCACACCAGTCCCCTTTTCAGAGAGAGAACCATTCGGACACACCCACTCAGAAAATCACAGAAATTAAAACCAAGGCTTAGAGTTAATGAATTGTATTTTTTGGGTGGAAAGATACACTAGCTGGGAATAATAAAATACATGAAAAAATGGAAAATGTTGCCTTTTATGGTGTGGCCCCTTTAATGGAGAGAGGGCAGACATAAAGAGATAGCAGGAGGAGAGAGACCATAGCATATAGACCAATGCAAGTCCCACACATATTGTATGAACAGTGTAAAATGCAAACAACTTGCCCAGTAACACATGTAAAACAATTTAGCTGATCAATTTCAACTGCAAAGTGTCGCAAGTTATACGTACCTGGTATAAAGTAGAGGATGAAAATCTTTTCCTGATGTCTGAGTTTAGCTGAACAGCTGGTGGTTGTCATGAACCTCAGGCTTGTAGTCGACGAGTGGCCAGTGACTCCTCAGTCAACGCAATTCAAGTATGGTAGGCTGGCCTGCTGGTCCAGCCAAAAACGTTACAGCAGTAGCTTGTACTCCGGGACCTCTGCTAAAGTATGTTTGTCAATGGCTGAGTGCTCTCAAACAACACTTTAATGGAATGTGACTATACAGAGAACAGGAGGGGTTATTGTTTCTCTGTCCCTGCTTATTCATAAATGCTTGGATGAAAAGTATTCAAAGTATGAACATGTATTTTGAACCAGAGCTTGCTGCGAGCATACCAGGTTCTTTGGAGTTTACTCAGCAGGAAGGAGGTCTAATTGCAACAAAATTGTCCCTGCTCCCTGCTGTGCTGACAGTGACAGTGCAGCATGTCTGTATGGTGACAATCTGGCTAGCCATCGTCAAGGAAAAGTTCGGTCGCTCTTTTCCCTTTTGCAGCAATGCGGAAGTCTATAATCGAGAGACTAGTATGGTGATGATGCATGTATAATGGAATCCTGTGTTTTTGAGGTAGAGCTTATGCCCAGCCATTGATAATAGACAGTTTCACAAACACATCTATTTATCATAGTTATTCCCCATGGTGAATAGTGATTTGATCCCACTCACAACCAACCAGCTCACCACTGATTGGTCTAATTGCAATGTCAGCAGCTGGGGATGAAGTGGAAATCAGAGTAAATGGACTTGTGTGGGAAGGTTGGAGGAGAGAAAGAAGCAGATTATCTTTCCATAACCTCATTTGTTTCTGTCCAAAAAAGAACCAATTATGAAAGACAAAATTCCTTGCTGAAAGGAATCTAAACAAACACGTAATCTATGATACATCCGTTCAACACATATTTCAAAAACGTAGCTGGATTTCCATGGGACTTCCTCTCCCCTAGCAACACCCTTTGGCCAAAACCTCCACTTATACACAAGATATCTCAAAATCTAATGGGCAGATTGCTGGGCAACTTGCTGAGCACATTCATGCAGAATCATGCTCCCAAGAGGATGAGCCCTAATCTAGCATTACCTTCGGCCAGAATCTCTGCTTGGTATAAGGCACTGGTTCCCAAACACTGGGTTTTGGTTTCCTACATTTTTTAATTCTAAAAAAAAACGAAGAAATTCATAAATTAGGGGAAAAAAATAAAAAGTTTAATATTGAGTGAAAATAGTCGATCTACAATCTCACAACGCGTTGCTTCGCGACACCTTTGGGGCCTTTATTTTACGGCATTATTAAAAAATACAGTGGAGTAAGATGGGCGGCAGGTACAGTGAAAGAACCAGATTGGAACCTACCATCACCATAACACCATCTCTGCCCAAGTGCATGCCAACTATCTGAGCCACCACCACTGACACACTTAATATATACCAGTAAGACGCCTCAGTCATCATACATACAATCCATTTTATGCCCATACATGGAGATCCCCTTCTGTAGAACCAGCCACACAGATATCAGCTGTCTTGGCCATATATGGATTCTGTTAGTGTGGTATGTGGCCGATGTGGCCTCCATATATATTGGCATTCCCATATGAAGTCCTCTTAGATAGGGGCTTAGTCAGAATCAGAATCAGAATCACTTTATTGCCAAAATATTGATGACATCAGGGAACTGCATATATGGGCATAAAAGGGATTCTGTTAATGTGGTTCCCCTGACATCACAGTGATGTCAGAGTGTGATGTCAGAGCGGCAAACCCATTCCGTTAGAGTGGTTCACCTGACATCACAGTGATGTCAGAGCAGCAAACCCATAGACCATAAGAAAGTGTACACGTCCAGACGGAGACATGATGTGCCGTTTCACATACTAAACGACAAACCGATGACACGGTGACTTAACAGAATGGGTCCAATTAGTTCCCATATGCTGTATATTTTGGACATGAATGTCAAGGTCTTTAAAACACAACAGGCAACAGAATGCAGCCGGAGACTATAATGGCATAACATCACATGGTCATATAATTAATTAATTGTCTCCACCAGCCGAAGGCATGGGGGAGAGTATGTTTTCCCCTTCGTCCGTCCGTGTGTTCGTCCGTGCGTGCGTGCGTCCGTCGGTGTGTCCTCGCAGTTTGTGAGCACCTAATCTCACTCGCCGTTGGCCCGGTCACTGCCAAAGTGAGCACACACATTCCCTGGATGCCATTCTAGAACCTCTGCCCTAAATTTTTCAAATGGGCCTTTTCTAGCGCCACCTAGTGGCCGATGTCCGCAAAACACATTTCTGTGCACTACTCTTACAGATTTTGTCCAAAAATCCTACAAATCGGTACTAGGCATTATCTCGACAGTCATGTGATCGACACGGATGTGTCCGATTTTGCATATTCCATCCTGATTGGCTAAGATTTGCTTCCAAATTTTGTAGGATTGAGCCGTTTTGAACAAAATGCCTCAAATTCCAAACGCAAAGTGCAATTATCATGAAATCGCGCACACACGTTCCCACTAGGTCGAGGAGAAATGCCACTTCAAATTTTTAATCGAAGCGTACACGTTCCACTAGGTCGAGGAGCTAATAAGCAGGGCGCTATACTGCCGATTGTGTTTTACCTATAACTCCTCCGATCAGTTTCAAACTTTGTAAGCGCACTCCCTAGAGGCCAAGGATAAACCTTTGCCCTGCATTTTTCACATCAGCCTTTTATAGCGCCACCTTTGGGCCGACTTATGTAAAACACATTTTTGGATATTACTCCTTCAGATTTTCTCCAAAAATAACACAAATCAGTACACAGTATCTCTATAGTCATGTGATCAAGTCTGATCCGTCTGATATTTCATATTCCATCCTGATTGGCTAATATTAGCTTCCAAAGTTTGCAGGATTACTCCGTTTTTGAACAAAATGCCTCAAATCATCAACGCAGCTTGCAACTAGAAGCAGTGCTCTTCCGAGCACAGGTCTCCACCAGGCTGTGCGTCCTGGTGGTGCTACTGTATAATAGGCCAATGTAAAAAGGGTGGCATATGTTCTTCACCTTAGATCTTTCATGGCAAACGGACGCTGCATGCATGATTTCAAGCATTGTGTTCCAAAAATGTGTTTTGCTAAAGTCTACCTGCTGGTGGCGCTATAACAGGACAATGTTAAAAAGGTAGCATTTGTTCCTTGACCTAGTGGGAATATGTGTGGCAAATGTCACGGTAATCGCAAGCTGCGTTGATGATTTGAGGCATTTTGTTCAAAAATGGAGCAATCCTGCAAACTTTGGAAGCTAATATTAGCCAATCAGGATGGAATGTGAAATATCAGACGGATCGGACTTGATCACATGACTATAGAGATACTGTGTACCGATTTGCATGATTTTTGGATAAAATCTCAAGGAGTAATATCCAAAAATGTGTTTTACATAAGTCGGCCCAAAGGTGGCGCTATAAAAGGCTGATGTGAAAAATGCAGGGCAAAGGTTTATCCTTAGCCTCTAGGGAGTGCGCTTACAAAGTTTGAAACTGATCGGTGGAGTTATAGGTAAAACCACAAATCGGGCTGTTATAGCGCCACCATGAGGCTGATAAAAAAAATTAAGTGGCATTTCTTCCTCGGCCTAGTGGGAACGTGTGTGCGCGATTTCATGATAATTGCACTTTGCGTTTGTGATTTGAGGCATTTTGTTCAAAACGGCTCAATCCCACAAACTTTGGAAGCCAATCTTAGCCAATCAGGATGGAATATGCAAAATCAGACAGATCCGTGTCGATCACATGACTGTCGAGATATTGCCTACCGATTTGTAGGATTTTTGGACAAAATCTGTAAGAGTAGTGCACAGAAATGTGTTTAGCAAACATCGGCCACTAGTTGGCGCTAGAAAAGGCCCATTTGAAAGATTTAGGGCAGAGGTTCTAGATTGGCATCCAGGGAATGTGTGTGCTCACTTTGGCAGCGACCGGGCCAACGGCGACTGAGATTTGGCGCTCACAAACTGCGAGGACGCACGGACGCACGCACGCACGCACGGACGGACGGACGGACGGACACACGGACGGAGGGGAAAACATACTCTCCCTCAGCCTTCGGCTGGTGGAGACAATTACCGTGAAATTTGCCACACATATTCCCACTATGTCAAGGAACAAATGCTACCCTTTTCACATTGGCCTGTTATAGCGCCACCAGCAGGTAGACTTTAGCAAAATACATTTTTTGGAACACAATGCTTCAAATCATGCATGCAGCGTCCGATTGCCATGAAAGGTCTCTAAGGCGAAGAACATATGCCACCCTTTTTACATTGGCCTATTATACAGTAGCACCACCAGGATGCACGGCCTGGTGGAGACCTGTGCTCGGAAGAGCACTTCTTCTAGTTATAAGTGTACCCATTTTTGTTTTGTAGGCCTAACTGTAATTGAGTGTGTCTGCAGAATAATACATTCAACTGCAATAGTCAAACTAGCTATTTATGCACTCATTGCATCACATCTGCATCATACTGCATGCATGTACACATGTATTGTAGGCTTTGCTCTTTCAGTCATGGCTCATATGCTATATGCTGTAGGACATTCCATTTGTCTTCACCAGGGTGGCAGCAGAGGTCCAATTGTGGCTATTTATAGTTATGAAAGGAAATGTCGTCATGTTCATTTTATTACCTGGGGCGGAATTTGATTCTTTGAATAATCCATCTATTCTACAGTGTAAATCCATAGGCACAAAACTAAACCAGATTCCCATGGAGAGTTTTCTTCCCAGATAACACATTTGAAAAGATATTAAAAGATATTTGAATCTTTGTTGTCAAATGGATGTCATTCAAGTGTCCCAAGTAACACATGCACAGTGCACACTATGGCACCAATCCATCAAGGCGCCCTGAATTCCAGTAACATTAAGTACAAAGATTACAATGGACGTTCAGTACAGTGCTTTGATTTATTAAATCTTCAATGATAAAAAAAAAAACTAAACAAAACTAAAGAAATTGTACAATTTGTATAAACACTATTTGTTAGTCCAAGTGAAACCTCTGTGGCATGAGAGGAATGCATTTAGGATTATTGTTCCATGGCTATGAACATAAATTCTATGCCATTTTACTTCATACTGCTGAAAACATATTTTTGAAAATCCTATTCAAAATGTGGATAAACGGGTACACATGTCAGTGCAACGGTATTACAACTTTGGAGAGAAAAGAAGTGGATACTACTTTATAAAATATCTGGTGACTAGAAAAATCATTCTTTACCTAAGCCTGTATTTCAGTCAATTCCTTTTCTTCACCAAAGAAGACAGCTTTCCTTTACTTCACCAAGCACTCATCACATTGTGGGAAAAGCTAATGTTACAAGGAAATGTTTCTCTCAACAAGGGAGGACAAGTGCTCAATAATGATCTCTCTTAAAATCCCAATTCTCAAGGTGTCCTTTTGGAAATCTATAACACAAAGTCATTAAGTACAAATGGCAGCTGCACAGCAAGAAGAGTGTTTGAGTAACTGTGTCCATACAGCAAGACAAATTAGGACCAAAATCCATTTCTCCTGACCCCGAGGCCACCTTAAGTTGGTTCCTTTGTTGGCACAAGAAGCCATCCCGTTAAAAAGGGGAAACCTATGAACTAAAAAGGTCTCGATAGTGAACAGATCTGAAAATATCCAGAGTGCGGGGATGAAAGGCTCATCTCTTTCTAGTTCTGCTGTGCTTCACAGTCTTCTTCCTCTTCATTATCATCTCGTAGAGTTTCTCCAGGCCCGTCTGGAGCCCCTGGCCATCCACGGCGCTGCAGCCCTGGACGTGGTGCAGTGTGGCGGCGCTCAGCTCATGCACGGCCAGCAGCTTTTCCACCTCGCCCGCCGCCAGGGCGGAGCCCACGACGTCCTGCTTGTTGGCCAGGACTAGCACCGGCACGCCCTGGTTCTCTGAGGTGCGCGTGATCTTGTGCAGCTCCACCTTGGCCTCCTCCATGCGCTCCAGCTCGGTGGAGTCCACCACGAACACCATGCCGTCCGTCCGCCGCGTGTACGACTTCCACAGGGGCCGCAGCTTCTCCTGGCCGCCCACATCCCACACCTGGAGGGTGATGGCCCGCGAACTCCCGATGGCGACCTTGACCTTGATTGAATTGATTGAAGGATTTATTAGAAGTTTGCAATAGGAAAAAGTACAGTTTCATAACAGCACAAATCACTGGTACAAGGTCAACTAAAAGGAGATCCTAGTCATCTTTATTGCTTATTTACACTGGAACCACTTTATGTATCTCATATAACATTGAAAGACAGACGGATAGAACAGATTACTTTGCATAGGATAACATCAATAACAAAAGCAGAGAAATGGGGGGGGGGGGGGGGGGGATGGAAACATAAGGGCTTAATCTATTTACAAGTCACTAGTAGCAGCCCTCTGAAGGTGACTTTTCAGACCAATTTTGAAGGAGGATGGGATTTGCACTAATTTAAGGCCTGCGGAAGGGCATTCCACATGTTGGTGGTATAGCTGGAGAACGAATTAGTGTTAGTGTTTTAATGTTAAATCTAGGTTGAACATGATTAGTGAAGCTGCCTTTGGTGTTGTGATCATGGACATCCTTGACCTTTAGGAAGTATTTTGTCAGGTACATGGGTATCATTGAGGTGTAGTGTATCTTGTACACCAGGCCCATTGCAAGATGCTGTACTCTGTCAGCTACTTTGAGCCACCCCACGCTGACGTGGTGATAAACGGTAAGGTGGGCTCGAGGAGGAAGACCAACCTTCTCCGTGTTGAAGCCCTTGGTGGGGATGGTCTTGACGAACTCCTTCAGCTTCAGTCGGTAAAGCAGAGAGGTCTTGCCGGCCGAGTCTAGGCCAATCACCACCACGTGCAGCGACTGGAAGCTTGGCAGGAAGCGGGCGTTGGGGGCGATATCTGTCAGCTGGTTCCCCATGCTGCCCAGCGGACGGTTCTATCACCTACTTCAGGTCAGGTGTCAGATAAAATCCTTTGTCAACCGTTTGGCATTTATTCCCTGTTAGGTTGTGGAGAAGGTCAGGACCGGAGTGAGTCTCATGGCCTTATCAAAACAAACACAGCACAGAGTTAACATTCAAGGAGAAGACAATGGGTGTTTTTAGATAGAATGTGCTATTTCACATGATCATATTATATGGAGTGTGGTGAGTGGAGTTGAGAAACGAATGTCAGATAGACTGCAATGCATGCAACACACTGGGTGGAAACACTCACACTAAATAATATTACAAACACATCTGTAATACTGAACATCACATACATTGCCCAATCAGACTCACTGACATTTCTCAACTTTCAAAGCATGCAACCTGTCTGGACCTAAATATACAAAATTACACAATATCACAATGTGTTATTAGTTGTATTAAGTCTCTCAGAGAGACAGACTGACTGGCATAATAGGGTCACAAATAATTCCTCATTTGTGACCCTATTAAACAGTCATTGAATTGATTGTCTCCACCAGCCGAAGGCTGAGGGGAGAGTATGTTTTCCCCTCCGTCCGTCCGTCCGTGCGTCCGTCCGTCCGTCCGTCCGTGCGTCCGTGCGTCCGTGAGTCCTCGCAGTTTGTGAGCACCTAATCTCAGTCGCCGTTGGCCCGGACGCTGCCAAAGTGAACACACACACTCCCTGGATGCCAATCTAGAACCTCTGCCCTAAATTTTTCAAATGGGCCTTTTCTAGCGCCACCTAGTGGCCGATGTTTCGCGTCCGTGCGTCCTCGCAGTTTGTGAGCAGCTAATCTCAGTCGCTGTTGGCCCGGTTGCTGCCAAAGTGAGCACACACATTCCCTGGATGCCAATCTAGAACCTCTGCCCTAAATTTTTCAAATGGGCCTTTTCTAGCGCCACCTAGTGGCCGATGTTTGCAAAACACATTTCTGTGCACTATTCTTACAGATTTTGTCCAAAAATCCTACAAATCGGTAGGCAGTATCTCGACAGTCATGTGATCGACACGGATCTGTCCGATTTTGCATATTCCATCCTGATTGGCTAAGATTGGCTTCCAAAGTTTGTAGGATTGCGTGCGTCCTCGCAGTTTGTGAGCAGCTAATCTCAGTCGCCGTTGCCCCGGTCGCTGCCAAAGTGAGCACACACATTCCCTGGATGCCAAACTAGAACCTCTGCCCTAAATTTTTAAAATGGGCCTTTTCTAGCGCCACCTAGTGGCCGATGTTTGCAAAACACATTTCTGTGCACTATTCTTACAGATTTTGTCCAAAAATCCTACAAATCGGTAGGCAGTATCTCGACAGTCATGTGATCGACACGGATCTTTCCGATTTGGCATATTCCATCCTGATTGGCTAAGATTGGCTTCCAAAGTTTGTAGGATTGAGCCGTTTGGAACAAAATGCCTCAAATCACAAACGCAAAGTGCAATTATCATGAAATCGCGCACACACGTTCCCACTAGGCCGAGGAAGAAATGCCACGTATTCTTTTTTAAATCAGCCTCATGGTGGCGCTATAACAGGCTGATTTGTGGTTTTACCTATAACTCCACCGATCAGTTCACAAGGACGCACGGTCTGGTGGAGACCTGTGCTCGGAAGAGCACTGCTTCTAGTTTCCAGTGTAATGTATGTAATGTGGAAATGTGGGGACTCGAAACACTTAATTGGGTGGCTGGAAGTAACTCTACTTCCTTATTTACCCAGCCTAATCCTCTTAAGACTGCTAACCAGAATGGGTTTTCTTAGGGCCGGATTTATTTAAAGTTTAATGCAACATATCAATTCATGGGCAGACTCTGTCAACAGTCAGTTGCTGCAGCGCTAATCCTGTTGTTTGGGGTGCTGATCTCCATCAAACAGAATAGGGGGGAAACCGCTATCTAAACAGTTATCCCATTTCTGTCCTAGGGAAAAAACATTACTTTCAACAGACTGCTAAATTCTGTGAATATTCTGGAAAAGCACAGCAGTGACAGCCAGGCAATGATAATGCATTGAAGTAGTAGGCCACCTACAGTACATTAAAATATAATTTACAAATAACACTGCTCATTTATAACCTACATAATGGCCTATATCATACATAAATCCACCCAATTCACGGTAGAAAATTATAAGTCTTGCTATTAAAAGATATCAGATATGCAAAATGCTTGCAGTCCAATTTATACACATTTCACAGAAAGAAAGAAAAAAACAATAAAACATTAAAATCAAGAAATGAATTTTCTCTGCAATGCATAAATAAGTAGGCTAATGTCGCTTACAGGCCTACCTGCTCTAGATGTTGACTTGAATGGACGGTGAAAACATTATCCCAATGCAAGAAGAACACATCCACATTTCAACAAATAGTGCTTATTTCCAATGCTGAACGTGTACGCCTGATCCCGTCCGTTCCCTGCACTGACAGAGCACTGAAGGGACCCGAAATAACAAGCATGTGTGACGTCACTGTCCACTCTGGACGTCTACACGCCTCCCCCTGCTGGCAAAGTATGGGATTGCGGTGGCTGTTCGTTTCAGTGGTTCTCATGTCAAGGACCCCCAAATTGACACTTATTGAGCCTGCGGACCCCCCATTTGAAAAGATACCCAGGGGACCCCCTTAAGAGAATATTTTAAAGGCTCTGGCAGTGATTCTGAACCATTTTAATTTCAAGGACCTCCAGTTTGCTCATTCATTAGGCTACAGACCACCATTTAATGGCATTTCTATCTCTGCGAATCCAATTTATATTGTAAAATCAATGAGTGTACAAATGGAACCAAATGGATTTGGTTCCTTTTGTACACACTCAGAGCAGAGTTACAAACCCATAAGGGTCCATTTGTTTCCTAACTATCCATTATTTAGCTGGGGACCCCCTGGAACACCCTCAAGGACCCCTGGGGGTCCCCAGACCGCACTTTGAGAACCAATGGCGTATAAAGTGGGACAGGATTGGGAAGTAAACGAGAATCATTGTTTTCATGACGTCCCTAAATTCTTATCACAATAGTGCTTCAATCTTCAATTATTCAATTATATATTATATTGTTAATTATTGTTGTAAATTTCTTCAAGTCATACACTGATTATACATCTGCCTATCCTTACAGAACTACAGGTTAATATTTGTGTGATATGCATGCCACAATTTACTATCCAGAACCCCTCATCAGTCTTTATATATCTTGTGTCCTTTCTCAACAAGAACTAAGGCAGAAATCCAAAGGAGTAGCTACAAAACAATAAGCTGAAAGTAAAAGAGTTATCATTCGAGTATTACCTTATAAAATACAAAGTCCTGAATATCACAGTTATCTATACCCCCATTCTACTTTATAAGCCATGATAGTATCAAAATAGACAAGATTATGATTTTCATGTTTTCAGTTGTTTTTATTGAAAAGGTTCTTTTCATAATGCCCATGCCCATGGGATTTATTTATCATAGCTGCATGTTGATCATTTACATGTACTCTCTGTAAATTTCACACAGCATTTCCAACAGCGGTGAACACAGTGCAAACAAGCTTCTGCATTTTGGTAATTTTATCTATGTTGTGGTTTTAGACACAAATACAATTATTCTATTCTATTCCCTTCTCAAATTATTCTATACTACAGCGATAGAAATGACACATGAGATGTATAAACTCCAGCCATTATTAGCCCTTGGATGCTTTCCAAGATCAGCGATGGACAGATCCTTTAAATCTGTGATCTGGACATAATGAAGTCTTTAAGAAAGAGTATAATAATGAACAAAAGAATACAAATATAGGGCTATGATAAAGTGCTAATAAAAACATACAATGTATTATCAAGAGTCCACACCCAGTTTAGGAAATATGTGACATATAGTCGATAACTCATTCCCTGACCATAAGCAATTTCAGCAACAAAATAATGATACATTATATTACAAATAACACCGTACAGTATATGACAACAAATCACATGATAACAGATGATGCAGTATATCGTTGCTGTTGGGCAGAAACCTCTTATCTCCATGTTCAAATGTTTTGTGTTTTTTTGTAAATGAATGCCCTGCTTAATCATATTTCAGTGTCACACTAAAGGCATCAAAAGTAGCAGATTCACCAGCTCGAAACGCAGCACGGTGCGACGTGTTTTGAGCTTGTAGATCTGCTACTTTTGCTATTTTTGAATTTGAATCCTGAAAAGTAACACTTTTGGACATATGAGCTTTCCAAACTTTCCACCCAACGGCGACGATATCTGGTGACTGAAATCACAGGGTTTGCTAAAGCAGCATATAAGTAAAAAGAAAAAGTACGGTATATACCGCTATGCACAATACTGATGCTATCTTTCAGACAGCCAGTTATAAAGAATATTGTATTCACAATGCTTGTCTCTTTAGAGCATTGGTTCTCAAAGTGGGGTCCGGGGACCCCCAGGGGTCCTTGAGGGAGAACCAGGGGGTCCCCAGCTAAATGATAGTTAGGAACCAACTCTGCCCTCATGCTCAAGCCATAGGGTGAGGGATGGTGGAGTTGGCACCACAGTCAATATACTCATAGGTATTCAAAGACACTTGCTCCACATGGGATAGGTAGGTTATGTTCATCGTCATCCTGTGGAACACAAAAGAACTGTCATTTTTATTTTATTCATTTATTTCAGCAGAAAACCACACCAAAGTTTTCATAGAATGTGAAGTTTATCAAGAGAGTCCTGCCGACTCTGGTCATCCAGAGTTGTAATTTAAAAAACTGTACTGTAGGAGCCAAGTTACACATTATTATACTTTATAGCATGTTCTGTTCCTGTGGTGACTCAAAGAGCAAAATATGCAGTCAAACACTGTTTACAGTCATACTTCACCTTGTGCGTGCGTGCGTGCGTGCGTGCGTGTGTGTGTGTGTGTGTGTGTGTGTGTGTGTGTTTCTTTGTGTCTGTGTGTGTGTGTGTGTGTGTGTGTGTGTGTGTGTGTGTGTGTGTGTGTGTGTGTGTGTGTGTGTGTGTGTGTGTGTGTGAGAGAGAGAGAGAGAGAGAGAGAGAGAGAGGGAGGAAGTGAGAGAGAGTTGACTAATGCTGGATCCATTACATCCTCCTAGCAGACCAAGGAAGACACTCAAACCCAAATATTTCAAATCAGTCTCATGGTGGCCTTTTCTTTTTGCATTTTCTTCAGAAAACAGACTTTTTTCTACTACTGATACAGATTTGGTCTAAAATTCACACCAATCGGTACACATTAATCTCTGGAATCATGTCATAACAATGTATGAATCAGATTTTTCATTTTTAATTCCAATTGCCTTCCAAAGTTTGCAGGAGTCCGCGAGAGGCCTATTTTACAGGAAATGGCAAAACTCATGAACTGCTCTGATCTTCCCCTGATTTGAATCAGCTATCGAGGAGCCTCTAAACCAGTGGTTCCGTTTGCCTGGGACCCAAACTAGTGAAAACTAAACAGCAGATCTACAAGCTCACAACATGTCGCTTTGTGCTGCATTGTGAGCTTGTAGATCAGCTATTTTCACTACTTCTTAAACATTTATGTTCTATGGAATTTTGTTGATTTTTCTTTGATTTCTTCATGAAATTACAGAAAATGGGGAATGTTTTTTTTTTTATATTTTGAATAATAATAATTAATAAACAAAATGTAGGAAACAAAACAAAGGGACCCATAAAAATCTGTCCGCGACTCACAAATGGGTCCCGACCTAGTGTTTGGGAACCAGTGCTCTAAACCAGTGGTTCTCAACCTGTGGGGTCCCCAAATTATTTTGGGGGGTCCCCAGATGATTAGCCTAATGTGCAACATTGTTTTTTCACTCAACAGTAAACAAACCAACATAAAATTTAAGTGTATAGAGGGTTTATTCAAGTTTCTAAAGTGACGATTTAAGGACTTTTTAATACCTCTAAAATTACAAATTTAAGATTGGCCAAATTGTCAAATATTAGAGGCAGACAATGTGAAAATAGCCGATCTACATGCTCACAACGCCTCCCGACGCGAGGCGTTGTGAGCATGTAGATCTGCTATAATCACAATAGATTTGTGTTATATAAAAGGTTATGCCTCAACTCTTAATGCTCGTAAGGTGGAGGGGTCCCCAGTTAAAATATGATTATTTTGGGGGTCGCGGCCTGAAAAGGTTGAGGACCACTGCTCTAAACAACACAGAGCCAGAGGAGATTCCACTGACCACCACAAATGCAACAACTGTCACTTATTGTAGCAAAACGTGATTCTTTTCACTAAATTATGCAGAGTCATGTGACAATAACCATCAAACAGGGTTTTGATATTAAATACTGTTGGCCAGACTGTAGGTATACCCTGTTTTGTGCTGTGTTGACAACATGTGTAGGATGCCACCAGGGGGCCTGCAGGCTACAGGTCCTCACTGTGGACATACCTGGTAGGCCTGCAATTAGGCCTAAACTCTGTCTGCGTTTGCCGAAACCTGTTGGTGTTTTTTAATGTTTTAGCCCGTTGCCCAAATAAAGGCCTTTTATTTCTGAATCCACCTGAGTTCATGGACCTGGATTTTTGTGCCTCTGTGGCACATTCTGTCCTCTTTTGCTCACTGTATTCCCTTTCATGAGCACCGGTGGTTTGAGGGATACCAGTAGCACCCTTGCTATCTTCTTTCTCTCATTTGTTAGTAGTTTCATTTCAACCATTCCAAGTCCAAGTCTTTGCCAAAATGTCATTGAATGTAAAGAATAGAACTGGGGTGTTATAGAGAATTCAACCATGTCAAGAAACACCAAGTGAAGTCTTTAACATCTTTGTAGGTTTGAGCGATACTGCTGTGGTTACCCCTTTCCGTTGATGTAAAGAAAAGGATTGACACTTACTGCAACTCCAAGAACAATGTATGAACCTTGAGACTCTTCCTGCAGTAGTCGCTGAAACAGATAAATCACATTAATTAGTGAACTTTATAGAGTTAATATGGCATGTCAATTATTTATTTAAATAATATATTTACATGACTTATTTTTTAGTCCATTTAAAAGATTATTTAAATTAGTATATGCCTAGACTCAGCAGCACTACACTCTGACTGTATCTTGTACCGTTATTTTATACAGGGCCAACTATAAATGTTTCCTCTGCTAAACTACACAAACCTTTCCGTTATGGATTCTATTATCAACAATAAAGAATTTCAAACTCACTTTAAGCCAGGTTCATCGATTGTCAGGTCAATTTGAAAAGTATACTGCAAAAGTGTAATAAGCAGTCGTTAGAAATTCTATGCACAAAACAATATAATAGTATATAAAGGACAACTTTGTTTTTTAACAACAAGGGTTCATATTTTAGATTGTAATTAGAGAAAAGAAAAGATTAGTGCTGAAATCTTTTAATTTACTGCTTTCTATTGTTTTAGCTATTTTGGTATTTTGATTTCAGTGGGTGGGGGCATGCGTACAAGTGACTAAATATGTCTTTTTAGACACAATAATGCAGCAATTTCTTTGTTACTATTTGCACCCATAAGTCACATCTGCCCATGAAAGATTGCAGTGCATCTTGGGAATGGGCTTTTCGTGTCTAAATTAGCCACTTGCATGCATGCCCCCAACCTGAGGGCATGCATGCAAATCAAAATCGTTAAAATCACTCAAACGATAGAAAGAAGTAAACTAAAACATTTTAACACTCATTTTTTCTTTTCTCTAATGACTATCTAAAATATGAACCCTTGTTGTAAAAAAACAAAGTTGTCCTTTATTAATATGATTATGATTATTATTATAGCACTATATATTATGTACAGAATTATGGTGTGACAGAATTATTATCAGAAACTCACAGTTTTCGTGTGACGTGACTGGAGGCTGGTCATATTGCAGATCTTATTTCTGCCCCTGACTGTCCCGATGATCAGTCCTTGGACGTCAAGCTCGACTATCTGAACAGGGATATAGTTCTGGTTGCTGATGTTGATGAGATTCTATAAGAGTGGGGAAGAAAACTCATTCAGTGAGTGTGACATTGATATGTCTAGATATTTATACATCTTTCTCTTTGGTATTAAAGGTCTTTTGGTAGTAATTCACACAATATTATGATTATGTAAGTTCTATCGGTTGGTTGTATTTAGATCAGTGGTTCTCAACCAGTGGTCCTTGAGGGGTTTCCAGGCGGTCCCCAGCAAAATGATGGAGAGTTGGTAACCAAATGGACCCTTATTAGATCTTTAACTCTTGAGAGTGTAAAATGAAACCAAATGGACCCTTCGATGCTAAAGTAACACTCCAGAAAATGTACTGTGTAGTCACAAATTTACTTTGACTTCCATGGAGATTTGTTGAAGTTTTGACTCTGGGTTCACCCCCATGTAGACCATGACAGACTGGACAGCCACAGGGGTGATCGTGACGGTCCGAGGAAAAAGGAAGAAGAGGATGAGGCAGCTGACGAAGAGACACACAACCATCGAGATGCACACGTAGCGTTTCCTGGAATTGCATGGACACACACACACACACACACACACACACACACACACACACACACACACACACACACACACACACACACACACACACACACACACACACACACACACACACACACAGTGATACAGCAGTTATCAACAAGCCTGTGTGACGTTATAGTCACAATACACAAAGTTTCACAATGATCACATGATAAAACACCACAAGGACATTATGAGGTTCCAATACACAAACACACACACACACACACACACACACACACACACACACACACACACACACACACACACACACACACACACACACACACACACACACACGCATGCATGCACATGCACATACACACCACACACATACACATCCATCCAAAGATACATGACTCTTACGTGTGCCTGGGCTTCAGTCTTTTGTCATTGCAGGATATTACAGCAACTAGCTGGTCCTCGTGTCCTGTCAAAAAGAGAGAAGTACGTCATCCAATTCCTGCACTCTGTAACACGCACTGAAGAGATGTTGAAGAGTGGTTTCTACTAAATAAGCGGGACCCATTTCGTTTCCCAAAGGAGCGACAACAATCTATACAACCATTGCACCCTGAATCGCTAAATCATGCCCATAAACACCATCGCTGTAAATAGCATGTTCTCTCTTAATGTATCTGTTTAAATAACATTTCAGAGAAAGTCAATAAAAGTGTAATAATACACAGAGAATGTTTACACAAAGATGTTGTTTCCTAAGTATTACGAAATATATAATTGTCCGAATGACATGCAAGTAGAAGCCTACCTCTTGGAATGCGTCCTGTTCCACGACATGTGGGGCAGGTGTCTCCACATATACTGCCATAACGAGGATAGGAGAGGTACTCGTGCTCTCCCTTCTCATCTTTCAGTTCAGGAGCCTCTGTGGTTTTGCCATTGGTTTGCCCAAAGGTAACCATTCTACCACGAGTCTCCTTTTACTGGTTTGTTTTCCTAGAAACAAGCTCAAAACCGCATGGAGTGATCCTCACAATGGTCCATGAAACACTCCTTAACTTATGCTCCCTCAACGCCACCCAAGCTCCTGTTGAAAGACATGCATTACACTCGTGTTACAATTACATACAGGGGCGTCACAAGGGGGGGAAAAGTGTGATGAGTTACTAGGGCCCAAGGTGGGAGGGAGGGGCCTTAATTATTTTATACTTTAGCTATTGATGCCACGCTGCGAGCCTGTAGATCTGCTATTTTTGAAAAGTAGTGAAAATGTGTGCAATATTTTGAGATGGGGGTTCGTGGCCAAATAGACACATATCATTTTGGGGGTCCTTAATTCACATGAAAAAGTGTGAGCACCACTGACATAGAAATATAGGTTTTTCAAAATCTTTAGAAGGATTTGAAATATTCAAAGACTTTAACACGATTTTTCAAAAATATAGCAGCTGTGAGCTTGTATATCTGCTATTTTTCAATAGTTAAAGCACAAAATAATGTGTAATAATGCGTTCCCAGTCTAAATGGGTCAAACCTCCTCCCCCTATGAAGAACATCCATGGGGGGCCCCGCAGTGAATCCTTGTACCCAGGGCCCAGAATTTGATGCGACACCCCTGCATACATACAGTAACTCTTGTTAACTTTAAGAGCTCACAGAGTGGTGACTTAAACAGAAAAAGTCCAATAAAATAACACTCCTATAATAAATTTGAGAGAACTGAGCAGAGTCCACCATTTTCTAGGTTAGCAGCAGCCTACTGTATTTGTTTGAAAGTCTGAAGGTTACATTTCTGAGTGTTAAAAAAATGCTTGCTTGCTATAACTGGTGCCAATGAGCAGTTTTGCTGGGCTAATTACATTAGTAAATGCTTCTTTTGGTGTATGAAAATCCCTCTACAGAATTCTGTTATTTAATAACAATTAGCTGAACAGCAGGGGTTCACCTGTGGTATTAAAGTTATACTACTAGGGCTGATTAAGCTGATATAGCCTAAAAATTTAGTATCATTATTCATTAACCATTATCAAAACAAGACAAGACAGAGTTCATTCCCTAAACAAACACACACACACACACACACACGCACACGCACACGCACACGCACACGCACACGCACACACACACACACACACACAAAAGGTACTCAAATGTTTTACTTAAAAGTATCGAATTAAAAATGTAGGTCTACCTCAGTAAAAGTAGCCTACCAAACTATTGGTATCAAAATGTAGGCCTATTAAAGTACCAAAAGTAGAAAGTAGCCTAGGCCTACTCACTCATTGTGCACAATGTCCCATTTCAGGTTTTCAAATGTAGGCTATATCGCGATGCATTATTATGAGCCGAAATGTAGCAGATGTGACTTTAAGGATTGGAATGTGACTGACGTAAGGGCTGAAGTTGCCAGTTGGTCATGTATATTATTTGGTAATAATAGCCTAATCAAAATCTAAAAAGTACCTAACTACAAGTTTTCAAAGAGTGAGTAGGCCTAGAAATAAAGTAAAGGTAGGCTACAGGGCTACTGAAATCTGAAAAGATACCTCCAAATTATACATACACCACTGCGAGTTAGTTATTATTCTAGCGCACTTACCTTACAACCTGTCTTCAATTAGCCTACTTCACCAAAGGACATCAAGACAAAGACTTTAACACATCTATCATAACACTGCTTAGAGAAGTCTAGCTACAAAGTGCGTGTCTGACTGTCTGTCTCCACTCTCCAACCTTCTCTACACGAGTGAAGAAAAACAATCACTTCCTTCTTCGTGATGAAAGTGAAACTGTCCTTGGTCAGTCTGTGGCGAATGGCAAGCTTGAAGTCTGTGTAGGCTATGCAGTATTAGCCTATTTCTTTTGATTGATTGATTGAAGAATATTAGAAGTTTGCATAGGAAAAGGTACAGTTTCATGACGGTACAGTTCACTGGTACAAGGTCTACTAAAAGGAGATCCTAGTATTAGCTTATTTCCACAGGAAACCATTATCTCATATAACATTGAATGACAGACGAATAGATAGAACACAGTAGATCTACTATGCAGTAGTCAGTAAAAATAAAATAAAAATCTTACCGATATAAAGTATATATAGACCTATATGCGGTATATTGCCTATATATATTCACACAGAATATAGGCTACAGTAGTAGGCTACACAGCAGCGTTTAGGAGAGGCAGTGCATCATCCTCTCATAAAAGCAACTAGATTAAATTATAATCTAATTTATGTGGAGTTGCTTTTGGGTGCGTTCGGAAATGAAGCAACTCCACATAGATTATAATTTAATCTAGTTGCTCCTATGAGAGGCTATTACGTCATCAAGGAACAGCAATCCACCTCTTTAGTCATTTAGCCTTTTAACCTACTTTTGTTGAGTTCATGGTTCAACTGGAACACAAAGTCACAATAAAAAGAAAAGTGTGTCACTGCTGAATCATCAATGATTTAAGAGACGGTGTTGTGCAAATCGTTTATTGGCGAACTGACAGTAGCAGATATTTTAACATATACACTCTATGGTAGGAGATCCATTTACCAAGCACAGTAAATATATTCAGCATACTGTATATCTCTATAGCATGATCCATTTAAACCACAGGTAAGTAACGATCCTCAACATAATGGTTCCAAACACCTCAGCCACTCCATATTCTAAAGCAAAAACACATACATACATTACACACAAAGGCAGAGGAATCAAACATAACAGGCATATGTTCATTTAAATCTATGCTCCCACACAACACAAAGAATGTAAAATCATCAAACATGACATCAGTCAGTAAATCTTCAATCACCATTCATGAAAACATGATAAAAAATAAACTTGGTTCCATTAAGAAATTCAGGAATGTGTATCTCTTATAGAGGTCTTGGTTCCGGTAATGCTGCAAACTGCGTGACTGTGTTGTAGTTGGCTCTTGAGTGACAACGGATGATAATGCAGGCAATTTTGTGCATGACATGAAATGTTCTACTCTTGACTGTGCTAAAGACCACAAGAAACACTACTCATCTCTCTCTAATTCTTATACTCCATCGGCTAATGGTGTCATATACGCAACAAAGTATAAATCAAGCTTAACCTGTCATGCAGGCGCTGTAGAAAACATATGTCTAAACAAAGTGATCCATTTGGATAATTTTAGTATACATTCCACACGTCAACATCTAAAATAACAGTACTCTGATACAGAAAGAGATTGCATTGTTTAGGCAAGAGTCACTACAATAAGAAAAATAAAGAGTTGGAAAGTCCTGCTCGTTCATTTTCCCCTACGCACTGAACTTCAATGTCCAGTCGACGCCCGAGAACAGAACCAGTAACATATCCTAAAATAAAGCTGGCTTTAACGGGGCAATTTCTTTTTTTCTTTTTTTAACTGTTGCTGACATTCAGTAATATTCACCATCTCTGTTCCTAGTTATTTATTGATGATATTATTTTACAGAGCAAGAAGAACGTGAAGCCATATAATCCATACAAAGAGGAAAGGTCTAGGAAGGAAGGAGATAGTCCACCACCACAAGCCTCTGGTCCTTTTGACCAAGGCATAAAGCTATATGGTGCAGGTAGGGAAGGCATGGGGAAGGGTTAAGCTACCTAGATTTGACCCAAATCTACAAACAAATGTGTGGTTAAATCCAACACTTGTATGAATCTCACCTACAGGCAAGGAGAGGCTGTGCATGGACACGCCACAGAGAAGAAAACCCTATTTCTTCTGTCTTTTTTAATGTCAAGTGACACTGTCCTCAACGGAACAAGCTTCAGTACACTTGCTGCAAATAAACCCACTCAAAGGCATAATAAAATTAAATAAATTGTATTAGATAAAGCATCAAAACAAACTGAAGACTTTTTCCTTCAAAACAGAAAGTCAATTATCTTAAATTACATTATGGGGTCTTTCTCCCCCCCCCCCATTCGCCAGCTAAAGAGAACAAATCTCCTCTTGACAATGACATCTCTGAGGAAATGCATCGCCACCCACATAGCCTTTGAAGTTGCACCTTCCCTTCCCTTTCGCCCCCTCCCCTCCATTAGTGGTGAGCGTCTGCCACCAGGTTCTGGTTCTCCTCGGCCATCTGGACCAGCTCGTTGACGGTGTGCAGCAGGCTGTAGCCGTGTTTCCTCAGCAGCCGCTGGTTGAGCCGCTGGTCTCTGAAGCCCATCTCCAGCAGCACCGACATCATGGAGGGGTCCTGCTTGGCCGGAGCCGCTACCACCACTGCTGCTGGATCCACCCCCCGCTGTGAGGAGAGGGGACAGGGAGGACAAATAGACAGACAGAGAGAGAGAGTGAAGTGACCAGAAAACAGGAGGGAAGGATGGGTAGAAGAAGATGGAGTGAAGGTCAGAGCAGTCAATGGAGGGGCGAGAGGATAAGAGAAGGATGGTGAGGTCGACTCACTCTGGATAAGAACATCAGTTGTTCATTTAACTCTGAGGGCTCTATTTTGATTGTCTTAAGTACCAGCTCTTATGCCTTAACTTAAAGGCCTGTCCATACTGTCTCCGACCACCGAACCTTTCGTCGGAAAGGTCTGGTTCATCTTCAAAATGACGTCACTCGCATCTTCTGAAAAGGATTACCCCGAATTAGAGTTCGGAAAGCTGCGCGTCGGAAAGTCGGAACTCTCAGATGAAACGTTTGGTGGTTGAAGACAGTATGGGCAGGCCTTTAAGTTAAGGCATAAGAGCTGGTACTTAAGACAATCAAAATACAGCCCTGAGAGTGTACAAATGGAACCAAATGGACCTGTATTTGGTTCCATTTGTACACACCCAAGAATTAAATGGTCGCAATGGATTTTGAGAGGGGTGTACCTGTACAGAGCAGTTGGGTCCAGTAAAGAGAGCCTTATAAGCGGACGCTGCCACTGAGAGAGCCCCCTTGACCAGTCCCTCTGTGATGCCTCCTTGACCCCTAGCGCACAAACAGAAGATAATACGATTTTAGTTTTTAGATTTAGTAAATAACTGTACAACTGTCTATCACTGTACAGTATTAAAGAGTGAAACCTATGATCTGAATAGTCATTCTGACACATTCTCTTACAATTCTTTTTCTTTTCTTCCTGGAACCACCTCAAGAACCATTGTATGTCGACGAACCCCACTTTGAGAACCAGTTCAGGGAATTAGCAACACTTTCGATTTTGTCTTCAGAGAAGTACTATTTGTACTTCATAGTCAGTACAAATGGTCAGTTATAATTTCTGGGGCACTTTTTGGTTGTTTATTAACCAAATGAACCCTTGCATCCCCATTCTGGGCATGTCATAACAGGCACACCTTTGCTGAAAATAGACGATCCACAAGCTCAGAACATGTTGTGTTTTGAGCTTGTAGATAAGCTATTTTTGGCAAAGGGATTTGTTGTAGGAAAAAGGTATAGACCAGGTATAGACCCCTGGGGACTCCGGTCAAAGAAGCATTAGGGTATAAGTGGCTTAAAATCTTTGGCGTTGCACAAATGTGATGTATGGTGAACGTCACACATGAGACGGTATGCTATGACGTGAGGTACCTTGGCTGCAGAGCGTTGCAGGGTCTGGGGTTGTAGGTCTCAAAGGCACTGGATGCTGAGCCCGCGGAACGTGACAGACCAGATGATACTGCAGAACACAAAAACACTGTTTGAGGAAGGGGATCTTTCTGCTGAAGCATCAAATCACTAAAATGATGTACGGTAGGGTAGGCTATTTCCTGTTTTGACGGAAGGAGAACCCACTTCCTCTTTGGCGAAAGTCAACACGACCACAGTAACTACATATTATGTCAGAAAGAAGTCACAAAACTGTACTCTAGTTAAATATAGTTATAGCAGCTTATCCTGACATATGGCATGTATAGTTTTCTGTCTTGCGCCTTCCTATTGTAGTTCATGTGAGGTCCTGTTTTTCAATAACTTCAATTCATGAATTTCAACCTCAGTATAGATGTATCAATATTGATCCTCAGGCAGGAGCTTTCTTTTAAAGATTTGTACATTTATATTCGTTCCCAAGTGGGAATCAATAAAGGTTAACACACAATTCCTCTTTTGTTGGTTTTGAATGATTGCAAGCACTGGAGAGAGATGTTTACACCTTTAATATCTCAGCAAATTTAGAAGGGTTTTGTAAGGGGAGGTAAAGGTACTACTTCCCCAAATATATGCTGTATATAAAGAATAAAATAAAATAAATAGGAAAAGAGGGGGTATTAACTTTCTGGGCATCAGAAAAAAGGGGAATGTTAACTTATAGGTATCAGAAAAAAGGAGGGCATTATGATATATATAAGAAAAACATGGGCTACTGTGTCCCAATATACTTCCTCATACTGTAGTAGTAAGTAGCTCCCACTCGGGGGTGATTCTAAGCCGAACTTACTATTTAGGTGGACCGCTGGTTGCCGTGGCTCATATGCTTCACAGACTGGAGGACTGGGGTCCTCAGCCAGGTACAGAGCCTCAGACCTGAAACACAAACCACCAACAGTCAGGTTAGGTAGACACAGTCACCAGGTAACAACAATTATTTAACCACTTGAACCATAACTTAACATGAAAATAGCAGATCAATAAGCTTGCAATGCATTGTGAGCTTGTAGATTGGCTATTTCTGGCAACGATATCTGGTGTAGAACGAAAACAGGAGGGGGCCTAGTATAGAACCTAAGTATATGGTGTTTAACAAAAAGAAAGATCCCTTCAGACCAGCTCACCTAGGTGAGTAGAGAGTAGGCGGAGGCAGAATGGGGTCCGGTAGTGGAGGGGACACCACTTCTGGGGTAAGGGTGATGGCGTCCAGGGTCTGGGAGGCACACAGCATTTGGTTGACGCTGCTGTGGACAGGTTGGACGGGGGGCGGTGGCAGAACCACTGCCTCCTCCGGACCCTCTGGATCCTCCAGTTCCTCGCAGCACGGCTCTTCCTCCTTCTCCTCCTCCTCTTTCTCTTTCTCCTCCTCCTCCTCCTCCTCCTCCTCCTCCGCCACCTCCTCCTCCTCCTCCTCCACCTCCTCTTCCAGGGCAGCTCCTGCAGTGCCAGGCTGTGACAGGGCAGAGCTGTACATGGACTCCCCCAGCGGTCGGCTGGTGTCGAAGCAGTCGGGGAGGACGATGATGTAATCGTCGCAGGATGAGAGCGAGGACGCCTGGCTGCTCACCTGAAGACAGTGGAGGAGGACATAGACTGGTTATAGTAGTGAGTCTTTTCAACTGCCTGGGGGAGGCACTGAGTAGAAAGTTTTTAACCACCCCGAAATGTCATTTACAGCTTGGCTACCTATATAAATCTGCATCTGTGACCGTCTCGGGCGCACTAGGCACAGTTTCAGACGAGCACACGCAGTAGCGTCTTAAATGCAGGCGGGGGCAGCTTCACTGTTCTACCACGGTTCTGGGAGCTTGGTTCAGAATATGGGAAGCCATTGGCCACCAATAGGGAGAAAACGAGAAAGTAACGAGAAAATGACGACTAGTTGCAGTGTCTGTTTACTGACAACTTTGCAGAAGCTTTGAAAATGTTTTTGTGATGTACGTACAACCATGCCGAAAACAGAAACAGTCTAGGTGTGTCCACACTGTACATGCAGGATAGGTACAGTATGACACATACAGAGAGGCAAAGCCAAGCTGCTTTTTAACGCTCACCTCATCCCAGTCTTCTTCTTTCTCTCCATCATCATCATCATCATCTTTATCTTCCTCTTTATTGTCTTTCTTCACCTCCTTCTCGGCCATGGCTGTCGCCTCGTCCTCCTCCATAAGATGATCGTTGACATGCAGGTTTTCAACCTCTGGCACCACCAGAAGAACTTCTAATGGAAAATGATGTATATGTATGAAATAAATACTGTCCTATATTTGAGACACCACAGATTAATTACTACCAAAGTCATGCATTGGGAAAGTGACATGCTCTTATCCATGAACCAAAAAGAGGGAATTAATCTAACCAGGTGTATTGTCTTCTTTCTGCAGATGTTGCAGCTGATGGAGATGCAAGTATGGTGGGGGCGGTGCTGCATTCTCCAGTTTCACAGCGCTGGGTTCGGCTTCTGCTCCTGTGAACCTTGCTGCCTTCTCAACCTCAAGCACTCTCTCAAAGAAGAGGGCAGGGCCTCGAGATACAGCAGGAAATACTATAGAGGAAAGAAAGGACAGTGTATCAAGACCTCACCTAAGACTATTATGCATATGCAAGTGAAAAAAAGAGGAGAGAGGTTTTGAAATGTCAAAAAATCTCAAGACACAAGCTGTACTCATAGTAAAAATAGCCAATCTACAAACTCACAACGCATGACATCGCAAGGAGTTGAGAGTTTGGAACTCTCCTAATTTAGCTATAAATACAATGTGCTATAAAGGGGGGGGGAGTATATTAACAATAAAGGTCTTTGCCTATACATGCTCAAAATAGAGAGGCCAAGTTGAAAGGGGTTCAAATATCTATCTATAAATGCGACAAATCTCTGCGTGTCTGCGTGTATGTAACCCGCGTATCTCGAGAACCGTTCGTCCCACCGGCTTCAGATTCGGCACGCGGTTTTCCCGAACCGGCGCGAAACGTTCGGAATCTCCTTATGCGGGGTTGATTGTTGACATCAGGCTGTTCCGGAGGAAATCGGCGAAAGCTCTGACTCATTGTGACATCACTTCATAAAAGGCTCTGACATCACGTACGCCACATGAGTCAACAAAAAATCTCTGTGATTGTGTATGTATGTGTATGTAATCCGTGTATCTCGAGAACCGTTCGTCCCACGGGCACGCGCGTTCTCCATATATGGGCATAAAATGAATGCCCCCATATATGGGCATAAAATGGATTGCAGACAGACAGATACAGATATCTCCATATATGGACATAAATGGACAGAGGCAAACAGATGGTCAAAGATCTCCATATATGGGCATAAAATGGACGCAGACAGACAGATACAGATATCTCCATATATGGGCATAAATGGACACAGGCAAACAGATGTTCAAAACGGGTCCTATGACAACAGGTATAATGAGGTTTGCATTAAAGGGGGAACCGGCACTGTGTCTGCAACACAGTTGGAGGCACAGACAGATACTCCATATATGGGCATAAAATGGACGCAGATAGACAGATATCTCCATATATGGGCATAAAATGGACCCAGAACTATAACTGCAGTGATCTCCATATATGGACATAAAATGGACGCCGACAGACAGACAGACAGATACAGATATCTCCATATATGGGCATAAATGGACACAGGCAGACAGATGGTCAAAACGGGTCCTATGAAAACAGGTATAATGGGGTTTGCATTAAAGGGCGGGGCATTCATTCCCTATTTACATTGTTCCGAGTTGGCCAGGTCGCCGACTAGACGCTGGGCCGCCCGAAGGGCGGCCCAGCTTCTAGTATTTTAAATACTGTAAGTACTGATATAGTAAAATAAAAACATCATTCACAACACATTCCCACTTCTTCAGATTTTATGCAGCAGGATGCAGCCCAAATGAAGCAGGAACTAAATACAACACTTACCAGAAAATGTTAAAATGCTAGAGGTTCTTCAGCGCTAACACAAGTTAATGAGAGAATGTAGCTTAAATTCCACAATCAACCGCCAGTATATTGGCCTCTTACCCCGTGGTGTGCGGCCGCTGTGCTGGGGCCTGCAAGGCGGCTTGTGGTCAGGGGCCTCCTCCAGGGTGAGGGAGCGAATGACGGTCTCACAGAGAAACTGGGCCCCGCTGATCTCCTCTTCCCCCTCCTCCATTGGGACCTCCCGCTGAGGCCCTAGATTCACTCCTGGACCAAGCACACGGGACAGCGGCCATCATCAGCTCTAGCATTATGCAGAATGTGCATACAGTGACATACTATTATTGCGACCGTAGGTCGCACTTACTATCAAAACCTGCACAAACTGTGAGTGAGTCAGTCAGTCAGTCTGTCCGTCTGTCTGTCACACCTCACACGTCACACTATTGCCCTGCTCATATCTCCGCAACCGTTGCCCCGATCCATGCCAAATTTTGCACACACGCTCCTTGGCTGCCAAACTACAACCTCCAAGGACCCCCGGAGCTCCAGGGACCCCCAGGTCCCTGAGGGACCCCCAGATGTAAAAAATGACCAAATGTGCAAAAATGACCAAATGACCACCCCAACGGGGCTGCTCACGGGGAATTCCCGGGGACCACCGACTACTGGTGCTCCAGAACGGATGCAAAAGTGGTGGCGCCCCCAGTGGAGGACCCCCTCCACTGCAGCTCACATAAAATGCCGTAACTCGGGCTAGGAGGGTCCGGGAGAGCCGGGGCCGGTACCTATTCGTCCGCCAAGGCAACGCGGACACCCCACCCCTCATTTCTCACATGGCCCTCTTCTAGCGCCACCATGAGGCCGATTTTTAAAACACATTTTTGGACACTGCTCCTACAGTTTTTGCCCTGAAATCACGCAAATCGCTACACAGTATGTCTACACTCATCCCATCACCATGAATCTGTCCCATATAACGCCACCTTCAGGCCGATTTTTAAAAACACATTTTTGGACACTGCTCCTACAGATTTTGCCCTAAAATCACGAAAATCACTACACAGCATGTCTACACTCATGTCATCAACATGGATCAGGAAGATTTTGGAAAAACAAATTTTTGCCCTATTTGTGGAGATAAGCGACCTACGGTCGCTTATCTCCCGATTAGGGAGTCTTACTGGTTATATTTAGGGATGGGACGATATGAAAATGTCATATCACAATTATTGTGACAAAAGAAATCGTGATTCACGATATTATTGCGATAATCAAAATCCATTATCCTGGGGTGGAACATTTGCCAAAAAATAGCAGATCTACAAGCTTTATAAGTACCTTTTACCAATAGAGGGTTTAAGTAGCAAATAAAAGGTGAAATGATCCCAGTGCATGAAGGAGGACGATTTCACAATAAATTTAAATCTTCACAATATGATTATCACGATAAACGATAATATTGTGAATCGTCCCATCCCTAATTACATTAGCAGTATTTTATGGATTTCTAGGGAAGGTTTTGTCGAGCACAAATGCCTTTTTTCCTGCCATGACGCTACACAGTCATCCATAGATTTATGAACATGTACATGAAGTGTCCACTGTCCAGTAACATGCTCTGCTGTCACACACCCACTTACCGAAAAGGTTTCTGACCCCTTTGACCTCTGTGTTATCTTTCATGGGTGAAGGGTCGACCTTCTCCAACACTAGTGCATCATGGGGCAGGGGCGACATGCAGGGTGTCAAATCTAGCAAAGAGGTGGAGAGAATATGATCAGAGCACTTAAGATTTATAGCTGAGCAAGCAAAGAAAAGATCATATTAATAATTATACAGTATACACATTTAACTTACCCACTGGAGTATTGTTAGGAACCTTCTCCAACTCTTGCACAATGTTTATATCCAGCAATTCAAAAGACAGCAGGTCCTTAGAACACAAAATAGATGTAGTGTGTATTAAGGCTGAGGCAGTGAGCGCTAACTAAGACACATTCCATCTTACAGTTATATCTTGGCCCCACCCACACATACAATACACAGGTATTCTTTTTAAACGCAGCTTTGGGAGGGGATTTGTCCACATGCAAATGCATTTCGACCACTGAAAATGTCAAACATTTTAGAAAAGGTGTATCTGTGTAAGTATGTATGTGTGGGCAGGTCATTCGTTTTATGAATATCCTGGAACGTTCTTTGAAGGATATTATCATACAAAATACAACAGTCCCCAGTGTGTACCTGTGCAGTGAGCAGATCAACGGATGGGAAATAGTAATCTCTGTGTGTGAGGTCTACTGACAGCACGTTGTCCCTCGACCTCTTCCTCTCCTCCTTCTCCGTTGGCCTCATCTCCTCCTTCTGGTACATGTACACACACAGACACACACAGGCACACACAGACACACACATAATGAGGATATGGTTGGTTAATGGGGGGTGGGTTTAAGATATCACAAATTAAAACCGTTAAGTAGTTTTGAGCTTGTTTTTCTAATAATGGTGGTGGGGGTAGACTTGCCAGTCTCTTGCTCTGATGGCCGAATGCGTCGCGGCTGCCGGGGTCCACCAGGATGCTGCACCAGACGCGCGGGCCGAACTGGTCGCCGCAGTGCGCCAGCCGCCAATGGGACGTGTATGTCCCCTCCATCACCGGAGCCACAAAAGCCACGCTGACCACGCCCACCTGTCCCGGCTGCAGCAAGGGGACGGGCACCTCCCGCTTCTCCTCCGACGCCAGGCCCAGGTTACCCCACATGAACTTCAGCTGGGGAGGGTGGTGTGGGGTGGATGGGGCACGTGGACACACACATAACAGGAGTAACCAACCATAACGGACACAGACGTGCACACGGGAGGACAAAATGGACACAGACGTGCACATGGGAGCACAGAACACGCAAGGACGCAGTCGACATTCAACAGGATGGTGGGGGGAATGGTGGGGGGTGTAGGTGTACAGAAAGAGTGACAGACAAAAACAAAACAAATCGAAACAAAGGACTGAAACCCAAATACTGATTCAACTAAACTTAAAAAAACAATCATGAGGGGCTCAGACAAAAAGGATAGAAGAGATATTAGGTTGAATGAGAAATCTATAAAAAATCAGTTGTTAGTGGATGAAATAGGTAGGTAGTAGAGTGCAGGGCATGACATTAAGGCTTGTCCTGTTGTCCGGGACAACTAATACATCATTATGGACATTTAAGTTCATTAAAAATGTACTTGTCCGTTGGCTCTTGGTTACACTTTTTCTGTGACGCTCCTAGCAGCTTTGTGCTGTACGGACTGCCAATACTATGTGGTGGAGGGTGGAGGGGGCCAAAGGGGGGGGGGGCGGTCTTATTTATTTGTCAAATTTTTATCCGGACAAGTGACTTTTGTGCCTGGACAAGTGAAGGGGAAATGTACTTGTCCAAAGGACAAGTGCCTCAAAAAGGTAATGTCAAGCCCTGGTAGAGTGCAGTGGACAGTAACAGTGGCATAGAAGAGCCTGTCCTCAGTGGAGGGGTTGGGGGTACCTTAGTCTCTGAGGTCCAGCTGATAGTGCCCGAGTTCCTCATCTTCCAGTATTTGATGAACTTGGTACCGGGCTCCAGACGGGTGCCGTCGGGCAGATTTTCATCCAGAAACAAGGCAGCCATAGTGGGCACCAAGGAGGTGTGCGAGACCCCGGGATCCCTGGTTTCAAGTGCACAGAGCATTGTTGAAAAACAGCCCTGGTTTCTTATGAGACCCATCTCTTTTGTTCTCTACGAATCAAAAAAGCAGGATCCCAGATTTTTTTTTCTTTTTTTGCAGCTCAAAAGCAAATTCTTTTTCTTAGAAAATCTATGAAGCAGCAGCAGCAGCAGTTTTCACATTGTGAGGTAGTTCCATCATTTTCCACCACCAGAGCAGCCAGCGATACACTCATACAGACTAGATTACAAAGATGGCATATTTGGATTTTTTTTTCCTTGAGAAAAAAAAAGACTTTTTTTTTTTAGATTTTTTTTTTTGCATCCATGCTGGGCATTGAAGTGCCCAGCACTGGCGGACGCGCTCCCGGGGTGGCGCTTACTCTGGACTGGAGGCCTGGGGGTCAGGGACCGGGGCCGGAACAGGACCTTGGGGTTGGGCTGGACCTGAGGTTGTTTCTGGAGCGGCTGCGGGAGTCAGGGGCAGGGCCGGGGCCTGGGTGGAGGCAGAAGCCATGTTTGTCGGGTTGCTCCTGCCGGAGGTAGAAGGCCCGCTCCACTGCATACCCCTCTTTTCCAGTCTCAATTTCTTCTTGATCTCTTTCACCTCGGCGCGCAGCTGTCGGCGCTCGGCTTTGAGGCGCTGTCGCTCAGCCTTGCGTACCGTCCTGTCTCCTCGCCTCGGGAACCTGGTTTGACATATAATCAATAACGTCCATCTGTTGACCCTTTTCATTCAAGATTATTTTTCCCATAGACAAGAGCATCTAAAGAATAATGTATCAGTTACTGTAAACTGGCTGATACGTGCATTATTGAATCTTGGACTTAGTGAGTGTTTTTTATCTTGCTTTACTCTGTACTCCATTGCTGTGAAGAAGTCAGGAAAAGAAATGCACGCACAGTACAGGCACAAAGTAATCTGGCCCACACAAATGAGCATGTTGACCAATTTGTCCCACAACCAAAAATGTGGTTGATGCTCTCTGTACTAGAGGGTTGGAATATCTACTCCCGAGCACATATGGCATGACGATGCATTCACATGGCTACAATCACCGTTTCCATGATCACTGGAAAGTCTGGACATAACAACCCTAATGAATGCACTTAATTTACCACTAGCTCTGGTCCATAGCGTTAGAAGGAGTTTTCCTTAACGCTATATCACAGATGAGCCCTTGCGCTCACACAGCCGCTCGTCTGTAGTAAAAAATAAAAAATACACTTTCGCTACTCACCAAAACAAAGACTGTTCTAAGATGTTGAAAGCCTAACACTCTGAGCCCCCCACCTCAGGTTTTTGTCCAGAAAAGAAAATATTTCAAGGGAGGTTTTAGCTACTCCACAGCGCCCTCTACAGATCTTGTCAATAGAAAGTTTCCATTGACCAGATTTTGCCTTTCCGGTGAAATATTTTCTTTTCTGGCTAAAGTGTATTTTAGCCATGAGGTGGGGGGCTCAGAGTGTTCCCACTAAGGAAAGTATTGGCAGAGCAGTTAGGCGTGTATTTCCCCCTTTTGGGGGTATTTTGAGAATGAGATGGTTTCTTGTTGTCTTATTTGTGCAGGTTTAGAGGCTGCAATCCTTTTGTGAATTCTCTCCTGTGAGTTCTTTATCTGGCTGACTTACCTCAACTCTCCAGACATCCCATGCTCAGGGATAGAGAGAGGGGTCTTGGTTCTCACCAGGTTGTGACTGGGGTCATGGTTATGCCTGCACATCTCACACAGGATGCAGGAAGGGCATACACTGAACAAGGGTCGGGGAGGGACAACACAAAAAAAATGATATGAATAGTAGGGCTGGGTGATATGGGCAAAATCAAATATCACAATGTGTGTTTAATCTGAGTTCAAATATATTCTAAAATCAATTACAGGTGAACTGTAACTTTTGGATGTGTTATTGCGCATTATGTCCACAAGAGGGCACACCAATACAATAAGAGACACACTAGTATAGGTACATTTTATTTGAACATAAACATGAAGCAGTCAAGTTCAACACAACATTTGTGATGACTTTTAAAATCTACATACAGTATTAGAATGCTTTTTTTAAATAGAATTAGGCCACACAATTTGAGAAATGTGACTAAATTCACTTTGGGTGCATGTTTTCAAGATGTTGTTAGTGGTGTGAAATGGCAGGCCATCTAGTAGCTTACATAGCTTGCATACAACTTTGTCTCAAGGTTCCACAATTTTGCCTTTTACTGAACAAGAACCAAAATTCTCCCCCACTGAGTTCATTTCTGAAATCTCTGCCATGCTGCTGCTGTTTAATTATTGGCTGTTTTCAGCTCTATGAATATGCCTAAATTAACATTTATTAAGTCTGATATTACAAAGTGTTTGTCCAGTACAAACATAGCAACGACAGCATCGGCCATTGGGGCACACACTAAAATGCAAGATGGTTTAACATACAACCCAAGTTGAAATTAAGATAGTTGTAAGACTTTTTTACAATTCTAATAGCATTCACTATCGAACCATGGTCTGACAGCCCTAAAACACATAACAGGTTTTGAAATTCCGTTTTGTTCGAAATTTGTCTCCTACTGAGTGACTTCCACATCTTTTCACAATGCAAAGCATCTGAGGGGCTTGGTCTACCTGCATTTGTAGGCGCCCTCAGAGGTGAGTTTGTTGCAGCTGCTGCAGTTGGGAGTGTAGCCGAGAGACCCATTAGAGGTAGAGAGTCCAGCCCTGGGCCCTGTGGCCCCACCTGTAGCGCCACCTGTGGCCCCACCCATGGCCCTGGGGGTCTCGTGGGTCCTTTCAGTGGCTTTGTGGGTGCAGCACTGACCGGAAAAGTCATTACACATCCTTTCCACTACCTCCTTGACCACCTCGTCCTTGAACTAGGGAAGAAGGGGACGATTCATGTAGGTTTAATGTGAATACAATATAAAAATAAAAACACTTAGTAGCAGGTAAAGTACCTGCTACATGACCAGCTAACTCACATTGCACTGGATGAGCAAGTGTTGACCTGTAGAGGTGATTTTGTCCGGAGTCGCTCCACTCAAAGTTCATATTTGTTGAACTTTGACCGAAGTTACCACTGACTGTTTCCAGTGAAATTACAGCATCACGTGAGGGGAAACTGATCTCATGTCTTTCAAAATGTACCAAACCTTATTATAACATAACTACCCAAAACTACTCTTCACATCTGGTGTTAATAGTGTTTTTTTTTCCTTCTTAATCCTGTTACCATGGACTCAGACGCGATCAACTACTCTGTGCTCTACTTTAGCAGTGATTGAAGAGCAGACTGCTTGTGTAAGCTAGCCTGGGGAATGGTGAGCATAAAGCCCACATTAGGCTTAAGCCACTTTTAGAAATTAAAACAAGACTAAGTACTAATAACCACATGAACCCTAGCATCCATATTCTGGGGTGAACATTCAGGAAAGATGTCAGATCTACAATCTCACAATGTGGTTGTAGATCAGCCATTTGTGGTGAAGAGATTTGTTGTAGAGGGGGAAAAGGAGGAGGCCTAGTATAGACCCCTGGGGGATTCCAGTCAACGAAGTATACAGGGTTTAAGTGGTTAAGTTACTAAGTGTTTATATTTCAGTAGTAAAACCTCACCTTCTCCATATATGATCTGAACCATACCGGGGGCGGTTCATCCTCTGATCGGTTGCCTTTGCTGTCCTTTACAGCCACCTGTGTCACACAGAACAGACACACCCTTTACACAAATGTGTGGAGCTCAAAAAAACTAGTATGCACTAGTATGGAACTAGGGCATGACTGCATTTGGGTCATGACATCCAAATACAAGAGCTTGGTTCTGCTTGTGCGTTCAATTTACAGTTTGCTAGTTTGCTAGTGAAGGTATTTCATAAATCACAACATTCCTTAATCCACACAAGATACCGAAACTGATTATGGAAATGCACAAAACAGAAATTCATTGTGGCGTCGCTGGCATATCACCGCTGCTAAAAATAAAGTGTATATAAATAGAAAACTCTACAAGAATGTCACCATATGCATTTTCCTTACAGCTTCTCTCTCAGGGGTGACCTGCGTGCCTTTCTCCACTGTCTTGACCCTGGAGGGGTAGGGAGGAGCTGGCCGGAGATCCCCTTTTAACTCCTTCACCTCGGTCTTCAGTGGGCCACCACAGGCCTGTCCCTTCATCTTGTAAACATTCATGTGCAACTGGTTGCCCTGCTTCTCCGCACTCTGCTTGTGAAAAACAAATATCAAGCACATACCGTTGGAGCTCTGTACAATAATTGCCTCAAAGGCACAACATAGAGATTGCATGTGTTGGACACTAAAGATTTCTATGTGTGTGTCTTATGAACAACGTGAGGAGTCCCGAGTAATACAGTAACCATTGCTCATGTGCTTGTCATTTTGTAATGGTGACATTTGATGACTCATGTTTATTAACTAAAGCCAAAGAAAAACAATTCCGCCTGGCTGGACTGTAGGGATGAGAGGGCCTTAAATCACATTTGAAAAGATTGTGATATATGCATTATGCGATACTCAATAAATACCTTGACAGCTTCTTCATATTCCTCTGGAGAGAAAAAGTAAACAAACCAGTCAGACATGGTTTGAATACTGAGCACTGCAGTGACTCAAAAAGTAATACTTTGAATATTTCATACATTTTACATGTAGCACTTTACTCTATTTACTGACATGTTTATAGGTCAACGTTCACAGATAAAGAAAACTGATCGAATAAATAATACATGTTGCTTACCTTGGCTGTTTATGCAAATCTGAAACAGGAGAGAGAGACAATTATAGGTAACTCGTTTTGAGCAAAACATAATAGTAATGAGAATAGATAGCATGGTTGCACTGTGCCTACACCACAAGCTCAGTCCAGCCGAATGATAATAATAATACATCTACGACTGTATAATAGCAAGGAGAATAGCATGCCATAATAACCACTTTGCCCTTCTTCATACCTCTTCATTGTCTTCATCAAAATATTTCACCTGAAAGTGGCTGATGCCGAACGAAGCTTTAATCTGAAAATATCATTGGGGAAAAATGTATTAATAATAATAACGGCAAAACAAAAATAGCCTATGTAGATCGTGAAAATATACAACGCGTGCTATTCTATTCAACCACACGCTGACTTCATCATGTTCAAACCGACAATGATAGCAACAACATGGCAGAATGTCCTTCAAACGGTCCATTTGTTTTGTGTTTAAAGGGATAGTTCACCCAAAAAATGTACTTTTTTTCCTCCTATCGATTACTCACTCACCCCATGGAGACTAGAATTCAAGGATGTTTGTTTTTGTCGCATTCCTAAACCAATAATTTGAGGAGACGCTTCGTGTGTGTCTCCATAGGGAACAAAGCACGCTCTTGCTGTCTCCATAGGGAACCACTGCTGGTGGTCATCAAATCATTGGCTTTAGGAATGCGACTAAAACAAACAAACATCCACGAATTCAAGTCTCCGTTGGGTGAGAAATCGATACGAAACAAGCCATTTTGGGGTGTACTGTCCCTTTAAATCCTCATTGTCGCTTGGCAAAAAGAGAGAGAGAACAGATCTACAAGCTTACAACGAGACGTTGTAAGCTTGTAGATCTGTTCGCTCTCTCTCGCGACACCGACGTCGTACTGGGAGTTGGATAAAGCGAGGCTTCGGGGCCTTCTCTCTCTCTCTCCCTTCTGTTCTCCAGCAAACTGCGCCATGCAGCGCCTCAGCCTGCCTGTCCTGTCCGCCTGGCTGCTCTGCTCACCCAGGCTTCCACCGAGTCCCACTCCGATGTGTCCACGTCTGGAGCCAGGAACCTCTTCACGTTCCCCCTGAAATTCACCTTAATGGTCACGGGGAGCCCCATGGCGGCGGCGGCGGTTTTATTATGCACGATAACCGATTATTATGATAATAACCGGTTATCATTTGCTCGGGGAGATATACAACAAAAAAAACTGAACAATTTGATGATCCCCCCCCCTCCCCCTGCTGGCTTCTTTATTCTGTCTTTTCTCTCTTTGCCCTCCTCGATTATTACCTCCTCTTGTTTACATCGTCAGCTGCGTCTGAGAAAAATACGATGACGCGTGTGTTTTTTTCTTTCTTTTTTTTTCTTTTCCTCCCCTTCTTCTTCTTTTGTAGTTTTATCATGGCAGGTTGCAGCCGTTGCTTTTGGGTCCATGCAGCCACCTACTGTACCGGAGTATTATTTTAAAATACCATCTGATGGTAATATCGTTTAATTTAATATATAGGCCTATCAGTGTTGGAACTTGGAAAAAGTACTCACGTCACGTGTTTTACTCAAATACCACATAATAATTGTAATTTTACGTTACTTAGTTACTTTCCACCAGAGAAAGAACGTCTTTTGGGGTATTAATTGATACGGATCCCAAGCGCCGCTGGTGTAGTGGTATCATGCAAGATTCCCATTCTTGCGACCCGGGTTCGATTCCCGGGCGGCGCACATTATTTTCTCTATGAATTAAGTATAAAAGGACCCCAATGTGAACAAGCCATTGTGCTTTCTTGGGTTTAAATCCTATTAGTAGGCTAGCCATTGTATACAAGTTCAGATATGAACTTAACTGTACTAATCAATGTCATGTGCTTTTCCTATGCGTACTGCTAATAAAGTATATTCAATAAATCAATCACTTTCATAGACACTTCACATAATAATGACACACTTTCAGCAATTTGGGACACAAATCTTCAAACAAGTGCACAAAATAGCTCAAAGCTCACAACCAGGCTTGTAGATTGTACATTATGCAAATAAAGAAATAACTCTGCTTGATATTAAATAACAATTTAATCTAATATACGAGGAACATTTGCGTTTTCGTGGCTCTCCCCGCGCACGCGCAAATTGCTCGACTGTCATTTTGTCGCGCGCGGTGATCACGTCATCTTTAAGCTCACACAAAGTGTGGCTGCCGGGCTGACAGAACAGAAACGTCTGTTTATATTGTGGAACATTGAATGCTGTTGTTAGGACAATCTTTCTTTCTTTGATCAAGTGTAAGATGTCTTCACTCCTTAAAGTGGACAATGAAATCAAAACCAAGGTAAAGGTTTTACCGCTGGGGGGGTCGTCATACATGATAACGTTGTAGTGCAGCATGTTGTTGCTATCCAGGCTAATGCTACTGGTGTGCTGCTGAAGGCAGGGAGCCCACATGAGGCCTGCATGGGACGGGACCGACCCGACCGGGGTTGAAACAGGAGCAATGTGGCAGTGGGTTTCAACCCTTGGGCCTTTTCACACCAATAAGGTCCATTATTTATTCAGCATTTGAGCCACGGGCCACCATTTGATGAGATACAGGCTCTCAGACCCAACACTTCGAATATTTTGTTGTTGTTGGAGGATTTTGTTGATTCCACAGGAGAGATAAAACAGGCAAACGTTGATCATAATAAAATAAATCTTCTACATTCTCTAATCGTGTAGACTTCTTTTTGACTTAACTCTTGGGCCAAGAGTCTTGGCCCCTTAAGGGGCAATTTGGTTTCATTTTACACTCAAGAGCTAAAGCTCTATAAGGGTCCATTTGGTTACCATTACCAACTCTTCATCATTTAGCTGGGGACCACCTCAAACCCCTCAAGGACCACTGGTGGTCCCCGGACCACAGGTTGAAACCCCGCTGCTGTATGTGGATTTGTTCTGCACTCCTCAGAACAAACCTGTCGGTCACCATACAGCTGGTCAGCTGCCTGCCCTCATTCAGTGATGATTGAATGGGTGACAGCATGCATAAATACACACATCTCGATCTGAGCTTTTTCTTAGCCAGTCAACCATTTGCCGGCATAATACAAGGCCTCCTCCTATGCTGCTAACTCAGTGGTTTTCAACCTTTGTCATATGAAGGTCCATTATTATTTGGCATTTGAGCCACGGACCACCATTTGATGAGATTTGGCCTCTGACTATTTTTTAAATCATTGGATTTTGTCCATGATTCCATGCTGTATAGATGTGATAGATGGCATAGGACAGATGACAGGTCAATCAATAAAACAATTCTTCTACATTCTCATGCTGTAATTCCTGTAAATTAGATAAGATCTATGGGGCCATTTGGTTAAATAACTATATTCCCTTAGCAATCACTCCTATAGAGCGTTTGTTCATTAACATGGATCTCTCCAGCTCTTTAAGTACTGTAAACAGAAAATGCATTTTCATTTCACAATATCAATTTCATCCCATACAGGATACATACACCAACGTCCAATACAGAATAACCAAGTGTAATTGCACGTGACAAAACAAATGAGTAGACTAAATTGGAACTGGAACACAAGCTGATGAATGATCTTTGTGGGGGTTCTCTCTCCTTACGTGCTAGAGAGACATTTAGACCCCTGTTACTGAACAAACAGCAATGATTAGTTGATTACTATAGGAATATAGAGCTTTAGCATTTTTAACAAACATTTAACCATCTAAGTGCACACAGTCACTTTCAGATGTTTTGATCACAATTCACGTTTTTGTCTTAACAGGTGGATGCTTTTAGGGAACGGATCACAGGAGAAGTGAGTGTCAATCAATTCCAATTAAAAGTGGATTATGAACGAAGTTACACAGAGTTGGCTTTAATAAACTCATGTTTTGCTAGCAAGACTTGACCAAAAGCTTCCCTCTCTTCCAGGCGGAGGACCTTGTTGCAAATTTTTTCCCAAAGAAGTTATTGGAACTGGATCACTTTCTCAAAGTATGTGGCACAAAAGCTGTGTTTCCATCAACTTATCTACCAGCAAAATCATGATCGCAATTGTTGTCGTTTATGCAGTATGCACTGAATATGAGCTCAAACCACTTGCTGTTCTCTCTTTGATTAATCGTTCTTAATAACAGTAGAATATTTGAAAATGATTTTGGTCAGTCAAACTTGTAAAATAAGATCCTCAAATTCTTATTTTTGAGAGAATATAGGTACCTTTCAACTGACTCGAGAGTTAGCCCCACCTACTACTGCTTAGCTCGATGACCCAACTCCTAATATTACAGTATAACAGTATACAATTATCAGTATATGATGGAAATTTGCCTCATTCACATCTTTTTCGTTTTTGTGACTTTTCAAAAGGTTTCTTAAAATGTGCTTGACAATATATGGAAACGGCTACAGACAACTCATGCAACAAATCAAATATACCAACCTGTCAACAATGTGTGCGACCAAGATAAAATGGAGCCAGATCTAGACATTTCCTGTTGTCTTTCAGGATCCCTGTATAAACATCTCTGAACTGAAGGAGATCCACTCGGAGATAAACCTGACAGTGCCCGACCCCATTTTGCTGTCAGACCTGCACGATGGATTGGAAGCGGTGAGGCTCGGTTGAAAAATGGAAACTTAATCTTTACTAGATGGTGCTTTACACATCACATACATTTTAGATTTGTCATTTCACGTGTAGGCCTGTCACAATTATTACATAATCGTCTAATCACATTTATTGTGTCATAATCGTGCTAATCGTTTCCATGTTTGTTGAACATTTTTCATATAATTTCAAACATTTTCAATAATAGTGGAAATAGCTGTCGCATCACGGCGAGTTCTGAGCTTGTAGATCGGCTATTTCCACTATCAATGTTCTTTTTAATTAACCCTTTCCAAGCCACGGGGAGCCCCTTAATATTAACACTTTGCCGTCCGAAATAGAATGGTTGTTGGTAGATTAGCCGTGAAATTTCTATTATTATATTATGATCTGAACCGCATTCATTTTACCAGACATCCAGCGCTATATCACGTCTTCATCCCCCATTACCATACCGCGATCCCCCGTTGTATACTCACCCCAGTTCCCAGTGAAAAACTCAATCTGCATTGGCTTAGAGTGGGAGATTCGGCTGACGCATCATGTCCCTGTGCGTTTCGCGTGCGCGATCCGTTCACGTAAATGTCCCCTCAAATAATCCACGTGTGACTCAAGAGTAGAACTGAAAAGTTTCGCTAGCATAGCCCCCAGCACGGCTGCAGTAGAAGCACTCGTGTACAGACAGTAACCGAATGGGGGAAGGTGCCTTGGAGAAGGAAAGGGCCATGACATCACTTCTGCTTCATGTCAGACCAGCCATGAGCTATCGATGCACGAGTGGTGACTAGGGAAGGTTAGACGATCGCCGATTTTCGGATGAAAATCATTTATTTCGGTAAATACGGGAAAGTACGGGAAAAGACGAGTGGCTGAGACCCCCCCCCCCCCCCCCTAGGAAGTCCGATATAGTACGGTTTTAATATTAAGGGGCTCCCCGTGGCTTGGAAAGGGTTAAAACCGTACTATATCGGACTTCCTAGGGGGGGAGGGGCAGCCAATCGTCTTTTCCCGTACTTTCCCGTATTTAACGAAATAAATGATTTTCATCCGAAAATCGCCGATCGTCTAACCTTCCCTAGTCACCACTCGTGCATTGATAGCTCATGGCTGGTCTGACATGAAGCAGAAGTGATGTCATGGCCCTTTCCTTCTCCAAGGCACCTTCCCCCATTCGGTTACTGTCTGTACACGAGTGGTTCTACTGCAGCCGTGCTGGTGGCTATGCTAGCGATACTTTTCAGTTCTACTCTTGAGTCACACGTGGATTATTTGAGGGGACATTTACGTGAACGGATCGCGCACGCGAAACGCACGGGGACATGATGCGTCAGCCGAATCTCCCACTCTAAGCCAATGCAGATTGAGAATTTCACTGGGAACTGGGGTGAGTAAAACAACGGGGGATCGCGGAATGGTAATGGGGGATGAAGACCACGTGATATAGCGCTGGATGTCTGGTAAAATGAATGCGGTTCAGATCATAATATAATAATAGAAATTTCACGGCTAATCTACCAACAACCATTCTATTTCGGACGGCAAAGTGTTAAAGTATAAAGTTGTCCAACATATCAGTAATATTTTTGTATATTTAAGTTATGTGTCATATCTGCCATGTGCAACTTCAAAGCCTAAAAGGCTGTAAAAGCCAAACAGAAATGTAAAAGGAACAATGTTAACAAGGTGTAAAACACAATTAAATCACAATTATTTGAGTGACAATTAATCGTCATGTAAAATGTCATAATTGTGACAGCCCTAGTCAAGTGTAGCCTAATTAAGTTTTGTTCAATGTGTTCACAGCAAAATGCCAAAAAGAGGAAGCTTGAGGATGGAACTGGGGAGGATAAGGGTGAGTAATGAGTATAAGAATTGTATAGTGAAATCAACAAATCCTTACAATCCATCATAGGTCGTCTATCTCACTGTTTCCCCAAACACTGGGTCGAAACCCATTAGTGGGTCGCAGACACATTTTTATGGATCCCTTATTTTTTTGGTTCCTACATGTTGTTTCTAATTATTAGACCTGTTTCAAAACATAAAAAAAAGAAATGGTGAATAAAAAGAAATTCCAAAAAATTTGGGGAAAAAAAAAATGTTTAAGAAGTAGTGAAAAAAGCCGATCTACAAGCTCACAACGCAATGCGATGCGACACATTGTGAGCTTGTAGATCTGCTATTTTCACTTGTTTGTGTCCCGGTAAAGTGTCTAATTTCCCTTTTGGGTCACAGGCTAAAATGTTTGGGAACCACTGATCTAGCTAGTGCAGTTATGCTGAACAGAACAGGCATTCAACTCTGTACAACAAAGATGGAATTAATGTGTGGATTTTGCATGACACATCACATTGTGCTTTTCAATATGAGTTCCATTCGCCATCTGCATGGGACTCCTCATCATTAGTAAACACTTTGTGGCTGCCACTTTGAAGTCCATAAAATGGTTAACTAGACTGACTAGTTTTAAATCAAGTTGGTAAGGTTCTCTGTCATACAAATGAATATTAAAGTCCAGGGTACTGTATGCACCACATCATTTCTGATTCACATAATCAAGTAAACGAAGGTCCTTTACCTAATACTCTGTACTTGGTCTAACTGGGTCTTCAAATGTGACCCATCCATTGTATTACAATTGTCCCTTGTGTTTGAAACCTAATCCTTTCCACTCCACTTTGTTCCACCCAGTTACTGGCACCAAGGTCTTCGTCATGCCTGGTGGGATGATGAAGAGCAACGCTAAGCTGGTGGACCTGATCGAAAAGGTCAAGCCAGAGATCAGGACACTCATAGAGAAATGCAACACAGTACGTTCTGTTTCTCTCTCTCTCTGTTCAGTGCTCTCACATTAATCTGTATAAAATCCTAAAATCTCAAAAAGTGTCAATCAGTTGGCACATTTCAGCTGAGTGTACAGTAGCCTATAGGCAGGGCATAGTAGTGGGCGTGGTTTACTGGTGCCACTTCCCATAGACTTATACAAAGATATTCCTATCAATTATTTTAATCCTAGAATCAAGCCATTCAAGATCCTGGTGAATCATGACCATAAAACCGTGTAGTACGTAGAAATGGAATAGTATTATCTGTTTTCCCCCATTGTGATAACAATAAATAAGATCTTAAAAAGTAGGTATATTGCATTAGTTCCATTGTGATTGTATTATATCATACAGTACCTGGTATTGGACGAGGTATGGTGTTACTTTTATTGTCAGGATCTGCTTTATTCTGCAGGTTAAAATGTGGGTCCAGCTGCTAATCCCCAGGATAGAAGACGGGAATAACTTTGGCGTGTCAATCCAAGAGGAGACGGTAGCTGAACTCAGAACAGTCGAGGGGGAGGCTGCGTCTTACCTGGACCAGATATCAAGGTACTGTATATAGTAGTCTAAGCATATCTGTGTCTAGATATATAAATACAGATCTTGCATTTTCTGGTTATCGGCTTTCTGTTGAAGCTGCAGCATGTACTGATATAAATGCTAGCAGATGAACAGTAGTGAGTGCTACAGTCAAGATCAGTGAGCGATGTCTAGCAAAGTAGCTTTTAGGCCAACATCCTTAAAGGCCCTCTTACATCTAACAACTTTGAAAAGATTTCTCAGTCGTAATAAAATCGGGGCTATTTGCGGCGCGCTCCCGTGACTCAGTCGTTACTCAATCGTTAAATGTGAGGTAGTGGTCCGACTCGATTTTTACCCCAACTTGAGAGCCAGATTCTGTTACGAGAATATCAAACTGGTTTAATATTTTCACAAATCGGGGCTGAGTCTGAATGAATACAATGACGTAGCCTAGCCTACAACCAAAACAGAACAAGCCAAAAGCCAAGCCATTCATTCCCCAAAAGACGCTGCCTGAGCTGCCAGCCTGATCGTTGTTGGTGCGGCTACTACGACAGCCCTTTATTAGTTATTTCTCCGCGTTTCCATTATTCCAAACATTCAACGTTGATAATAAGTTGATAGGATCGATCTGCGCCGGCTGAGAGGAGAGATCTAGAGAGGAGAGGCACAGAGGGCTGAGGGAGGAAGGCGAAGCTCGGTGTGTGTGTGTGTGTGTGTGTGTGTGTGTGTGTGTGTGTGTGTGTGTGTGTGTGTGTGTGTGTGCACTGCATGTGCAGTGATAGAAAAAGTAATCAAGTAAAAGTATCAATACTGCAATAGTGTGATGCGACGCGCTGTGACTGAGCTTGTAGATCGGCTATTTTCATTTATGGTTAGCCTAATGCTTTATAATAATATTATAATTTATTTAGGAACACAAGGCTGTATAATAGGCATATTTCAGCAAATAAATAAATAAATAAATAAAAGGGAATCTTTACAAAATCTTTATAGGCATACACATCTAACAACTGAAATCTTTGAAAAATCATCCTACAGTCTTTGGGGAGTCTTTTTCAAATCTTATAGTGTGAGGGGTAGTCTTTAAGAAATATTTCCCAAATCTGTCCACAATCTTACCAAAGTTGTTAGATGTAAGGCTAGCTTAAGGGTGTTTTTTGTTGTGTCAAATGTATGTACTTTTAATTAGCACACATGGCTATTCTTCTTCTCTTCAATTCCAGATACTACATCACACGGGCAAAACTGGTGTCTAAAATTGCAAAGTACCCACATGTGGTGAGTGAATGCAATTTTACAACGCTTGTGTGCTTAAAACAGAATGAAAATGTGTCACATTCTGTTTAAGCACACATCATGACATGAGTTCAATATATGTGTCGTCGTGTATAGCATAGCATGATTGGTATGTCTTCAGCGGAAATATAGTCTATAGAAAACACGATGGAATGATACACTGACAGGGTTTTTTCCCCAGGAGGACTACAGGCGTACAGTAACAGAGATCGATGAGAAGGAATACATCAGTCTGAAGATCATAGTTTCTGAGCTCAGAAACCAATATGTACGTCTGTCTATATGTTTACTGTACATTGTCTTCATAATGTTGTCTTGTAGAAACAAACCTAGGATATGTTAACATGAACACCCCATACCTTGCCAATTATTCTGTCATTATTGTATAAGCATTCTTGCAAGCAAGAAAAACTAGCGTCTAACCCAATATCTGTTCGAACACAGGTAACGTTACACGACATGATCCTGAAGAACATTGAGAAGATCAAAAGGCCCAGAAGCAGCAATACGGATGCACTATACTGATGTATGTCCAACCGCTGTCCATCTTGCATCACTTTCGAACACCTGCCTCTGTTCCCTACCATGCTAGTCGAACTAGCCCAACCCCTGGTATGAAGGCATAGCACCAGACGCCACTTCACCCACTCATACACAATCAGTCCAGCCCCGTACAAAACCATTAGCCTCCTTTGATGAAAGGCTTACGCATACTTTTTGTTTGTTTGTTTGTTTGTTTTAATTGTAAAATATTGTATCAAGGTAATGTTGTAGCAAAACTCCTGAGACCACTGCAAATTGAGTTCACAGAAAATGATTACACTTGTATCAACTTATTTGAACTCACAGATAAGTTTAGCAAATCTAGATTCAAAATTTAGATTAATTCTAAAGGAGCTGATATTTTATCACATCTTTTTCTTGAATACATTTTACCAGAGCAAAGAAGGAGCATTTATCCTTTTGTACCTTTGTCCAGCTTCGACAGGCACACACCTCTGTCATTCAGTATAGGAATACACCTGACAAGTACTTGCACATCAACAAGACTGAGCAATGCTGGCGCAGGTAAGCAAGCATTCAAGTCTGTGGTACAGCGAGCTGTACACACTGTCAAGTTAGGGTTGCTCTAGAATTTGATGTCACACCAGTCACAATAAGCCACTTACTTTATAGAAACTCCTGGAAAATATTCACATTGCATTTGAAGACACATTTTCCTACATGTCTTCAAATAAGTGATATAGGTAATGTTTATTTTCTGTGAATGCAAGTTTAATCACACAAACTCAAGAGTTTTGTCACATTATTACTTTAAATAATATTGTCCTTATTTTAAACCCCTTTGAGACCTGTTGGTGAGCAGAGACCTCGGTGAGGTCTTCCTTAAGGAGGGGTAAAAAAGAAAAAACGCTATGTATTTTTTAAAATCTAATTAAAAACATCTTGTCCATCCATGGCTCTTCTGTGAAACTGTTTCATTAATGGCTCAGTTTTTTGACAAAGTTCAAGACGATGTCAAGTGAGGTTTTTGCACCCATTGCTTCAGTGAATGTGCTGTTACTTTTGGTCTATAGAGCCACATTTACTGTATACCACAACTTAAGGTCGGTTGTTCATAGGCCAAGTAACAAGAAGGCTCTTTTTAGTAATTGCAGTTTTGTCATAATAAATGGCTAGCTCTTAATTTGTATGCTGGACGTAGATCAGGCAGAATAGTTATTTATTTTAGATACTGTAAGTCTATGTAATGTTTTTAGATGTATGAAGTGATGTTTTTAGCTTCACTGGCTTCTTAGTTCTCAGAAGAAAACTTGTCATTATTCACCAAAGCATCTCTTATGTTTTAAGGGGTTGAATTTATTGAATAAACACTTTTTGATAAGAGACTTTGGTTTTGTTATGTTAATATCTTTATGTAATTTTCCTCATAGGGCTAACATACATCTTGTATGCTTGTTTTGTTTTTGTATTCATGGTGTGTAGTTGTAGGTTGGAGATGGTTATTGTCGGTATCAGACAGACCATGGGACTCTATCCTCATTTCACAATGCACACAGTACACTCCCGAGTTACAGACCATTAAGTCGTCAAGGACCCCCGGTGGCCCCCCAGACCCCAGTTTGAGAACCATTGTCCTAGCTAACACTGAGTGACAACAGAGTACAGTTCGGTCTCCTAAGTCTGATATCATAGACAGGACAAGAGCAGTGCAGTATGGTGAACATTTTGACCTATAGATGGCAGCAGTGGCAACTTGATAGGTTAGTTTTATGATAATATAGGCTTACTGTAAGGCATAGTATGGTTGCAGCTCAAAAAGCATGATTAAGTGTATACTGTTTAACCTCAGCTATTGCTCAGTTATAATTGTTTCCATATTTCGTTGATGGAGTTGGTCAAGTTGGTAGACTATATATATGCTCCAATTGTATCCAGCAGGATGTTTTGTTTAAAAATCTTATACAAAGTTAAACCTTGTATGTAAAACAAATCCAGAATGAAATCAGCTACCTTTGCATTATGTTCAAATGAAGTTCAGATCAGAAGTGACACTGAGCAAGATAATAGGCAGCGAGAATATGTCTGCAAGATTAGCAATAGGTCTGGCTCTATTACCAGGGGAAAAGAACTGGCTTGAGTTTACAGTATGGTAATATGCCGACTGGAATGTAGACATTGTAATGTTGCTCAACCTTTCTGACGTAGTCAACAGCCATCTGATCTGAGAGGCAGCTTCTGGATTGGGCCAGTGGAGATCACTGGCACACCCCTTCGTCACTGTTCACGCAGTGACAGAATGCTGCTCAGGTGTCTATAGAATGGAATCCCCTCCTTAGAGTGATTCATCAGCACTTGCGCATGCAGTATGCACACGCTTAGTGGAACCTACCCTCATACTGCAGCGTTGCATTGCTACACCATATAGCTCTTACGACATAAGGACGCACGGGAAAACAAGTTATGAGGGCCTTTGTAGATAAGACAGTCAAAAAGGAGACTTGGGATTTGCTGGTTTGAAATAGCCCATGGCCATGGCTATTATGTCACCAGGAGGAGTTTGCATACCTCATATGTCCAAAGCCCGTTACTTGTCTGAATACAAATTCAAAAATTGCAAATAAAATAGCATATCTACAAGCTCAAAACATGTCGCAATGTGAAGCGTTTTGAGCTGCTATTTTTGCAGCTTTTGTGACACTGTAGTATGACACATAGGTATAGGGCATTAATTTATGAAAAAACATCAAAAGTAAAATGGAGATTAGAGGTTTCTGCCTGACAGCAACGATATCTGACAAGGCCAGAATTGCAAGTGAACACGCACCTGTCTATCATTCTGCCATTTAGTTTTTTACTTTACAAAGAAGTGAAATTATATATTTAAATTTTGGTTAATAAATTGAGTGTAGTTCAGTTGCAGGGTCGAATCGGGATACGTGTTGTCTATACTCACAGACTCTGTATTCTGCCTGTTTAAACTCAGAGGCTGTGTTGAAAGAGAGAGTGTTGCTATGTGGAGTCATGGAGTGGATGGAGCGTGCTCTGGTTAATATTTAATGGGTGTTCCTACCAGATAATTAATCAGTATCATTTTGAGACATTCTAAGAAAACCAACAGAATTTGCTGGAACCAGAGACAGCATTCAATACCAAAAACCAATGTCAATAAAAGGCTTTATTAAAACCTTCCTTTTTTAATTAAAAAAAGTGGAAACCGGTTCAATCCTCGGCTCCTCTAGTCTTTGTCTTGACCTTGAGCAAGACACTCGACTCCCACTAACTGCTCCCGATGAGCGGGCTAGTACCTTTCTCCAGCCTGTTATCGGTGTGCATGGGTAAATGTCATTTACACATTATAAACACTAGAAGCTGGGCCGCCCTTCGGGCGGCCCAGCGTCTAGTCGGCGACCTGGCCAACTCGGGAACGATGTAAATAGGGAATGAATGCCCCGCCCTTTAATGCAAACCCCATTATACCTGTTGTCATAGGACCCGTCTTGACCATCTGTTTGCCTGTGTCCATTTATGCCCATATATGGAGATATCTGTATCTGTCTGTCTGTCGGCGTCCATTTTATGTCCATATATGGAGATCACTGCAGATATAATCCTGGGTCCATTTTATGCCCATATATGGCCATATATGGAGATATCTGTCTATTTGCATCCATTTTATGCACATATATGGAGATCTCTGTATCTGTCTGTCTGTGTCCCTTTATGCCCGTATATGGAGATCTTTGTGATTCTGCGTCCATTTTATGCCCATATATGCCATATATGGAGATATCTTTTTATCTGCGTCCATTTTATGCCCATATATGAGATCTCTGTCGCTTTTTGTTTGTTTCTTCTTTAAGCATATGGAGATATCTGTTTATATGCGTCCATTTTATGCCCATATATGAGATCTCTGTCGCTTTTTGTTTGTTTCTTCTTTAAGCAGAATACGCAGCCTGCTTAAATCTGCATCATTCAAGTCATCCTCCCAGTCCCACGCTTTGTTGCTTGTCTTATGTTTGTCTTGTCTCTTTTATTTTATTTATCTTTTTTGGAGCGGACCCCATTAATGCAAACCCCAATATACCTGTTGTCATAGGACACGTTTTGACCATCTATCTGTTTGCCTTTGTCCCCACCCTTTAATGCAAACCCCAATATACCTGTTGTCATAGGACCCGTTTTGACCATCTGTTTGCCTTTGTCCCCTTATGCCCATATATGGAGATCTCTGCACACACAGTACCGGTTGCGGAAAACTCTGATGTCAGACATCAGCTCCGCATACGGGCATTCATTTTATGCCCATATCTGGAGGACGCGCGTGCCCATATGAGTCAGCAGTTCCCATCTCTGTATGAGTCAGCCCTTGTGCCGATACGTCCATTTATGCCCATATATCTGTGTCCCCTTTATGCCCATATGAGTCAGCAGTGCCCATATGCCCATATATGTAGCCCATATGGAGATCTGCCCATATGCCCATATATGGAGATACATAACCATGGCATTTTGTGTTGACTCATGTTGCGTACGCGATGTCAGAGCCTTTTATGAAATGATGTCACAATGAGTCAGCGCTTGCGCCGATTTCCTCCGGAACAGCCTGATGTCAACAATCAACAATCAGCTCCGCATAAGGAGATTCCGAACGTTTCGCGCCGTTTCGGGAAAAACGCGCGTCGGGTCGGGTCGAGGCCGGGCACTGCACTCCGCGCCGCGGCGGAGAACGTGCGTGCCGAATCTGAAGCCGGTGGGACGAACGGTTCTCGAGATACGCGGATTACATACACGCAGACAGACAGACAGACACGCAGAGACTTCTCGCATTTATAGATAGATTATAAAGCACCTTGGATGAAGGCACTATATAAATGCACCATTTACATAGACATTTTCACAAATATATATACTTATAAAAATATATAATCTTTTAGAATCTACTCAGAACAGTAAATACAACATCACATTTGAAGTGGCCATTTAACAAGTTTGCAGTCACAGACAGTCACACCACAATAAATGACATTTAGATTCTGCTCATCCCGGTGACCATATCCCCAGTGCCATTTTGTTTTTTACTTCATTATAAATGGCTGCGGTGTGAATATGGCCAGTTGTCCTAAACAGCTAGCACCAAATTACCCATATTCAGGAGGAACTGATTCATCTACTCTAGTAGAATAAATTGAATCATATCCCACAAGTGCATTTTCAATACAGGACCCCTCCTGACTCACAAGTTCTTGTTGCTTTTCTTTCCTGGGAAGATCCAGCACAGAGCCCCGGGCACCAAAGCAGTTGGGATTAAAAGCGCAACTGCGCTCTTAATGAAGGACAGTCCATGGAACAGCACTTTGTCTTTGGAGGACAATGTCATCCCATCCAGCAGCTGCAGCAGCAGTAGTGAGACAACTATACAGCCCACCCTGAAAGCTCTGCTGCTGCTGCTCTTAGACTCTGTGTAGAGTGGAGAGTGCAGGCCCAAGCCCAGGCCAAACAGGGTCCCCATGTTGCGCAGCAGGCTGGCAAAGGGGGTACTGTCCATGTGGACCCACTCTGCCTTTATGCACCACTTCTGGGCTTTCTCCATCGTCCACAGCAGGTCCACACCCAGAGCCTTGAGCAGCAGGTAGAAGCCAACGGCGAAGGAGGTCAGGAAGAGGGTGACATAGGAGTAATTCTTCATGCTGGCACTGTAGATAAACTCCACCCTGGATACAACCTCTGCCACTATTATACCTGTCATAGAAGTGAAGACGGACCATTAAGCAGTGGCCATAACCTTACAACTCACCAGGCAGAAATCAAACAAAGCCTTTTAACCACTTAAGCCCTATTTAACAATAAACGACAAAAGTCATTATATATCAGGTCGCACTTTTCAGGTTGTTTTCTTTTATATACACTGTATATAATTTACATAGAAATGTTTTGCCTATAATGATATGCCAGGTTGAAAGTACTTAATTGGCCTGTACCTGTACTACGTAAGTATTGTTTGCTTCATGACCTTAGAATTGTAGTTGCCAGCCTGTCTAAAGTGGGAGTGACTTTATATGCTATGAGGTGCATAATGTTGTAGTACATCACAGCAGGAGATACCACTTTTCAACCTATGTTCATATAATTGGTCCTCACTCAAAAATAGCTTTTTTATTTTTTTTTATTTTTTTTTCTCAGAGGAGGGCTGTGGGCAGGTCAGAAACCCATAGTCTTGTGACATCATCGATTGTCAATCCAGCTTATAGAAACTGCAGGCTTTCTATTCCTGAAAAGTTGCAATTTTAAAGTGGAAGCCATTGTTCTCGTGATAATAAAAATCTAAATATTTTTTCAAAAATATTGATTAAATTTTTTTTTTGGAAAATGATGATGTCACAAGACTATGGATTCTGAACTTCCCACAGCTCTCCTAGGAGACTTGGACTGAGTAGAAAAAATTGTGATATTTTATCATGAACATTAGTGAGGACCTATTATATGAAGACAGGTTGAAAAGTGGTGAACTACTCCTTTAAGTCCTTTAACTAACAGAAATAGGCAATAAATTGCAGCCAAATAAACACAAAGTCCTGGTGCACTCTACACTGGTGGTTGGTTATCAAATAGGTTCAGTTGTCAGTCTATTCTCTGCAGGTAAACTGACCTGTGATGACTCCAGCAATGACCTGGTGGGGGAAGTGGGCAGCCATGTAGACCCTGGACATGCAGACTAGGATCTCTATCAGGCCCATCAGCATCCACAGGCCTGCCTGCAAGAACCTAAGAGAGAGGTAACCAGGAATAATAGATAACCCAACCCCACCTGCAGCAATGATCCCAGACCCACCTGTCAGAGCCCCAGTCTTAAACAAGTTCAGTATTCAGTATTTTCATATTGGATCATGTTTATATCAAAGTATGAACATGAAATAGTTGGAGTCACTTTTCAGACAGATTTATTGCCATATATATATAGACGCACCTGTAGAGAAGAGGTGGGCACCGTTTCTCTGCTGCCAGAAGGAGTAGAGCTGTCACCATCACATACCACACCCCTGCAGCACCCATGGCATGACCCGAAGGGCTTCCTGCAATGATCAGCTCTCTTTTATAGGCTACTTTGTTGTATGGCAGAAGTACAATAGCTGATCCACAAGTTCACAACACGTCGTGATTTGACACATTGTGAGCTTACTACTGTACATCTTAATAGATATACAGGTTAGATTCACTTAAGATTCACAAATTAAAAAATACTGTCAAAAGCCCTGATAAAAGTGGCATACACATCATTCTATTTTCATTTGAGCAGCCAAGCTGAACATGTTCCAGGTCCCCCTATGAAAAAAAAGAAAACCTTCAAACATCAGTTCGACTAACACTCAAAACATGCATGCATGCACACGCAGTCACAAAATCAAATACAAATACACAGACTAGAGTAGGTGCAATCATCACAATATCGGCAAAAATAAATAAAAGCAAACATGAGATACTGTGCTGTCCAAACCAAATTCTTCCTCCAAGATGTAGGACTGTACATGTGTTTAGTTAGTTTACCCACTTCATGAAATCAATACAATGCTCAAAAAACTAGGGTACAAGCCTTTATGACCTGCATGGTATTTAATATCATATCAGTTTATTCACTTAAAGAGTGCTGAGCGTCCTCAGGTTTTGGTATTGTGACAGTAATAACCATATGGAACAAGTAAATCAAAATTGGTTCACTATAAAAGACAAATTAAAAATTGTAAACCATTTGTTTATTTTGATTAGTTGAAAATATGAGATCTAACTTCTGTGGCAATCATACTTTTTTAGGTAACCTAATTGTGAATTATTTATACCTGGTCCTGTCTCACATGTGATGGGAAACTGCTGCAGTGCAGGGGCTTGTGCTGGTCTGTAGAACTGTGTCTCATGAACCCACCAATACGGCCTCTCCCCAAAAAGAACCCTGCCATGAACAGGGTAAAAAATATTACAAAAACAAACAAAAAGATTCTCAAACTCCCTTTTATCTTTTTAGTATTCCAACAATTCCCACATGAAAATAATAATCAGTGTGCAATGATTCAGCAACCACTATGCTGTGTTCCACATTCTACTTGTCTGGCAGCACGTTTGGAAGTCTGGCATTAGGGGAGAAAAGTGAAGAAAGACTAAATATGTAACATTGAGAAATACACTGGTAAGAAGACAAGATTATCAGCCCCCAGGTAAATTGAGTTTGAGACGCCTGTTTTAATGTGTTTCAGATATCATAGAATTACCTAGAATAAGTTAATTTAGTTAATAAATCGCTAAATGCACATAGAAAGAAGATAAGACAAGATTTACCATTTCAGAACCAAGTTGAGCCAGTCCCCAATAACGGCCACCCAGATAAGCCTCAGCGCTACAGCTCTATGCAAGTGGAACCAGATGGGAAAGAAAAAGAAGAACGTGGTGTGCAGATCAGCCACCGTGGACGCCAGGCTAAACCAGCTCTCATACTGGCCATACTTATTCTGCAGGTGGACTGCCAGTTCAATCCCCCAACTGTGGAGAAGATCCATGATATTGGTCTCCCTGAGAACACTGCACTGTGTCTGGGGAACGAGAATCGGCTGAGTGAGTGTTTCACTGAGTGTTTTCTGCCGTGAAAGGCTGTCAAACCAATTCGCTTTTTAGGAAGTTTTGGCAAGCCCCGCTCTGCTGTGTATGTGTGATCCCCACTGGACTTTACTCAAGGCTAGGGAATTTGTTTGCCTTCATTATAGTGTAGACTGGTAACCTTTACACCCCTGGGGCCCCTTCTGCTGATCAAGCAATTGCCCATCATAGAATGTAGAATTTAAGGAATCGTTCATCTGTCAAAGAAAACATCACTTTGGGTCCAAAGTGGATGAAATTCATCATTCCAGTTTGGTGCTTCTATTTGGCCAGTTTATTATGTGAGTGACTATTTCCGTTTTCTCAGATGGCCTTTTGACCTGCTATGAGGTAACACTTTACATATTGTTACAAAGAGGCCAGTATCCTAAAAACAACAAAAAACATTAGGTCATGTAGGCCTAACCTTTACGTCCATTTTTTCCTTTATGACTAGCTAGCCTATCTTGTTCTCAACCCCTGGCCAATCATTTAATCATTGACCCTTTTACATAATCCAGAAAATAGATTACTGCAGGATCTTCACTGGCAAGAGATGTTTTTTTCTTTTACTTTTTTTGTTCTTCCCCCAAATCGTCAACAATCAATTATGTAACTGATCTGTTCATTACCGGTTGACTGTGATTGGTTTCACTATTTCACCAAACGTCTAAAGGTTTGCAGAGATACAAATGTCATGTCATTTATGTAATACTTGATGTCACATGTAATGCCAGCTGCTACTGTACAGTATGTAAGCCTTATATACTGTACATACATTGTAAGGCCTAATCGTTTTAACTATTTCCCCACCACTTGGCTACCCCCTTCCCTCAAGAGCCTTTCACTTTTGCCAGGCCACCATTGTAAAGAAGATGTTCTTAATGATTGCCTGGTTAAATAAAGGTCAAATAAAATAACATAATAGTAAAAATAGAAGAGGAAAATCGTTATTCCGGGTTTTAAACTTGACCATTTCCATGTGTATGCCTAACAGTTTATATCCAGAGGCAATGTTAATTACAAAAGATACTGTAGTGTTAGATAGATTACAGTACTTTTCCATTCATAAGTGACAAAGAACAGCCCATAGTGATCTTGTTATAACTGTAGGCCCCTGTGGTAGGATTAACTTGGACCTCATTAATCAATCATCAGTACACTTCCTTTGGGAGCATTTTTCTTCTTTTTTTCCCTGCTATTTTTTGCACTTTTTCGTGAGATCTGTCTAGAGTGACAGCACGTACCTCCCGTAACTGCCCAGTCTCCTTGTGTTTTATTACACATGTGCAAGGTCCAAAGATCAGTTGTGCATGCGTTTTGGTGATGGGTCCCTCCAGTATAAAAAGCCTCTGGGTTATCTCACGAATCGTGACAGTTCTGTCTACTCTTACTCCCTTGAGCCACAGAGAATTCCCACCGGGAGCGGTGCTAAGATGATTAACACTGTAATGGATGCCCTGCAGGGCTTTGGGGTGAGCACTACACACTACCTGCAGACCAATTACAAGGATGCCCAGGGCCTGTTCCTCTGGGTGTCATGGGCAGCAGACCTCAGGAACACCTTCTTTATCTTCTTCCCCCTTTGGTTCCATCTGCGATCGTCAGTGGGCATCAAGCTCATCTGGGTGGCGGTGATCGGCGACTGGCTTAACTTGGTATTCAAATGGTGAGTCAAAGTAATTGGTGCGGTTGCCCTATAGTGCAACGCACTATTGTTCTCTTCCAACTTTATAGAGTAAACCCCAAAAGACTAGAGTAAACCCCAAAAGAGTGTTGCAAGCTTGATTATTGGTCAAGCTTCACACGACACTTGCAAATGATGTGTATAAATAGGCAACCACGCATGCAATTTCCCAGAATTGCACCTTTCTAGTTATTTGTTTCTCCCAGAGTCTATTCATATTCATATTATGTTTAGCAGAGCAGTGTTGCAGAAATGATCTTACTGTAGGGTATACTGTAGGTCACGGTTTTCCAAAGTGTCCAAAGCTGTGTGTGTGTGTGTGTGTGTGTGTGTGTGTGTGTGTGTGTGTGTGTGTGTATAATAAACACACACACATTGTTGTGCCAGTTTAATAACTTTCAACATGGTGTCCCTATTTTGGGCATGTCATTATTATTAACTCATTCTGTTAAGGGCCAGACCATTCATGAAGACTATTGTGTGTTATTGAGACTGTTAGGCACCAAAGGTTGCAGTTTAATCACTATATACTCCTGTTAATCTCTTTAGGATTCTATTTGGGGAGAGACCTTACTGGTGGGTGCATGATTCACCCTACTATGCCAACAGCATTGCTCCTCATATTGAACAGTACCCTATGACATGCGAAACTGGACCAGGTAAGAACTGTCATTCACACATGCACCTTTTGCTCTTTAGTCCTAGTTTACTGTAATTATTTAGGTTAACTGACGTCCAAATGGCATAATTCCTAAAGCAGTCTTCAAAATGTTTGATGAATAATAATCTAATCTTTAATATAATCTAATATAATCTCTTTTTAAATTTAGACCGTGGCACAAATAAGGTTTGAGTTGAGTGCCATGCCTAAACAAAAAGAAGAGAAATATTACTATTACAACTACTTAGATGTACTGTACCCATGATGTCTGTTTCTGCAGGCAGCCCATCCGGCCACGCAATGGGAGCAGCAGGTGTCTATTACACACTGGTGACTGCCATCCTGGCCATTTCGACCAGCAAGAAGAAATATACCAACAAAAAATCCACAGACAACAAGAGCTGGTGAGTTCCAGAACCAGCTGGCAGTTCTGCAGAGCTGAACTCTTCAAAGTCCTTCTATCACCCCTCCATGACGTTAGCGTTGTTTACCATCTTCCTTTCCCAGTGCTTATCAGCCATGCAGACGTCCTATCTGTTCAGCACATTGGTTGATTATTGACCTACCTTGTGAATGTGGGGTGTTGTTGCAGGGTTGTATACATGTTGTGACACACTGTCAGAGTTGGATCTGGGGTGGATTTGCTGGGGGGGGGGGGGGGGGGGGGGGGGGTATCATGCCTTTGCTTTTGATATCGTCCCTTCTAGTTATATTTTGTATAATTGTTGACCGAAGGTCGCATATACTCTGAAAAACCGTGTCGCTTGAGTGACCTTCCTTCCTTCCTTCCTTCCTTCCTTCCTTCCTTCCTTCCTTCCGTAACCTTCCTTCCGTAACCTTCCTTCTGTACGGGAGTGATGTCAGTGTGATGTCAGGAAATGTCACGAAATGTGGATAACACTATATATGGAGATAGTCCAGTCCATCATGTCATATGGGACTACCGTCATAGACAGTAGCCAAAAGAGAAGGATAAAAAAGAAAAAAAAGGAGGAGGAGGATAAAGATACCAAAAGGAGAGAGAAGAAAGGGTGGATGAGGTTCTGCAGCGACCTATGTATACCCAGCCTGGTCCAAATCCTACTGTCTCAAGGATGAGGAAATGATGATAGCCTTGAATAGTTATCCCTGCCAGACAAGGGCTCTGATGGAGCTCATTGACTGGTTGTGAAATGTCTATACCAAGATACGCGCTGATCCCATCCATGAAACATTATCACTGCAATCCATACTTTTCAAATCGGCCTCGCACCGCGAGGCGATGTGTGCTTGTAGAACTGCTATTTTCACTAGTTTTGTGCGACCCTGATGAAGCAGGGCTTTAGGCTACTTTATGAAAAACATAGATATTTGAAACTTGGAGATATGAGGTTTCTACCCGACAGTGACAACATACAGTATACTGCCTATACTAGTAAGAGCTTGACAAGGTTCGCTCCTTGTCAAGCTCGACGTTGGGCATTTGGACCTATACATGGAGAAATGGAGCGAACCTGTTTGGCCTAAACATGGAGATGTGGTACAGAATGACTCATATATGGGCATAAAAAGTATGTCATGTGACATCACTTCCTGTACAGACAGTCAGACAGACAGCCATTGACTCCGGCCTAACAATGGCTACTGTCTATGACGGTAGTCCCATATGACATGATGGACTGGACTATCTCCATATATAGTGTTCTCCACATCTCCATTTTTTGATTTGATTTGAAAATTTATTGGAGGATTAAACACTTGAGATGCAGCATCTCGTCTTCCAGAGTGTCCTCAGGCTCAACACACAAACAATGACATGAAACAATCACATAACAAACATAATACATTGACAAAACATATAAGGGCTCTCACATGCACCATCCAAGACCATTCTACATCTGTTGCACATCATCAAAAGACAATAATGATAAATGGGGGGGAAAATATATATATAATAATAATAATAATAATAAACTGTCCAAATAAAATGAAAACATCAATTATATAAAACGAAAATCAAAAACAGGAACAGTTGCATTTAAGTGAATCAAACAAAGACATTTTGAAAACAGCAAATGAGGTAATTGATCTAATTGCAATAGGTAAATTATTCCAGTCATCAGGTGCTTTAAACTTAAATGAACGTCTCCCAATTTCTGTCTGTAAATTACTAGGTACTTCAAAATAAGGTTGTTGAGTATGTCTTAATGGATATCTCGAACTATAGGGACATAAATGCTGCTTCAAATATGAGGGGTAATTAAAATAAATGCATTTGAAAATAAAGAGTAACCAATGAAACTGTCTTCTAGCATGAGGAGATAACCAGTTGAGCGAATCATACAGAACACAGTGATGTGTAAGGTAGGGACACCTGAGTACAAATCTACAGATACTATTGTAGGCTACATTTAATGAATGAAGATGTGTCTCTGAAGTGTTCTGATAGATAATGTCACCATAATCAATAATGGGAAGTAAAAGCTGCTGAACAATGTGTTTTCTTATTTGAAAAGTAAAGCAATTTATTGACCTATACATTAATCTGAGTCTGTTATTTACATTACTCCTAACTGAATCAATATGATATTTAAAAGAAAGTTCAGAATCTAACCAAAGACCTAAGTATTTAAATGTCTGTACTGTTTTAAGTGGGGACCCATCTGTAAAATAAATATTCAAATCAGAAGTTGTGTGGTTAAGAAAGTACCTAGTACCAAACAGCATGCTGCATGCTCCATGTTTAGGCCCTATCGCTCACACCCTAGGTGGGGTTGGCGATAGGGACTTTCTGTGTGGAGTTTGCATGTTCTCCCCGTGTCTCCTAGGGTTGATACCCTCACAAAAACATGAACAAACTCCCAACAACAACTAGAATCGTCAGAGAAACGCTGTGGTTGGCCAGATAGTCAAGAATTGGCGCGACCCTTTGTGAGAAATGTATATATATATATTTACAAATCTAAGAACTTAGAGGTGTGATATAATATTGTTATGACATCTGATCTGATGACTCCATTTTGTTTGAAAACAAGCCATGAGCAATTTTACGTTGTATTGATTTTTCTTTTTAGAGACATTTATTTTGACGCTCATCGGCTCTTTATCTCGGCAGGTATCTGAAGGCCATTCTGTGGTCGGTGTTCTGGGGTGTCCAGGTGTGCGTGTGTCTCTCCAGGGTCTTCATTGCCGCTCACTTCCCCCATCAGGTCATAGCCGGTGTCATCACAGGTCAGTCCAATAACATGTATCAATTGGGTGGCCTGAAACCCTACTTGCAATATCCTGACCTGTGCCATGATTCTGTGCAGAATCTTTCTTTTTTTTTCTGCAGTAAGACCAAATAAATTTCTGAAGCCTTGTCTAAGTTGTATAATGTTATATTCTACTGTTTGGCATTTGTCAAATGATGCTCATGTGTTTTGATGTGGTTCATTCTATATCAGGTATGATTGTGGCCGAGGCCTTCAGCAGAATCCAGTGGATCTACAGTGCCAGCATGAAGAATTACTTCTATGTCACCCTCTTCCTGACCTCCTTCGCCGTTGGCTTCTACCTGCTGCTCAAGGCTCTGGGTGTGGACCTGCTGTGGACGCTGGAGAAAGCCCAGAAGTGGTGCATAAAGGCAGAGTGGGTCCACATGGACAGTACCCCCTTCGCCAGCCTGCTGCGCAACATGGGGACCCTGTTTGGCCTGGGCTTAGGTCTGCACTCTCCACTCTACACCGAGACCAAGAAAAGCAACAGCACCCTGGCCAAGGCCCTGTGTATCATCAGCTCCCTGCTCCTGCTGCACCTGTTTGACTCCTTCAAGCCCCCCACGCACACCGCTTCCCTCTACTACCTGCTGTCCTTCTGCAAGAGTGCCACCGTGCCCCTGGTCACCGTCAGCATCATCCCATACTGCGTGGACAGCGCCCTGGGCCTGCAGAACAAGAAGAGCTCGTGAGAGGAGCACACGAGAACTCAAGGCACAAAACTGATGAAACAGGAGCCTGCGTGTGACAGGTCTGCCCAGGTCCGCGTGCGGTCTGCACCCTGCATGTGACACATTTTGGTCTGCCCAAAGCTTTTTGCTCTGGTGCTTCATGAAATGATACACAGTAATAATATCTTAGTGTTCATTTAATTCTGAAGCGTGTACAAATGGAACCAAATGGACCCTCGTGAACCTGTATATGACCCGTACCATTTTGTACAAATGGAACCAAATGGACCTGTATACCACCCGTAGGCCTATATCTGCCCTTTTTGGAGGTAAATGAACACTAAGAGTTTTACTGTGTATAGATTGTCTGGGAGGCAGACACAAACTGACGCTGGCATCGTTTGGACTCTCGACACCTGTGCTCAGGAATTCTGACTGCTCTGAACAGCGAGCAACAAATGACACAGCATGTACAATGGCACTTATCAAGAACCCATGGTTTGACTTTTGTCTTATACTGTATACTGTAATTTATGAATGGTTTAGGATTCTCAAGGATTGGATCAACACATTGGTCCAGCGAGTGCAAGATTCTTTCATTGTAAAGGAAAAGAGCAATTTTGCTCAGGGCTTTGACATGTTATTTTGTGTTATTTTTTAAAGGTTGATATTGAAATTGTGTCGAACTTATTTAATAAAAAAAGTTTAAAATATAACTGACTGAGCACTGAATTGACTACACCATGGAATCACTGTAGCCTAAACGGCTATAATATATAGTATCCTCCAGGCATCAACACAGTTCCCATCCACTCCAGCATTCATTCATTCAATATTATTTTGTTTTTACTTTCTTAGTAGAAAAAATGTTTAGTTTTTTCTTTTTGGACCAGTTTAAAAAAGAAAATAAAAAAGAAAACAGTGATCACATCCTTTAATGGATGATGTCAGGGCATTTGGCAGAGTAGCTGTAAGTCATCTTTGACATTAAAAAGAAATTGGCCATTGGCCACTAATTTGGGTTTCAGCATTGACTTCCATTATGAAATCAACGTTCAAAAATTATAAAACATATTAAGATCCCTAAGATTAAGATTCCTACTATTTGTCACATACATGAACATCGCTGTAAAATGTACAAGCCACGTGTAAAAAACGTTTGTCACTTGTTTGCACAGCCAGGATTATCACCTGCATGGAAATGAAACTGGGGAGTTGGACAACCCATTGGTATCTATACCCTGAATGTCAATATCGCACATGCCGTGTCAGGGTCAAGCTACACGAGCCAGGGCTTGTGTAAAACACCTGTCAAAACAAGGTTTGGCTCTATTTTTATTATGCAGTACGTTTTTTGTTAATGTTTGAGCTGTCATTCTTTATTTTGTGATTCAATTAAATTACATTCTTTGACAGCAATGTTTTAAAAACATGCTCTATAACAAACTGCTGTATATTCATAACAATGTAGTGTGAGTGTCATCATCATGTGATAAACTATCCTGTAGTCACAATTTCACAAAGTCCCTTTTGTGTTGCTGTTGTCACCGATAGTAGTGCAGTAGCAGTAATTCTCAAACTGGGGTTCAGGGCCCCTGCAAACCGTGGGGTCTGTCTGGAGAATACCATTCTATTTGTGAAAGGCCCAAACATTTGTAAATGTTCATGATGTGACAGTGCTTTACTTGCTGAATTACTACACACACTCACACACACACACACACACACACACACACACACACACACACACACACACACACACACACACACACACACACACTGAAAAGACATGCATGATAGGGACATACTCTGTCTTGACAGGGCTCTTGAGCAAGGCATTGTCCTGCCTTACTGGAGCTGGTCTCTAGATGCTGCATTTCAGACAAATTCCCCCCGCAAGAATCAATGACATATTGTTTCTTTTGGGCAGAAACCTCATGTCTATATAACTTTTTGTGTGTTTTTCATGAACGAATGCCCTTCATTCATCATTATACTACAGAACAGCATCACACAAAAGTAGCAGATGAACTGTATGATCTGGAAGCGAGTGTCCAAGATCATCTCTGATATGATACCCCTCATCCTCGTCACAATCTCTTTGGGGCAAATCTTGTCTATCAAAAACAACCAGGCTCTTTCTTGCACGCTTTAACAGCTGAACCACATTATCAACTGACAGTAACATTTGAATATAAGGAAGGTTCAACTTCTGCTTGAAGTGTTACACACATAACACTTCTTGTTCTTGCTATTTGAACTCATGTACCTACCAAGAGCGTTATCTAATAATTGTTTAGAATACCCAGTCTGTGCAATATTGAATATTTCTAACTGGTTTAAGCAATATCGTAGATAGTTTAAACTTTATGTCATCACTGCATAAGCCTATACACTTACTGTCTGCCTGCACTTATTTTACCATCAATGCACACACACACACACACACACACACACACACACACACACACACACACACACACACACACACACACACACACACACACATATAGTACATTGTTCAAATGTTATTATATTTCACATTTGATATGTATTTATTTTTCCATATAAACCGTGAGAATGTGTGAATAATAAATCACAAAATAATTACAATGTAGCAGACAATCAAATCGTGCAATTCCTAAAACGAGCGGTGGGGGGCAGCAAACAATACAAGGTCGGAGCGTCTAGTTTGCCGGAAGTATAGCCCTACCGGAACTCCATAAGAAGAATAAAGTGCGCTTGTGTTATCGGAACATTCGAGAAGCAGAACACACAACACTGAAGGCGTGAGTCCGACGATCAGAGTTGTTTAATTGTTTCAGTCAAGTTCCAAGCGTGTGTTAGCTCACACTCGTCTCGTCCTAATCATGGATAAGCTGGATATGCTCAAGACCTTGGTGAATGAGCGGCTTTCTATCGCCGCCGAGGAGATCTACGGGATGGGCGCGAGGATCATCTGGGAGGTTGAACACCAGTACAAGGCAGACGTGTCTCGTCTGCAGTTGGAAAACGAGCGCCAACGAAAGCTACTCGATGCTATGTTGAAACCCGACGTTCGTTTACAAAGATCAGGTTGGTAGACCGCATAAGACTGGTTCTCAAACACTGGGTCAGGACCCATGTGTGGGTCGCGGACTGATTTTTTTTTATTGGTCCACGACTGGAGTAAACATCTAGTTTGCTTTTCCTACATCTAATTATATATACACTCCAAATGTTTTTTTTTCTTCTTTTTTTAAAATATTTTTATTTTTCAATACATTTTAAACTCCAAAAACAAACAAATCTAAGAAATTCCATAAATCTGATCTAAACTCCACGCCCGAGTCACGTTAAAAGCACAAGAGTCCGGCGTTAGCCATCCTGGGAAAGCACGTTGGCTCTGTTGCACAGTTTTCATCCAAGTTAAGAGAACTGGCTGACTGTTGTGTGTATATTACATTCATGGTCAACTACGAAACTGCTAGCAAACGTTATTCAGGAAAACTTGTCTATAATTTAGGTTTAGAATATGGCAAGTGTTTTTGCTTTAATGCAACAACAGTAAGTAGGCCTAATGGTGATGCTAACACAGCTAGGCTAGCCCGCCATTTCAATGCTAAGCACAAGAGCCCATCGTCGCATCCTGGCAACGCACGTTGGCTCTTGTTGCGTAGTTTTACATCCAAGTTAAGAGAACCGTCTAAATATTACATTACATTATACAGACATACAGTCAACTAACGTTGTTTGGAAATTATGATTTAGAAGACGATTTTTGTTTTGTTGGCAACAGTAAGTAGTCTATTGCTAATGGAAATGCTAACAATTCACAACTAGGCTAGCCCGCCATTTCCCTTTATCGCAACGTTACAACAATGTTGCTGTTTAGTCCCACTCCCAACATTAAATAATAAAATTTTTTCGTATAGCCGTGTATAAAAAAAAAAAAAGATTTGCCTATCAAACCACTTTTACTTGTCGTCGATGGAAAAGGGTTTTCGGTGCAATTGAATTAGTGCTAATAGGGATGTAACAATGGCGACAACAAGGTGCAAATCGCAACTCTTTTTTTGCAGGCGGATGCAGACTTAAAAAAAACAACTATGCATTCTTATTACCTAATTTAATTAGGCATACTGATGCACATACCAATTCAAACTACATGTAAAAATACTAGGGCTGACCTGAAAGCCCCAAACTTCAATTTCCAATTATATGATTAACGATTGATTTCTAAATATGGACTAGTTTGTAAATATCAGAAGTTGTGATTGATCTTTTTATTGGACTTAGTTATAGTTTTATTCATGCATGTTGAAAACAAATATATAACACGTAAATCTATGTACTTTGGAGCGACAATAACTGTATTGCATCTGATATCACAATCCAAATTAAATGCCTATCATCAGTGTTAATTTTGTTGACCAAGACTAAAAGACTACGATTTTAGATGTTTAGTCCTAAGACCATATAGAGATGCTCCGATTGCGATTTTTGGGGCCGATACAGATATTCCCGATCACAGCATCAAATTCTTCTATTTATTGTGTTATGTAGCAGCATTTATATATTTAATGATTCTTCTTACAAAACATTGACATTATGTATTAAGTATAAAAACATTAGGAGATTGCAGGCTGAGGTCCTTTAGTATTCAATTCAAATTGTTGGAGTTGAAGATGAGGTTACATTCAGTCCCACAGATAAATATTGTGTAAATAGCTGATCTAGCTTGTAGATCGGCTTTGCCTCTATCGGCTTTGAGGCAAAGCCGATAGAGGCATTATCGGCCGATCGCGATCACTCACCGATCAATCGGCACATCTCTACTAAACCATTTCAGAAGACTAAAATTAAAGGTGTGCTATTATTAAGACTTAAACAGAATTTGCTGTCAAAATTAACGCTGCCTAACGTTAACTATGTAGCACAGAGCAACATTTGGGTGAGCACGCTTATTATGGAGATGCGAAGGAGACAACAAACTAATATCTAAGCCCTCATTGCTTGTGCTGCTTTGTTGCTTTAGGCCTATAATGTATATTAAGATGGCCATAATATCTGCCGCCCTCACTTAGAACAAGCCTAGTACTTGATATGGAAGCGGTTTGGTCGGTGCCTCAAAGGTCGAAATGACATTCTAAAGGGGAGCACATACTGGACACGGGCGGCTGCACAGCGTTACGTCGCGGTAACCCCAACTGGAAGCGGCGCGCTGCCACACAGCACATCCATTTCCCCCAGTGGGGAGAACCATTGGCGAACATGTTCACTGCGCGGCAACGCTGGAAAAATAGAACAGCAGGGTATCGGCGCGGCAGACCCGTGTTCGGTGTGTGTTCCTCTTGAGCCAGCCCAGTAGTTGTTATGGTCCAAAGTTAAACCATTTGAGCTAATGGCTAGCTGTTAATATACATGTTCTTTTACACCTTCTAGAACTGTCAGAAGAGCAAGTTTGCTCTGAGAAGAAAAGGGGGAACCACTGTCTAGGCCAGGAGGTCTTTCAGCCACCAGAAGAGGAGATGAGACAGGAGGACCCAGATGGAGCTGACAAATCTGAGGCGTCACCAGTACTGATCATGAAAAGTAATGTGGAAGAAAACACCCCACCACTACCACTGGACATGTATTCTGATGGAGAGGACTGTGAAATACCTGAACAATCAGATGATGATGATGATGAGCACCTCTCCACACCGACGCCAGGAAGAAATCCACTGCAACGAAAAGAGACTGGTGTGTCGGAAGAACAAAGATCACCTCTTAAGGCGTGGAAGAGTTGTGAAGAGCCACCAAAAGACTCTGGTACGTCGGTGAAACGTAAAAAATGGACTGCAAGAAAGCCACGCAAGGATTATAATTTACCAGGTCATGCTTCATCAGCTCTGGTTTGTAAAGTGTGTAAGAAATCCTTTGATACCAAGAAGCTTCTTATAAGCCACGTGAAAGAGCATTCAAATGATTGTGGGCTGTGTGGCCAAGAGTTGGAGCCTACAGAGAGCTTGAAAGCTCACCTTCAAGCTCACAGGTCGTGTAATGTTTGTGGTGAGAGATTTTCTAAGTTTATTACTCTGGCAAAACATATGAGGCTCCACCACACACAGGGAAAAGCTTTAACTTGTACAATTTGTTGTAAAACCTTTCGTAAGGAAGGTCTACTGCAGTCACACAGCAGAATACACCGGGCAGAAAAACCATACAGTTGCACAGTTTGTGAAAAAAGCTTTCGCCACAGTGCTTCATTGGATAAACACAAGAGAATTCATACAGGAGACAGACCATTCCCCTGCCATATTTGTGACAAAAGTTTTCGCCAAAAAACTCACTTAACCAAACACCTGACAACGCACACCGAGGAGAAACCATTCAAGTGTCCCATATGTAACGAAAGCTTTCGTCTGAAGGGAACGATGAAAAATCACATGTTTAGGCATGCAGGCGAGAAAGCTTTTCCATGTTCAATTTGTGGTAAAAGGCTTGCTCGGTTAGACAGCATGCTGAGACATATGAAACTTCATGAAAGAGAACCAGTAGAGGGAAGTGGAGCGGAATGCTTAGGAAGTCCTTCGTAGAGCAGATTACATTTATCTTTTGTCCCTCCCCTTTTTTAATGTTAACATAATTTATTTATGTTTATGAAAAAATCATGGGAAAACATGAATGAAAAGCAAAATGATTTGGCCAGCCTGTTTGAAAGTTCTAGTCATGGACTGTTTTTGTCAGTTCTGACTAAAACACTAAATCCAGATTTCAAAAAAGGAAGAATTACATTAATATAGAAAAAAACTGTTCAAAATTTGTAGGTGGTTTTGAAGACTATAGTAATAAAAGCTTACCTGACATACCACTGTGTATCACATTGGTAAACGGCAGGCTACTTGGCAATAGGGGTGTCCGTTAGTCTGCTGTAAACCTATTCACGATGGGTTTAAAATAACAGAATTATTATATACAGCGTGAAGTTTGTATATCCCATGTCTATGATGTAGATTCAACTCACAAGTCTGTTTTAAATGCGTTAAAGATATTTGGTAACAATTCATAATCCTTAACCTGTTCACAGAACCGGACATTGTGTAAAATGCTGCATGTGATTTGATTGACACACATTAGTGTTAAAAAGCAGTACAGGAAAAATTTTAAAGCTAGTTTTTATTTAATTATATTGAACAATATTCAAATCTTATTTAAAAGACAATACCGGTGGCCTGGTTTAGTGCACTGACTACAACTAATACTATGCTTGACATTACTGCTAGCTGAACATTTCCCATAGAATACTGTTTGTTAGATTTCTTTTTTATTTTGATTTTTTTATGGAAGAGACAGGACCCCATCCATTTCAGTGTGGTGACAGTCACCTTGCAGAGAATTGAAACCTGATTGTGATGGAGCACAACATTATTATATAGTTTAGCATGAGATGCGGTAAAATATAAACTAGTCTTATCACCAAAATAAAAAATTGTGGGCATTTTTCTTTTTAACTAGACATGGGTTAGTGCTAAAAGCGTCTTTGGAGAGCCGTCAGTTAATATGGTTTAAAGTTTAAACCACCAAATTTGCATTTACATTTATAAAGATGATAATGGATGGTATGGTCCATGTAAGATTTATTTATTTTACTTTCAATTCATGCAGTCATGTATATTCCCATTTGTGTGTATTGTATTCATAAGGCAGATGAAAAGTCCCACATTTCTAGCTGTATACAGGCAAACCTGATCAGGATCATCCAGGCAGTTGATTTGGTGTTAGTCTCGCGTAGCCAGACAACTATTCCACTATCTCTGAATGCTATATAGAGTCTGGAACAGCAGCTCCCGAACGGCGAGTAATGGAAACGGGCATTACCGTTCAAGAAAATATATTTTAAAATGTCATTTCTGCTAAGCAGCAAGCTAAACATGCATCTATGATTTTTATTTATATAATGATAAATGTGCGCGATGTGAGACGGAAACGGAAGTGACGAGGAGGCTTCACTTCCGCTTTAACCGGTACTCATCGTTCTTCTTTCGATGCACCAGACTGTATGACGGGAGCATTTCCAAATCGCGGAGTCAACAGTCTGGCCACGCGAGACTAATTTGGTGTTAATGGCATGAAAGCTGTTTGAGGCTGACTCTGCTGTCGCACACTTAATGTATATTTGTGTTATATTATTATGCTATTTGAGTTGGGTCATTTTGTGACTTTGGTCACATTTACTGGTTACCAAACCATAAGCATTAGGGAAGATTGCAGTGAGCACTCCCCTCTCCGTCTTTGTTATTGCAAGGTGTGGTTTGTTGGAGCCCTTTTAGTTGAGAACCTCAAATAAACTGCTTTCCTGATCACAAAGTTGTCATGTCTATTCCTGGGAATCTTCATCCCATCAGTCATTACTAAGCATGTCACAATTATTACATTATTGCATAATCGCAATTTATTTTGCATCAATAATTAAATTGTCATTTCCATGTTAAAAGTTTACATATGTTTTGTATTGAGCTTGTAGATCAGCTATTTCCAGTATGAGTATAAAAGTAATTTAATTAGTCATATCTTCATTGTGCACCTTGTTTACGAAGCCAAACAAATGTAATTTGTATTCATAATGTTCCAATCAACTACAGATATACAATTAAATTGTTTATCCCAATTATTTAAGCGACAATTGTCAAATAATCGTGTATCTTGACAGCCCTAGTCATTACAGTATATTTTGAAGCAAATTACATCTGGAATGCTTGGTCATTTTTGTGGACGCTAAAACATTGGTCTGCTTGACAACACCTGTTGGTGTAATGTATGTAGAAGGCGCCTGACCCGGCTGGATTTCCAGAAGCATACAGTACCTGATGAAGAGGAGGCCCTGAAATGTGGTATTCTTCACGACACGAATATCAGGAGCAATACATTTTAGTCTACTTGCCAGCAACATGAACCTGGAAACTGGAAATCTTTCAATTAGAAACTGCTGGATGCTAACTTGGTAAATGGACTGCATTTTAATTCACTGCACAATATTTCAGCAACTGATTTTGAGTAAATTTGGTAAACCTATAATATTAATGTTACAACATTATTTCATGACATATTCGTTTCTTTAAAAAAAGTTGTTTACAACAAAAATACAATAAATACATCACAAAAATGGTCTTAATTGGGACATGAGAATTGACAAGAATTGACTTGAAAAGACTTTGGGTGCGCTTTGGCTGATGAACAGAAAGTTGCAGAATGGGTAAAAAAAAAAAAAAAAGAAGGGTAAAAGAGTATTAAATATGTTCTCCCCCTGAAAAGGAAAATGTATGAATATGCAGTGCTGGGGAGGATGAGACTGAGTCCATGGTATTGAAGGGGTTTTGATGTTTGTTGCTGTTGTTTTTCGAGCAATTCCTAAAATGAGACACAGGAGGCAGCAATTATAGGTCTATAATATCGATATGTATCTAGTCTGCCTGTAGAAAAACGTTTAGCTGCTCCCCCGGAAGCAGACGTCTTTGTGTCTGTTCCATCCATCCAATCGCACCACGTTTTAATTTGGTTAATTTGGTCTTCTTCAATATTCACAATGGATAAACTAAACAGGTTAAACACATAAATGAGGGGCTTTCAGTAGCTGCCAACGAGATCTATGGTGCAGCTGCAAGAATTATCTGGGAGGTTGAACACCAGTACAAGGAAGACGTGTCTCGTTTGCAGAAGGAAAACGAACGCCAGCGCAAACTACTGGATGTGATGTTGAAATCCGACGTTCGTTTATACAGAACAGGTTCGTAAATACTGCAGATAATTAATTCAATTATATGTAAAAATTGGTTTAGGGCTGTACCATTCTCAGGAAACTACACAATGCACAGAAATGATTCGCAAACATTTCAATTACAAGTAGGCTACCCCCAGTTTGATATTCATTAGGCCCAGGCCCCAGAACCCCATTTGATGTTTTTTATTTTATTTTATAAACTTTTCATCTGGGACCCCAATGATGGAGGATTGGCCCCCACCCCCAATCAACAAAACAACACATTGACTATTCACTGTGTGAATGGATGAATGTAATGGGTATTGCAAAGGGCCTTGGATAAATTAAACTTATTAAACATAATAATCATGTCAGCACTGCAGTATGGATGTTATTGGGGGTGCCTAAAGTCGATATTTTATAAAATGTGCAAAAACTGCACAATGCATTACGGTTGGGTATATATATATTTTCCTAGCTGTTAATATAAAATGTTCCTTTACACCTTCTAGAACTCCTGAACCTCCCTGTCCACAATGAGGAGGGGGACTTTGAGCTGCCACTGAATTGTAGGAGACAGGAGGACTAAAGCCTGTATCAGAGTCGGGTCCAGTGCCGTGTAGTCTTTTTGAGCGTTAACGTTGTAGTTTTATGACTCAAAAAGACTACACGGCACTACACCGCGGACCGGACTCTGATACGGGCTTTAGATGAAGCTAACAGAACCCAGGTGACATCACTGCTCATGAAAAGAAACATGGAAGAAAACTCCCCACCTCTTCAAAGGGACATACATTCTGATGAAGAGGACCATGAAATACCAAGAGGCACTGGCTCGTCAGTGAAAGAAGAAACATTACCGGTGAAGGTGTTGAAGAGTTGTCTAGAGCCACCAAAAGACAGTGGTATGTTGGTGAAAGTTCAAAGTTCTCCTGTGAAGAAGTTGAACATTACATGGCACAGGACATCATGGACATGTAATGTTTGTGGTAGGAGATTTACTAAGTTTAGTGCTCTGGCAAAACATATGAGAATCCAACACACAGAGGTAAAATCTTGTACAATTTGTTGCGAAATCTTTAGAAATGAAAAGCTACTGAAGTCACATAATCATCATTGTCGGGTGGAAACCTCGTATCTCCAAGTTTCAAATTTGTACGTTCTTTTGCAAAGTAAAGCCCTGCTTCATCATACAAGCCTGTCGCACAAAAGTAGTGAAAACAGCAGATCTACAAGCACACAATGCCTCGCGGTGCGAGGCGTTGTGTGCTTGTAGATCGGCTGTTTTCACTAGTTTAAATCATTTTTTAAATGGCAAATGCAAAACGAACGGTTTTGGACATACAAGGTTTTCACCCGACAACGACGATATGAGAGTTCATTCGACAGAAAAGCCGTACAGTTGCACAGTTTGTGAAAAAAGCTTTCGTCACAGAAGTACATTGGACAAACACATGGTAAATCATACAGGGGCAAAACCATACTGTTGCACAGTTTGTAACAGAAGATTTCGTCAAAAGAATCATGTGACCAAACACATGACAACGCATACAGGCGATAAACCATTCAAGTGTACTATTTGTGAGGAAAGCTTTCGTCTAAAGCAGGGGTCTTCAACGTTTTCAGGCCAAGGGCCCCTTAGTTGAGAGTGAGATGAAGCAGGGACCCCCACAACCCGTTCATAGATTCCATATGGTTTCATCGTTTGACAGCACAATCATCAGTGTATTTTGGATTCATGTAAATTTGTGTTTTCAGATATTTAACCAATTGAACCGTCAATACTTAATAAACTTGACCTTTTACTCTGTACTTAGACTGCTCTTTTTCCCCTCTACACCAAAGCTCTTTGCTAAATATAGCCGATCTACAAGCTCACAACGCCTCGCAGCACGAGGCGTTGTGAGCTTGTATATCTGCTATTTTTGGCTAAAGATCTCAGAATAAGGACACTAGGGGGTTCAAGTGGTTAATATAAAAAAGGAGAAAAAAACTTTCTAGCACTCAAAGATTTGGAGGACCCCCAGTAGTAACTCTGAGGACCCCCTAGGGGTCCCGGACCCCCTGTTGAAGACCCATGGTCTAAAGGGAACAATGGAAAAATCACATTTAGGCACGCAGACGAGAAAGCTTTTCCATGTTCTATTTGTGGTAAAAGGCTTGCTCGGGTAGACAGCATGCTGAGGCTTATGAGACTTCATGAAAAGACAACCAGTAGAAGTGAATCTGACTACTTAGAACTCAGGGGCCGAGACCTAGTAGGGCTAGTAAGTGAGTGAAATGTTGTAGGACCTCTCTCATCCAACGTGCAAAATTATTTAGCCGGCTCCTGCTTGAAGACCTGACTGAAAAAGGAAATGTTATGACCAAAACGGCATCCAGGTCCGGGCATCAAACTCAGTGGTTTGATGGATACCAGAAGCAATCCTGTGACTTCTCTATTCTAAAAGTCTATGTCTATAGACAACATTCCTGGCCGATTGCAGGAGGGACGCCCCGCCCCCAAGTCGAAAGGGAACTTCCGGGTTCTCTCTGTCAGGCATGCATATAAACGTGTTGCCAAGTCAATTTATTTACCTAAACTATCTTGTTTTTTTTGCTTATTTATATTGCAAGAGTTGGCTTGTTTGGCTTATTTCTCTCACAAATTTTGGCAACACTGCCCAGCGCTGCAGTAAAAGATTATGACAATGAACTGAAAGGGTTAAACCAACGGTTGGTATGCTGGCTTATGCGAGCCGGTCGTGGTGGATGTGCTGGCATTGTGCTGCTGTTGGGATTGGTGCACCTGTGGCTAGGACTCAGCCAGCCTCAAATGCTGCTGTTGGTATGGCTTTTTAAGCCCAATACTGGAGACTTGTAGGTGAATTGAACTCTCAGTCTCACGTCTGTTTTTTGTTACGGAAAAAGAAACCAAGGCATTCTTCTAGTGGAAAAGTTAAAAAGCCTTTGTTAATATTGAAATGATTAAAACTGGGATAACCCATGCGTAGTGGCCTGCACAGCCTTCTTCAGCGGCCTACACAGCCTTCTTCAGGGCATATACCCTGAAGAACTAGCCATCTTATAATAAAGGCTTTTTAACGTTTTCACTAGAAGAGTGCCTTGGTTTCAAGTTTTCAGTCCCCCACCAAAGAGCGCCTTCGTCACACTTTTTTTTTTTTGGAGCTGTGTGAAGCACAGGCTCCCTATACGTGGCCGTGTGGGTCTGTCTGTCTGTGTGTGTGTGTGTCTGTATGTAGCCTGAACTTCCTAAACTTCGGCACGCTACTAGTCCCACAGTTTTGCCACCACACACTCGCGCCATATGTCAAATCGACCGGCTTACTCGGGAATCGTGGGCTAGTAACTTGCTAAGAGAAAGGTTCAATAGTTTAATTGATATTAATTTATTAGTGAATTAATTTTCCCCATTGACTTATAATGGGAATCGCAAAAACTCACATTCAATTATTTGTCTCTCGCAAACCATAGGGGCTAGAGTTTCAAGACTTGGAGAGGAGGTTCATAATGATTTCAAGGATTAAATAAAAAATAATTGTGTCATTTGGCCGCATGGTGGCGCCATAACACCCCACTTTACGTTTTGGCCTGTAACTCTTGAACCGTAGGTCGGAAAATTAAAAATATTTTTTCCCTGGATTCCTTGGGTCATGACGCATCTCCCCATATAGGCCACGCCCATTTGCGCCATGATAGATTTTCCGCCATCTTGAATTTTCTCCAAAACACACTTTTTGCTCCTTTTCCTACATATTTTCTTCAAATGTCACAAAAATCGGTACACATGATCCACACACACACACACACACACACACACACACACACACACACACACACACACACACACACACACACAGCTCCACTTCACACGGGTGTGATTTTTTTTTAACTTTCAAGCACCCATGCAGTCTTTTTTCCTTTTTATGTTTTTTATTAGGTTCACCGTCTTGGTGCGGTGATAAAAGATCGTGAACGTCCCAGACCGATAATTGTTAAGTTTGAACACTACAAACAAAAAGAATTGGTAAAACAAAAGGGAAGGGAACTCAAAGGAACTAACTTCGGGATGAATGACCAGTTCCCCCGTGAGATCATGGATCGGCGCAAAATTCTGTTCCCCATAAGGAAAGATTTCCTCGCGGAGAAAAAGAAAGCTGTCATCTCAGTTGATAAACTATATGTTGACGGTCAACACACGCATGCGCGCGCACACATACACACACACACACACACACACACACGAACTGCAGCTAAAACGCATACAAAGCCCCTGCCCCTCTCCCGCACAGCGAACTATTGTGACGCTTTCCCTCAGCCCGCAGGGCTAAAAGTGACAAGCATAAACACTATACTTTCCTTGTGTGACTGATGTCAATGAGGATGCTAAGGACTATTGAGGCAACGGGAAAACTTATTGCAAATCGCAGATGGAGCGATTAGCACTAAAAATCAATGCACATAGAAATAGAAAAATCTATTTCCCTTGACTCTATTTTTGGAGCTGTGTGGAACACAAGCTTCCCTATACGTGGCCGTGTGTGTAGGTATGTATGTTTGTGGGTGGGTCTGTCTGTATGTAGCCTCAAGCCTGTGGTGTAGTACCTTTTTTGACCACACATGTTAAGGGAGGGGCGCTGTTTTCAACTGCAATACACACACACACACACACACACACACACACACACACACACACACAGCTCCACTTCGAACAGAGGTTCGATTTTCTATCTTTCTCCTATCACTGGCTGCTGCATTGTGCACGCACGCGTGCACACACGCACACAAACAAGCACGCGCGCGCGCACACACACACACACACACACACACACACACACACACACACACTCTCACTCCTGCACCCAAAATAACAACGAATGTATTCTAAATAAAATAAAAATAATAATAAAAAGAAATAAAAAAAATATATATAAAGAAAAAATGTATATATCTGTTATATTAAATCAACTGTTCTGCACTCACGCTCTGGTATTGGTCCTGCTGACCCGATATCAATGCTGATTATGATGATTGCTGTTGTTGTTCCATTACAATACCTTCCTGATGTTTGGCTTTAGAAGATAATTTACACAGTCCTGTGTTTTGATTGGGCTGACTTGGATGGTGATGTGGTGTTGGTACTGGGAGCTGGACTGGGTAGGGGGGACTGGCGGGTCTCATGGGGGGGGGGGGAGAGGGGCGGGGGGCGGGGGTGGTCTGTCTCCTTCCGAATGTACCTCGATGCCTCATCGATGGGACCTGCCTTCTCTGTGCTGTGTTGGGCCTGTCCCTCTCGTCCCCCAGTCCTGTCTCACTGCACCACCACACTCTACCTCTACTCTACCTTCCTTGTCTCTAAAAAATGCTAAACACATTAAATAACACACCCTAGTCTTACGAACACTCACCCCAATGTTACTATGCTGCTTAGCCTACTGGATAACTGCTTGGTAACCATGTCGTCAAGTGACGGCTTTGTGTGGTATGTCTGCTGTGTCGCTGCTGTCCTTGTCCCCGGAATTGTTTCTGGTCTTGTCTTGTTTTTGTTTTTGTTTTTGTTCTTGTTCTTGTTCTTGTTCTTGTTCTTGTTATTGTTTTTGATCCTGTTCTTGTTTGTTTTTGTTTTGTTAGTGTCTTGCTTGCTGCTCTTACGTTATACTCTTACCTCCGCTCACTACTCCATTGATCTATCTCTGAAAAAGGTACAATAGAATCAGCTAAAGGACTAAAGGTCATTCATATAAATATACAGAGCCTTGCACCAAAAATAAATAAACTTAAAGCCTGGGTCAGTCTTTACAATCCCGACATTATCACTATATCCGAAACTTGGTTGAAGAACAAAATTACTGATAAAGAAATTCAATTAGATAACTTTATATTATATCGAGCTGACAGGCCCTCCAGAGCAGGTGGGGTAGCCACATACGTTTCATCCAATCTAATATCTGAGCGTCTCACCCCCTCTGTTGATCCTGTCAACTTTGAATGTCTTTTCATTAATATAAGGTTCCATGACAATAAACATTTAATCATTGGAAACATCTACAGGCCCCCCTCTGCCCCAACTAATTCTACTGAATGTATACTGTCAACTATTAACTCCCTGGGGAGGCAAAATGAGCTGATAATTCTGGGTGACTTTAATAAAGACTGGCTAAGCCACGCCTCCTCTAACGACAAGAAAATATTAAGCAGTATAAATCTTTGTCAGTTAATCACTGAACTCACAAGGGTGGATCCTCTTCGAGGGTCTTCAACTCTGTTAGATTGGATACTCGTTAGCAATCCTGAAAGAATTTCTATGTCTGGTGTAATGTCAGATGCCCTAAGTGACCACTCCTTTATTTTCTGCGTCTGGAAAATAAAAATACCAAAGTCTCCCCCTAAATATATTACAGTAAGACAAGGCAGGAATATTGATGTAGATCATTTTAATAATGACTTAATCTCCATTAACTGGGACAGATTTCAGCTAATTCCTACGGTCGAGGACGCATGGAACTTCTTTCACTCAGAGATCACTAGTGTAATTGATACTCACGCTCCGTTCAAAACAATGAGAGTTAAGGGAAGGCGTCTACCTTGGATAAGTGCACATCTTATTAATCTGTTTAAACAAAGGGACAAAGCCTGGCGCAAACATCGCACAACCAATGAACCTGCTGACTGGGAAAACTACAGACATCTGAGAAACCAATGCAAAACCCAAACACGGAACGCTCAATCTGACTTCTATAAAAACAGCTTCAAACACGACTTCCATAACCCTAAACAGTTTTGGAATAAATTGAATCATTTTCTCAACAAAAACAATAAAAGCTCGATAAAACAGCTAAAAATTAATAATGAAATAATTTCTGACCCTTTACTCATGTCTCAAGCCCTTAACAATCATTTCACCTCCATCTCTGCTAGTTCCCAGGATGCAAACTCATATATCACATCTGGTTCCCTATCAGTGAACAGCCAAAATGGATCTTTTTCTTTTAAGAGGATCCAACCTTTGGATGTTCATCGTGTGATCTGTGACCTAAAGGAAAGCTGTGGTGCTGGTCCGGATGGCCTTGAGGCCAAGTACATCAAACTTGCTGCCCACACATTAATGTTTCCCCTTGCAGATGTATTCAACCTGTCTCTGACTACCTGCTCATTCCCATCCATTTGGAAATGTGGAAAAGTTACTCCCATCTTTAAGAATGGTGACACATCTGATCCTAATAACTACCGGCCCATCTCTATCATCTGTACCACTGCAAAAATCTTTGAAAAACTCATCTTTAATCAGCTCTCACAGTATCTGAGCCGCTTCAATATTCTATCCCCGGTCCAATCTGGTTTCAGGCAACATTTTTCCACCACCACAGCCTTATTAAAATTTACCAACGATGTGCTATTATCCTCAGGTAACGACCAACTCACTGGAGCAATTTTTATAGACCTGTCCAAAGCCTTTGATGTGGTAGACCACTACCTACTCCTAGACAAACTTTATTCCATTGGACTACAGCGAAATGCCCTTCTTTGGTTCAATGCCTACCTCCATAACAGGCGCCAGTGTGTTGTCCTTCAAGATACTCAGTCTGACTACGGGATTGTTGAGAAAGGTGTCCCCCAAGGCTCCACCTTGGGTCCACTCCTTTTCTCCATTTTTATTAATGATTTACCGGACACCTGCCTACACAGCAAAATCCAACTATATGCCGACGACACTGTAAGCTACTATTCTAGCTCTAATTTATTACAAATTCAATCATCATTACAGTCTGACTTTAACAGAGTTCAAAGATGGCTCCTTAACAACAAACTTCTGTTGAATATGGGGAAGTCTTGCAGTATGGTGTTTGGCTCAAGAAATAGTCAAGCAAGCTCTCTGGGTGTTAGCATCAATTTCTCAAATGGCTCCTATCTTGAGAAAGTAGACTCATTTAAATATCTTGGACTTTGGCTTGATCCAGAACTCACCTTCAAACCACACATTGACTTACCTGACTTTCGCCAGATGGTGGCAGCATTGCGTTGCATTGCTTTACCATCTGGGCTCGGTCCGCCAGCGTTGATAACACTCGTAAAGTCCCGGGCCGGACCAATCAGCGGCAGCTATGGGCGGGCTCTGAGCGGCTCTGAGCCAATAGAGTGACGTTGCCTGAGTGCATGACGTTGCCTGTCTGCAACGTCATGCAGACAGGCCAATATGAGTGGTTGGAGTTGGCACTCCCAGACTGTGATAGAAACGGCCACATCCAATCACCTGCTACAGAAATTCAAAAAATGGCCCGCCCCTTACATAGAGTCTGGCCGAGAGATCCCAGATGTAAGGCAGAGCGTTACGCACTGCTGCAACTATCTGGCGAAAGTCAGGTTACACATTGACTATATTACCAGTAAGACTCCCTAATCGGGAGATAAGCGACCGTTGGTCGCTTATCTCCACAAATAGGCCAAAAGTTTGTTTTACCAATTATTACACTCTATGTGAACATTTACATCAACAAATCCCAAGTACTATGCAGAACGACCCATTTCAAGTTTTTAATGTACAACAATATTTAGAAAATAGGTCTACAAGCTGACAGTCCTCGTCCCTTATATTCCCATAGGTTATATGGAGATCTCAGTGTTTGTCAGTCCTTGTTCATTTATGCCCATATATGGACATCTCTATATCTACTGTAACAGTCCTTGTCCCTTTATGCCCATATATGGAGATCTCTTAACTGTAAATCCTTGTCCCTTTTATGCCCATATATGGATATTCCTGATGTCATCAGTATATGAACATATATGGGCTTTCTGATATGCCCATATATGGAGATCTCTTAACTGTAAGCCCTTGTCCCTTTTATGCCCATATATGGATATCCCTGATGTCATCCGTATATGCCCATATATGGGCTTTCTAATATGCCCATATATGGAGATCTCTGTATCTCCATATATGGGTATAAAAGGATACTTCAGGTCTGACATCAGGTTTGTTTATATTGGGTTGCTAGGTTTGACATCACAAACTCTATGGGCCATCTGACCTAGAAATCTATATTTGGGCATAGATGACTCATCGTGACCTCATCACACGTCGACCGCACGTGTGACGTGCGGTCGACCGCACGTGTGACCGACGGACGGCCGGTGGAGGTTTACTGCGACCTTACGGTCGCAATCAAGAAAACGTATGGTTGCCTGAGCTCACTCTACCGTTCAATTAATTGCTTTTCATTTGAAGTTAGAAAAAGGATTATCTCTCAAGTTTTACTCCCCATCATTGACTATGCTGATGTTGTGTACCTCAACACCACAGATACGCATCTTAAGCCTCTTAACGTCTTAAACAACTCTCTGTGCAGGTTTGTCCTGAGGTGTCCATATAGAACGCATCACTGCCACATGTACAACTCGCTCAATTGGCTGCAGCCCAAAGCACGAAGGCAAATGCACTGGCTTCTCTTCATCTTCAAATGTATTTACTTTAAATGCCCCTCCTACCTGCAAGAGTACTTGGTTCAATCTACTTCATCATATCCACTTAGGCACCTGCGTTATCCTTACTTTGATGTACCAACAATAACTAAGGTGGTTGGACGAAGGTCTTTTAGCCATAAAGCTCCATCTGATTGGAATAATCTTCCTCTATCTCTAAGATCTATTTCATCACTTGGTCACTTCAAGACTTCCCTATACTCTCATCTTGAAACAACTTGTATGTGTTTTTAATTTGACCGTACCTGTAAGTATAATCATTGTTTATGTATTTGTATTGTGCCTCTTACTTGCGCATCAGCTGAAGTGGTGGGTGTTGGGGAGGGGGTGGGTGAGGGTGAGCAAGCTATCTGTGTAAGTATGTTTCTGTATCCCTGTCCTGTATGTATGTATGTATGTGGGTGGGTGACGTGACGTAGCGTTTTCGCTGTCCTCGGTGTCAAACATGTATAAATAAAAAATATATTTGTCAAAAACCTTCTGAATATTGTGCAGGACATTAAGCTTTATGTGAACTTACTCAAGATTAAAACATTTCATTCCTCATTTCTTCAGAATCTTCAACCAAACATGGTAAATGTCATCTGGTGTGACTGTCCCGACCTTGTTTCTCAAAGTGGGAACTTGAATAAAACTAAGAAAAAGAATTGCTAAAATTCATTTAAAAATGAATTTAGGCAAAAAAAAATGTCTATTTGTGAGCCTATATCTTTTCAAAGTCCAAGCATAATGTTTTCAGTCATTTCTGATCAAAAAGATTTTGTCCCCCAAACCAAAATCATCTGGTGTGACACTAGTTTGGAAAAATTAAACAGGCAATAATTTGGACACCTACTGGGCTAGAGAGGTCCTTCTTCTGTAAGGCTATTCAGCACTCCCAGCACAACTGCAAGACAGGTGTCTGAGGTGAGTTATGATTTTAACATTTTCATGAAATGCCATCTTGTTGAAACTTTGACAAGTGTGGCACTTCTGGATGTCATCTGGTGTGACACCTTTTTCATTAATAAAGCAAAAGTTATTTGAAACTTTGGTCATAATTACATGTAAATCTAGGTTGTTTTGTTATAGCTAGCATGTTGTTAGCATGCTAATGTGTACCTGGTAGCCTCAAGGTAGTCCTAAATGCAGAAAACGTCATCTGGTGTGACACTTCGTCATCTGGTCTGACATATCTGCTTGTCACGCCAGATGACTTGATTGTCACACCAGATGATATATACTGTATTTTCCTACAGACATAACAATAAATAACAAGTCCCATGTTTCTTTTGTCCATTTAAAACATTTTAACATGTTTAAAACAACGTTTTAAACATTTTTACATAATTTAATTTAGCTTCATTCGGTGATACAGCAAATTCATCAGACAGAGCAGAAACCCCTTCACAGAAACCTAAACCTTATATTGTGGTAACACTTTATAATAACTATCCGTTATAAGCAGTTAATATAAGACACTTGACAACAGAAAATGGGTGGTAACCGGAATCGCACAAACTGCTTCCTCATGAGCAGCATTCCTTATACATGGGGATTCAAGAGGGTCACCTGGAACTTTTCAGAGCGTTCCCATGGAAAGGGCGCACCTGATGGTGTGGGAGGGGTGCTGAAGCGTAAGGCAGACATGTATGTCCTCGGAGGCAGTGACCTACAAACACCGAGGGATCTGTGTGAGTATTTACAGAAGTCCTCTGAAAAAGTCACTGTCATGTGGATCGAAGAAGAGAAGATATCCAACATGGATGAAATGGTCCCTCCATCAGTGCGTCCAGTGACTGGCATCAGCACTACGCACCAGGTTCTTTCTATCTTCCCGGGAAAGATAGTTTACAGAGACCTGAGTTGTTTCTGCCAGTTTCCTCAGATCTGCACCTGTCACAACCCACGGAAATTACAGTTCGACCAAGTCTCCAGGGCTGAGGTGCCAGGTGACAAGACAAGTGATGAGTTAAGTATAACTAAATCATTCTCTTTGCCAATTTTATGATACCTGTAATTGTACCTGTTTAATGACAATAAAGTAACTTATGTCATCCATTCATTCCTTTTCTTCCTTAACTAAGTGGTGGCCCATCTGCGGAACTGCCCCCTTCCCAGGTCAGCTGCAGGCCCAAAACAGCTTCCGGAGCTCAGTGAGTATAACATACTTGGCAAACTTGAGGACTTGCTAGTAATTACATTTTACTACTAAAAACAATCTACCTGACAAATAAATTACATTTAAATGTCTCCTCCTGAAGGTCTTCTACTCAGGTGCTGGACACAAGTGCATCTATTGGAGAGGCCCAAGCTGAGGATTCAGACACCTCCTCAGATGAATACACACAAGGACAGTTTGTCATAATCAAATATGAGGGAAAGCCATATGTGGGGCAGATTGTTACCATTAATAAGGAGGGGCTAGAGATAAACTGCATGAATCAACTTGGAAAAATTAAAAATGGTTTTGTCTGGCCAAAGGGGCGAGACTGCATTTTCTACAAAGAGCAGGAAGTTGTCTGTGGCATAGCAGAACCGCAACAGGGCAAACGGTTTGCTACCCTCACCAAATGTGACTGGCTGATGTACAATACAGTCTAAATGTCTATACCCTCACCAAATGTGACTGGCTGATGTACAATGCAGTCTAAATGTCTATTCTAATCTAATCTAATACTTTTGTACTTTCACTCACTGGACTGGACAATGAGGTAAGGTAGGACCCGAGACAAACATAGCGAAAATAGCTGATCTACAAGCTCTCAACGCATTGTGCTGCGAGAGCTTGTAGATCAGCTATTTTCGGAGTTGCACAACCCAGCACTCTTTAGCTAGTGGAGATGTGGTGTAACGACATGATTCGTAAATAAATTTGTTCAACTCAAAATGCTGTGTTCAAGTTCAGGAGACTTCAGAAAAAAGTAATACACCTGAATGCTGAGTTGTTTCCAATAATTGGTGTTAATAAAATGTTGCCTTGGCTCCCAGTGTGGCTATGCACCTTATTGTCTCTTTAAGATCCTTCTGCCGTGGGCCGGCAGAAGACTTAGGTGTGCGTAGCATTCCTGTGCACATCCTCATCATCCATCTACTACTACAATTCTTTGTTATCCTATGTTAAGGCCCAACAATACTATCCTGTTCAGAAATATTAAGGCCATGTTATTTAATGTTAAAGCAATTTTACTGTTGCTGTTTTTCCTGGGTAATTGTTTAATCAATCAGTAAAGTTCAGTACTCACTAATAGGTAGGTTAAAACACAGTTTGCTTTGACACATGAAGATATGGTCATCTGGTGTGACACTAAGTCATCTGGTGTGACATACCAAATAGTGAGAAATCATACCTTTATTAATGATGAAACCGAAAAAATGTGTATGGTTTACATAGAAAATAGTATCAGGAAGAGTCACAAATATTTGTGTAATTTTAAAGAAAGTTTTTGTCAGAATAAAATTAAAATATGTTGAAAGATCGACAACATGGGCCTCACAGAGTGTTGATTATGAAAAAAATATACAGATTCAATTAATTTTCACAAAACTATAGTGGATCACAGGTTAGTTATGATAAAGGACTTTGATAAAGTGAGTAACTTAAGAAAGGTGTACTCCATTTTCATTTTATGAACAATTATTGTCATGTCACACCAGATGACGGTTTTAGGCACAAGTACAACAAACTGCTCAATAAAGTCTGATTCCAATAAAATATCTAAAAACAAAATGTGTTTCCATAAAGTTGAGAGTGAGTAGAACAAAAGTAAATAATTTTTATGCCTGCTATTTAAAGTTTTTTTAAAAACATGTTTTTTGGGGCGTCACGTCACTGACCCATGTATGTATGTTTATATGTATGTATGCCTGCTGTTCATGTTTTTGTATGTCAGGTTCACTTGGGTCCCTCTTGAAAATGAGATGCTGCATCGCAATGGGGCTTTCCTTCAATAAAATCTTACAAATCTTACAAATCTTACAAATCAGGTTCCAGTGAAAAGGTTTATAATCGTTTTCACTTAATGCCTTTTCAATTAAGTGCACATGATGTGGCCTTGTTCCACCAGCTAATGCTGTACATATGTGATTTTCAATTAATTACCAAAAATAATTATTAGTACTTGAACTAATTCATATTTTGATAATTTATTAGATTTAGATTCAAATGTAATGACAGCTGAGTTGACAGTTCTGGATTACACATTAGTGTGTAAAAGAAGGGAACAGAGGAAAAATGAACAGGCTGGACAGTTTAATTTATCTATTTATTTTATCAGAGTGATTCTGTGGATAATTCATACAGGCACATGGGTCAACCAATACAGCTGCACAGTTTGTTACAGAATATTTGATCAAACACATCAACGCACAAAGAGAACAGAAAATCTCAACAAAAATAATGTAGCCTACACATTTTGATAGTCCCTACTGTTTGTAATAGGCTTCCAAAGTTAGTGGAAGGGGCCTATTTGACAAAAAAAAGGCCTAAAATCATGAAAGAAACATCCAATCAACCCCAAATTTGAATCACATGTCTAGGTGTTTGATGCAAAACCACAATTTTTTGAGAGGATCAGTCCTCTCTAAATGATTTCAGAAGACAACATAATAGGGCTTAATAATAATATAATATTTCTTAAGAACAAGACGCCATATATCACAAAGCAGGATCTGATCAGCACCAAATTTTAATCGCACGGCCTCCGACGCTATTCCTTCCACCATATTCCTAACCTCGCCCACCAGGCTTTACCATATTCCTTGGGTCCAGGCCGCAACCCACAACTCTGTCAGTGCAACCACACTTGCAATTTCCCAGAATTGCACCTTTCTAGTTTCTAGTCTTGTTATTGTGTTATTTGAGTTAGGAAATGTTTACGTTTATTGTGATTAATGTTGTTGATGTCATTTTGCAATTGTGTTTTGTCTCATATATGTCATGACTGGTTACCAAACCACATGGCCATGGGCAGTAGGGGTGATTGCCAGTGAGCACTCCCCTCCCATGGAGCTCTTTTGAGAAATAAACATATTTCCTGTATCAAGAAGTTGGCTTGTCTTGTCTGTTCCTGGGAATCTTCACCCCACCAGTCATTACAATATATTTTGAAGCAGTTGACATCAGAATTACATTTTATTTTATCTGCATATTTCCACTTATGATTATGAGGGTTATTGAGGAATCCATTTGTTGCTACGGGTTTCAAACACAAGCATACAAATATTATCTGCATTTATTACACAAAGTGTACAAAAATATACTTTACTTTAGTGTGGTATTTTGCTAGCCTGGTAAACCACCATGAATTCATATTATCACACGACCCCGGGATGGTTTACCAGACTAGTCTTTTGCCCTTGGGACCACCTCATAGTTTTTATCACCATCAAACTCTCATGCAGAAACATAATGATATTGGAGATCCTAAAGAGAATGTGCCCTATTACATATTAGAGCAGCTCGGCTGAAAGGTACAGTACATGCAGTGTAATGATTAAAGTTGGATGTTCCTCCAACAAGCAGAACAATAAGTTGTTGAGTATTAACTTAATAATGTAATATAGGCCTATTTCTCCCCCTAAAAAGTAAAAGATGTGAATAATATGCTGTGCTGACTGAGGGGAGAGGACATCAAGTCTATTGCAAGGAGTGGGTAGAGAGATGGATTTTTGTTGTTTTTCCCAAATCGTGCAATTCCTAAAATGAAACACAGGAGGCAGTAATACAACATCCATATGTATCTAGTCTGCCGGAAATCCGTCTTTGAAGAACAAAAACATTTGACTGGCACAACCGGAAGTGATATGCCAGACGCCATCTTCAGTTTGATCCACTCTCGTTCTACGTAGCTCTCGTTTACGTTTTTTATATTAAATCACTCTTGATCATGGATCAACTCGAACTGCTAAACACATTGGTAAACGAACGGCTTGCTATAGCTGCCAAAGAGATCTATGGCATCTCCGCGAGGATCATCTGGGAGGTTGAACACCAGTACAAGCAGGACGTGTCTCGTCTGCAGAAGGAAAACGAGCGCGCAACGAAGCTACTGGACGCCATGTTGAAACCCGACGTTCGTTTACAAAGAGCAGGTTGGTTGATAACTCACTGAACTCTGCAAATTGTTGACCAGACCACACAATGTGTAAATAACATCAACGTGCCGCTCAAGATAACGGTAGTCCGGAACAGTGGACCCCTGAGAACACTGGCATAATTTTTTCCCTTCAAAATCTTATTTATTTTGTATTTTTGAGGCGGCAAAAATATGTATTCCGTAAATGTCCTTATTACATTTAAGCAGTGGTGTAAAGTAAAGAAGTACATTTAATAAGTAACTGTACTTATGTACAATTTTGAGGAATTTGTACTTTACTTGAGTATATTACAATTTTGAAAACTTTTACTTCCACTCCACTACATCTCGGATACAAATATTGTACTTTTACTCCACAACATTTATTTCACAACTTAAGTTACTTGGCAGATATACATTATTATATTATAAAACATACATAAACTACTTTAGCCCTATTTTATACCAAGGTGGTTTGAAAATAGCCGATCTACAAGCTCACATTGCATTGTAAGCTTGTAGATCTGCTATTTTCAAAAAAGAAATGTACTTTTACTTTTGGTACTTTTAAGTACATTTTGATGCCAATACTTTCATACTTTTACTTTTATATTTTGAATTCCAGACATTTACTTGTAAGTGTAACAGTATTTCTATATTGCAGTATTGATACTTTTATTTAAGTATAAAATGTGAGTACTTTTTCATTACTCTACTCATCGAAACAATGTTTATGTTGTTGAAACATTCTCCATGGCTGAAACGTATCAGGACTCCACCTCTCTGTATGATATGATAGACTTTGTGGGCAGAAACTAAAATATGTCCTACACAGACATCTAACCTAACCTCGCATCACCAGACTTTCCACCTCGGAGGAAAGCCTGGTATTCGTTTTAAACAGGCTGTGTGATCCGGTCTAGGCGTAGTCTCGTGTAGCCAGACAACTATTCCACAATCTCTCCGGCCGGACTACACCAAAAAATGTGCGCATACGCGCGTACTGTCCATGAAGACGCTTGCGTATGCGTAAACGCTCCAGGCTACACCAAGGAGGGAGTATACGTGAGGAAGACCAGATAGTCTGACTCTGTGTACAAAACGCATACGCGTGCTTAAAAAATAGAACCGATCCTATTTTTAGGGAATGCGTATCCGTGGTTCGCGCTATCCGTACGCCTGGTGTAGCCGGCTGAATTGATATACATTGGATCTATCCAAAACGCGCACGACCCGCATACGCGCTGACGCGCGCAAAAACGGCTTGGTGTAGCCCGGCCGTTAATGAGGAGCATTTGCAAATTGCGGAGTCAACAGTCTAGCCACGCGAGTCTAGTCCAGGCGTGGCCTAAACCGGAAACAGTCAGAAGTGGTGTTGCTTTGTTTTGGTCCCCCCTGTTTGTTTCCCCAATCCCTATTTATATGCTCGAGAATTGCCAGTCATTGGACTAAAATATAGATATACCAAGCTAACTTTCCCCAAATAAGCAAAACTATGCCGCATCAAGAGGTTTATTGGGTAGGCTAAATTATGCCTTTAAGCGCGGGGAATTATTTTGGGTTAAAACTGTTTCCGGTTTGGTCGTTCCGGCTAGGGGTGGGCGATATGGCGATAATTATCGTCTCGGCGATACAGCTTTGCCACGATAGGCCATTTCAGAATATCGTTTCTCTCGTGATACAAACAGTCATTTAGAAAAGGCTCTGGATACAGCGAGTGCACGTTCCATGAGTCGCAGCTCTATTGCTTAATTTATACTTCTATAGTACTGTGGTGTAATTCGCCAAAAAGAACAGATCTACAAGCTATAACGTGTCGCGGCTCAACGTGTCATATAGTTTGAGGATCTGTCCCCTGCTTTCACGGCCCCTCCCCCGTGCAGCACGCAGACAGGCTACAGAGTGTCTACAGCACTGACTGAGTTGTGATTGTGTGCAGGAGCACGGCACAGTGGTCCACGATTTAGTTTCACTTTCACGGGACTTTAGTAAAGCAGTGATGCAGCTTGGCCTGCATTCTTTGAAGCATATTTTTTATAATGGATGCATTAAACTAACAGGACGCAAACTACTTATCCGTCCTGCTATCGCTATCAGCCATCTCACTGCTTGCAAAGCTGAACTGTGCTGGAGTCTCATCCATAGCTGTGTGTTCTGGCAGTATTGATGAGATGATTTAGATCACCTTGTAAATCCATGCATCTGTTTTTATTAACTATAAACAAGTAGCTATTTGCTGCTATTTGTAAAGTGCTTATGTTTTCACCATTGATGCATGCGTGTGTCGTCGCGAATCGCGGTGAAATCGTCGCGTCTATTTTGCGTCTATTTTATATAATTGGCTTAGTCATAAAAACCATGCCATTATTGTTAGTAGAAAAGCGAAAAGCTAGGATGATAATGAGTGAGTAATTCTCTAAAAATAAAGCTTGTATCATAACAAACCTCCTGACTTTGGTTGGTCATAAGGTAATTTGTTTTCCCTCAAGTTTCAATGGTAAGGCATGGGTTGTTGTCAACCTGTGGGTCGAGACCCCCAGAGAGGTCCCGCCAAATTGTTTTGAATATAGCCTATCTACAAGCTCACAACACTCAAGAAACATTTCAAAGGAACCCATAAAACATTTCTGGGACCCATTTGAATGACCTGAACCATCATCACACCAACTAGTAAATATTTTGAGGTAAAAGATGATAATTGTTTAATCAAACATCTGAATGTTATCATTAAAAAAAAACTATCTTTCTATCTGCAGCATAAAAATGAATAGATTATCTATAGAATATCTGTGTGGGTCTAATAAACCAACCATAAGGTAATTTGTTTTCCCTCAAGTTTCAATGGTAAGGCATGGGTTGTTGTCAACCTGTGGGTCGAGACCCCCAGAGAGGTCCCGCCAAATTGTTTTGAATATAGCCGATCTACAAGCTCACAACACTCTGATAACATTTTAAGGGAACCCATAAAACATTTCTGGGACCCATTTGAATGACCTGAACCATCATCACACCAACTAGTAAATATTTTGAGGTAAAAAATGATAATTGTTTAATCAAAAATCTGAATGTTATCATTAAAAAAATCATAGATTAGTCTATCTATCTTTCTATCTGCAGCATACAAATGAATAGATTATCTATAGAATATATGTGAGGGTCTAATAATCATAATAAACCTAAAAACCCGCATAAAACAGTATCGTGATAATATCGTGTATCGTGATACTGCATGAAGCATATCGTGATAATGCTTTTATCCAGTATCGCCCACCCCTAGTTCCGGCTAAAGTGTAGTCCGTCCGATGACTACAACATGTTTCCGCTCTCGACCGGATCAGAAACCCGAAATGCTACTGATCCCAGACTACACACATCTGGTCACTATAAATACCACTGACCAGATTTGTAGAGAGCGCAGCTAAGTAAATAAAATAATATATGTCTGGCAGACAAAAAATCCATGCTAGTGTTGCTGAGCTAGAAGCAGTGTTGTGTAACAGAAGTAAACTAGAAGAAGTGCTCTTCCGAGCACAGGTCTCCACCAGCCACGTGTCCTGGTGGTGCTATAATAGGCCAATGTAAAAAGGGTGGCATGTGTTCTTCACCAATCTTAGACCTTTCATGGCGCCACCATGAGGCTGATTTGAACATTTTGTAATGTAATTTCTTCTTTGGCCTTTTGCGATTGTGCGTGCACATTGCACAATTTCATTACAATTGCACGCTGTGTTTGATTTGAGGCATTTTGTTTGAAACGGATCAATCCTGCAAAGTTTGGAGGCCAATCTTAGCCAATCAGGATTGAATATTTAATACGGGACAGATCCGTCTTGATCATATGACTGTAGAGATACTGTGTACTGATTTGTGTTAATTTTGGGTAAAATCTGAAGGAGTAATATCCAAAAATGTGTCTTACATAAGTCGGCCTCCTGGTGGAGCTATAAAAGGCTGATGTGAAAAATGTGGGTCAGAGGTTCTGAATTGGCATCCAGGAGTGCGCTTACAAAGTTTGAAAATGATCGGTGGAGTTATAGGTAAAACCACGAATCGGCCTGTTATAGCGCCACCATGAGGCTGATTTAAAAATGTTGAAGTGGCATTTCATGTTAATTGCACTCTGCATTTGTGATTTGAGGCATTTTGTCCAAAATGGACCAATCTTACAAACTTTGAAAGCCAATATTAGCCAATCAGGATGGAATATGGACAATCAGACAGATCCGTGTCGATCACATGACTGTAGAGACACTGTCTACCGATTTGCGTGATTTTTGGACAAAATCTGTAGGAGTAGTGTACAGAAATGTGTTTTGCAAACATCGGCCTCTTGGTGGCGCTAGAACAGTAGGGGTGGATATTGGCAAGAATCTCGCGATGCAATACTCATCACGATACTTGGTTCACGATACAATACATCACGATACATTGCGATAATATTGCGATATATTGCAAAATTCAAAAGAATGAAAACAAATTTTGTAGAGCTTAAAATACATACATTGAATTAACTGAACATTGGAAATTCCTCCTAATGAAAAAAAAAGTTTCCCATTCAGACAGGCAATATTGCCATTGATTATTTTCAAGGCAAAAAACACACCATGTCACTCTCTTTCAATTATATTCAATAACATTTCTGCTTACTTGGTTAATAGCATATTTCTTTAAAAGCAGAATCAATAATAGGCCTATTTAATTTAGGCAAATTTATTTGGAGGAGAAAAGAGAGTTAAGAAATGTGTTAGTGGCTGCCAAAGATGTTTTATATACCTGTTTGCTTGTTTCTCTCGCAAGAAAGGCAACACTTTTGCTCTGTTTGCTTGTTTCTCTCGCAAGAAAGGCAACACTCCCTCCATGTCCCTTCCACAGTCAGTCAGGCTAATGCTAAGCTAGCTTCGGTAGAACTTGTCGTTTTAAGGGAACTAAAAATGCTATCCTGGACAACAAGTGCCAGGTTCAACAAGTGTTGTCCATATCTACTACTCCCGTGGACTTTATTTGGAATTATCGTTTGTTGTTCTTGTTCAACGTGAGACGTGAGTCACGCACACACACACACACACACACACACGCTCCTCCCTCCACTGATTCCACTCTCTCTCTCTCTCTCTCTCTCTCTCTCTCTCACACACACACACACAGAGCGAGGATTAGAGCCCATTGATTACCGCATGTTATGTTCTTTTTTTTTTCTCCAAAAGTATCGCGATAGGACGGCCTGAATGATCGATACAGTATCGCCAAATACGTGATCGCGATGTATTGCCATATCGATAATATCGCACACCCCTATAGAACAGGGCCATTTGAAAAATGTGGGGCAGAGGTTCTGAATTGGCATCCAGGGAGTGCGCTTACAAAGTTTGAAACTGATCGGTGGAGTTATAGGTAAAACCACAAATCGGCCTGTTATAGCACCACCATGAGGCTGATTTCTAGTGGCATTTCTTCCTCGGCCTAGTGGGAACGTGTGTGCGCGATTTCATGTTAATTGCACTCTGCATTTGTGATTTGAGGCATTTTGTCCAAAATGGACCAATCTTACAAACTTTGAGAGCCAATATCAGCCAATCAGGATGGAATATGGACAATCAGACAAATCTGTGTCAATCACATGACTGTAGAGACACTGTCTACCGATTTGCGTGATTTTTGGTCAAAATCTGTAGGAGTAGTGTACAGAAATGTATTTTGCAAAAATCGGCCTCAAGGTGTCGCTAGAACAGGGCCATTTGAAAAATGTGGGGCAGAGGTTCTGAATTGGCATCCAGGGAGTGTGTGTGCTAATTTTGGCAGCGACCGGGACAACTGCGCCGGAGATTAGCTGTACACAAACTCGGAGGACGGACGCACGGACAGGGGCGAAAACATACTCTCCCCCTGCCTTCGGCTGGTGGAGACAATGAAGGTGGATGTGGTCACAGAGAAATTAGTTGTTCCGGACAAAAAATAATAATTTTCTACTCGGTCTGGGTCTCATAGGAGAGCTGTCAAAATCCTTCCACTGGTGACATCATCGTTTGACAGATTTTTTTTTAAACAATATTTTTGAAAAAATATATATATATATTTTTTTATTATCACGAGAACAATGGCTTCCACTTTAACATTGCAACTTTTCAGGAATAGAAAGTCTGCAGTTTCTATTAGCTTGCATTTCCCATTGATGATGTCACCGGTGGAAGGATTTGACCCACCCACAGCTCTCCAATGAGACCCAGACTGAGTAGATTTCTTTTTTTTTAATATTTTATCATGAACATTAGTGAGGACCTATTATGAAGATTGGTTGAAAAGTGGTGAAGTCCTCCTTTAAATACATACTCCGTATTACCATCTATTTACATAATGCAGTCAGTGTTCAAATTGGTTGTAAAATGTGCAAAAGGCATAAGCAAGGATACAATATATTTGTATATGTATATTGCATTAACACATGAACAATGCATTATGATAGGGTACACTTTTCCGAATTGGCACTGCACTAGTACTGCAAGCAGAATCAAAGCTTGACCTCAATTTGACTCTCAATTCACCTGCTGAATTTGCTAAATCATCATTTTGGATAAATGGAAACATTTAAAAACATGTCCAGTCACTATACTGCACCTGAAAGGCTCATTTTTACTGAACCCATTTTCAAATGAGAATTGAATACACAGAATAACAATAAGAAGCAACTGAATTTCAATGGTAGTGGATGGAGAGAAAGGACTTTTGTCCCACCAAGACACAGCAACCAATGGGTGCGAAGAGGGGCGGGACAACGGGTGGGACTTGACATAGAGTGGATTGTGATATTGGACTGGGAATCACAATTAAATATTTTCCCAAAATTGTTCAGCATTACCAGCTCTAGCTCTTAATATACACTTCCCTTAATCCCTTTACAACTTATAGATCTCCTGCACCTCCTCCCTATCCACAATGAGGAGGAGGTTTCCCCTGAGAAGAACCAGGGGGATTGCAGTCTGGACCAGGGGGACGTTGAGTTGCCACAGGAGGACCTAGCAGAGGCAAACGGCTCCAAGGTGACATCAGTGCTCACGGAAAGTAATGTTGAAGAAAATACCCCACCAATACAAAGGGACACACATTCTGATGGAGAGGACTGTGAAATACTAAGTACCACTGACGCCGGTATGTCAGTGGAAGAAGAAACATCACCGGCGAGTTGTCCAGAGCCCCTAAAAGACACTGGTACATCTTCAAGTAAGATCAAGGGACGTCCGTCAGGGAGAAATTCACAGAAACGAAAAGTCACTAGCATGGTTAAAAAACATAGGGACCCTTTGAAGAAGTTGAAGAGTTGTGTAGAGCAGCCAAAGGATACCGGTCCGCCAGTGATAGTTAATTCTGATGGAGAGGACTGTGAAAAAACACAACCAACAGATGATGATGGGCGCACCTCCACACAGAGGTCTTCAAGTAAGACAGGGACAGATTCACCTCTGAGTTGTAAAGTGTGTAAGAAAGCTTTTAATAATGATGTAGATCTTTTAAAACACGTGGATGTCCATTTAAATGATTGTGGGTTGTGTGGACATCATTTACTGCATGCCGAGAGTTTGACAGTTCACCTTGAAGCTCACAGGACATGTAATGTTTGTGGTAAGAAATTTACTAAGTTAACTGCTCTGGCAAAACATATGACTGACAAACACACAGACGGAAAATCTTTAACGTGTACAATTTGTTCTAAAGTCTTTAGGTCGGAATTGCTAATGAAGTCACATATGAGAGTACATAGAACAGAAAAACCATATAGTTGCACAGTTTGTGGCAAAAGCTTTCGCCACAATAGTACATTGGATAAACACAAACTACTTCACACAGGTGAAAAACCGTACAGCTGCAAATTTTGTGACAGACGATTTCGTCAAAAGGATCATGTGACCCAACACATATCTATACACACAGGGGCCAAACCATTTCAGTGTAGTGTTTGTAACCAAAGCTTTCGTCTAAAGGGAACGATGAAAAAACACATGTCAATGCACATACCTCTTAAAGCTTATGAATGCCTAGTCTGTGGAAAAAAGCTTTCTCGGGAAGACAGCATGCGGAGACACAGGAAACTTCATGAAAGAGGAGACCGGAAACTTCATGAAAGAGTAAACATAAAAAAGAAAGAGTAAACATAAAAAAGTTGGGCAGGTGTAATTGCTGATGCGTTGCTATGATATCGGCATATCGCTGCTGATAATTAACCCATTTAGGCCTATGTCCGATTTGAAAATGACCCACTGTTTCCACAGCTAGAAACAAAATTCCCAAACTATTTAATTGCTTACACCTGGGATCTTCCAAGGTTTTCAGGCCAGGGACCCCCAAACTGATTGGGAGATTGTGCAGGGACCCCCTACCACCTCGTAGGGTGGGAGGGTCGGGGCTACAACATATTTCTTTTTAAAACATGACATAACATGTACACAACATGTACATGGTACAGCAAGCAGGGTGGCCAACTGGCCATACCACTGCCATTTTAATAACTGAGAACCAATGTCAATACTATCAACAAACTGTCAATTGCACAGTAATCATGTATACAAGCTATTCAAAATGAACAGAATCATGATTTATTTTTAACATGAATGCTTTAAAAACTTTTAAAAAAAAAGTTTAATAAAGCAACAATTTCACGACCCCATAATAATAATCATGTTTTAGGGGGGAAATAAATCATGGCACTGCATCTTTAAAGCAGGGGTTCCCAACCTCATGCGGTGAAAAATGGGTTACAAAATTGTGGGATATAATTTAAATTATAACAATACGTTTATATAAGGTCAGCTACCTACAGATATTTGTTTTCTTGTTTGCTAAAGGTAAGCATAGCATTTGGGTTTTATTACAATTTTATGTACAGCGGCTCACCATGAGCTAATTCACCCATGTTTGCATCTGATTATTTTTATTTTTTATGTTGTTATACTCATGGCTGTGTTTTATCCTGGTATTGTAAAAGCACTCGCTTTATAAATAGTTTATTATTATGTGTGTTTTTTCAATGTATTTTACATTTGAGGTTGAATGTAATATGTAAGGGGATCCTGTTTACTCACCATTTATGTGCTCTGCTATTCCGGAGCTGGCAGCAATAAAATCCATGTTAAGAGTCCCAACAATGTAATTCCAAGTCCAACAATGCCGAATTAGACATGTTTAAGGGATTTGCACACAGACGCATTTTTTCGCACGGAAAAAACTGACAATATATATATATATATTTTTTAAAGAAAACAATGATTCTCTATGACCTCATGCACACCGGCTCCGAATTTGCCATGCGGCAGGTGGCTGCGGCTGTGCGTTTCAATACTATCAACAAAAAAATGATTTTTTTTTTTCCGTGTGAGAAAAACGCATCTGTGTGCAAAGGGCTTAACCCAGTTCGATTTGACGCATGCGGTAAAAACTCATTGACTCCTTTTATGACTCCTATTTGGATCCGCAGTGTGGATTCCGCACAGCCTTGCACACCAAATCCAACGCGGCAAACGGAAAAAATGCAGCGGTCCTGTGTGCAAAGCCCTTAACTTGGAGGCCTGTTTATGTCCCTGTCAGCCAAATATATAGTGCATAAGACATGCCAGTCCAAGCCAGCTGCACAATTTGTGACAGAATATTTTGTCAAAAACATTTCAATGCACACAGTGAACTGACCATTTTCTTGATGTTTGTGATTTCTAAATTGATTGTGTATTTTTATGGATAATAATCCATTGGTCTGCTGACTCTGCTTACAACACCTATGGGTGTAATCTATGTAGTTCCTTGCTTGATTTCCCAAACAAGCATATACTGTTTGCTACCTTATGAAGCCCAGGAGAACTTGATTGTATTCTTCAGTGTAATAAAGTGTAAAAATGTAACCAGAAGCATTTTGTGAAATGATCTGACATAATGTAATATAACCGATCAGAATGATGGAAAGTGTGAAAAATCCTAGGTCCTGTTTAAAAATCTATAACTTGATTTAATCGCCTAAGAAGGATTACAGTTCAGTTCTACAATTGAAATTTCAATGTAGGCATATGCAATTATGCATTCTCTGAACCAAATTTGAATTAATTACCCAATTTTTATCCATATTTTAAGTTCTAATAATACAGTCATTTAGAATAAATGAAAACGTTTGCCATTTCGAGACCCATTTTAAAGGACAACTTTGTTTTTTTACAACAAGGGTTCATATTTTAGATTGTAATAAGAGAAAAGAAAAAGTGAGTGTTAAAATGTTCTCATTTGCTTCGTTCTTTTGTTTTATCGCGTTTACCGTGCTAAAATGTGGGGCATGTGTACGCAAGGGGGCATGCGTACAAGTGGCTAAATATGTATTTTTAGACAATAAGCCAGCACTTTCTTTATTGCTATTTACAGTAACACTTCTATCCCCCATAAGTCACATCCAGCCATGAAAGGTTGCGTTGTATCTTGGGAATGGGCTTATTCTGTGTAAAATGACATATTTAGCCACTTGTATGCATGCCCCCAACCACTGAAATAAGAATCTCTAAAACAATAGAAAGAAGTAAATTAAATAATTTGAACACTCATCTTTTATATTATGTAATTACAATCTAAAATATGAACCCTTGTTGTAAAAAAAAACTAAAGTTGTCCTTTAACAATGAAGTTATTTCACATGTACTTTATTTTTAAGTGCAGAATAGGCTACTTAAAGGAGTAGTTCACCCCCAAAATGACTTTTTTTCTATTGATTACTCAGGCCATGGAGAGTAGAGTTCAATAATATTTTTTGGTTTTTGTCACATTCCTAAGACAAAAATGTGATAACAATAAATTTACCCCCATTGATTCCGGATGGTGACCCGTTTCGAAACGGGTCACCATCCGGAATCAATGGGGGTAAATTTACTCAAATCAAAATTTTGTCTTAGGAATGTGACAAAAACCAAAAAGTATTATTGAACTCTACTCTCCATGGCCTGAGTAATCAATAGAAAAAAAGTCATTTTGGGGGTGAACTACTCCTTTAAATGTTTCAAGGCAATAATTATTTCGCATTTTCATGTTCTATCAGTACTCCAGTATAGCCTACAATGCTTTTACTTATTTATTTACAGTAGTGAGACTGTAAGGACATTGCAACACATGGTTGTTCAAACAGAACTATTGTGATTATTTTTGTAGACATCATCCACTGGTGTGCCCAGTATTGTGTTCACTGTGTGTTTATGCAGACAATGTTCTGACTCAAAGGGTTATCATACCAAAATATGATCTACATGGAGCTTCTCACATAATTTGACTTGAGTTATACCGACATGGACAAATATAGGGAGAGTGTTTTCTGCAGGTGCGCATTTCCGAACGCACCCTTTGATACACTCGGACTGAAAGACCTGCAGAAAACACTCTCCCGACAAATATATAGCCCTTGAATTAATTATAGGATAGATAAGATAGAACGATACAATGGTCCATATAAAAACAGGAGGACTACAAACCTTTTGCATTATTATAGCGGCACAAAAGTGGGCTAGGTTTTAAAAGTGCTGTTTGGACCGTGTCTGTCTGTACTTCTGTACACGTGAAATTCTGTGCAAGAATGTTGGCTTGCACATACACACTGGCGCTGCACATCATTCAACTGCCAATGAAATGTGATATTATTTAATTTTGCAGGACATGTTTTTTCTTTTTTTTTACTTGAACCCCGGAAGTTCTCATTGTCGGTCAAAATGGAGGCGTCGGGGTGTTTATCTACTATTATCTGCAGTTTTCACAATCATTTAACGCAGGTTGTTTGAAACACGATCTCGGAGATCCAAGCGAATTGATAAGCGCTCCATTATACACACTCACAATGTCTACAATTAAAGCATTGAAGGCGCTTGTTGCTGAGCGATTAGCCGCCGCCGCAGAAGACATACTGGGAGCAGTGGAGAGAATCATAACGTTAGCAGAGAACAAGATGTTACACAACAATTCAGGTATGTGAAGCAGGGGGTGTCGCGCCCGAAAAGAACAGATCTACAAGCTAACAAGGCGTCGCATTGCGACGCGTTGTTAGCTTGTAGATCTGTTCTTTTTGGCGAGCGACACCGCCGCACTACGGAGTATAATTTTAGGCGTAACAGCATGTTGCCACTGGTTGTAAACAACATGACATCATTATTTGGGGACTCATCCGTTCATGTCATTACTATGGGAGTTAAAATATTATAAAACTAATATAAGTGCTGTCCTGTAATACCCTAAAATGAAAAAATGCAACACAAGTCACAACATGGAAGTCCTCCGATTTAGCAATTGTTGGCCTCTGTTATTCAGAGAAGAGATGTTCTTTTGAATTAAATTTCTTATTGGACATTTTAGAATAAATGTATTTATTATTACCATTATTAGTAATTATAATAAGCCTAATATTTGTTATGGGGGGGGCAGAATGTATTAGAACAGTGTGTAAAATGATTACGAATACAACAAAAAGGCATTTAAAGAGATATTTCATTTTCCCAAAAAATTAGGTAATTTTATCATCTACTCAGGCTTTTGTGAACACCCCAGACAGTTTTGAAGTTGCTTGATTCAAAATGTCCCAATTCTTTTTTGAAAGTGAAATATCCCATTAAGTGACTTATCCTCAGCGAGGCATAAAAACGATACACACTTGCTGCTATATTTTGGAAATGTTATCTGTTTTCATTCAAGGGATTTCCTGGACTATACTGCTCTAATTCAACTCATATCTTTATGTACTTTAGAAATGTCACCTAAAAAGCAGAGGACAGTTGTCCACAAGAGACTAACAATGGTTGCTGAAGAGATATTCAGGATCCTGGAAATGATGTTGGCTGAATGTGAGGCAGATGTGTCTCACTCACAACAGCGAGAGATTAACCACCAACGGAAACTGCTGGATCACAGAGAGACATATTTACACAAAGCAGGTCTGTTAATTAATTGCTCGTTTAATAATGTTGTAGGACAGTGGTTCTCAACCTTTTCAGGCTGGGACCCCCAAAATAATCATATTTTAACTGGGGACCCCTCCAACCTGATGAGCACAAAGAGTTGAAGCATTACATTTTGTATAACAAGGTTCTATTGTGAAAATATCAGATCCGTTGTGAGCATGTATTTTTTACAATTTCTGCCTCTAATATTTGACAATTTGGCCAGTGTTTAATTTGTCATTGTAGAGGTTTTAAAATGGCCTTAAATTGTCACTTTAGAAATATGCAGATACCCTCTATACACTTAAACTTTATGTTGGGTTGTTTACTGTTGACTGAGAAAACAATGTTGCACATCAAGTTAATAATCTAGGGACCCCCCTGGGGGTCCTGACCGGCCGACCCACAGGTTGAGAACCACTGTTGTGGGACACTTTATGAACATTTTTATTAGTCAGTCATCATTGTGAGTGGGTTCATGGGAAAAACAATGGAATTGATCTAGACTCTAGAGCAGTAGAGCATCCTTTTTCCGGCCAGTGCCCCCTATCCATGTCCCTTAAGCTGTAATACACTACCCACACCCAAATAAAATTGAAAACAAATATCCATGGAGTGCCTTCTTTTTTTCCACAAATTAAACTATTTTGAATTTTGAAAACTAATTCAATACCAGGTAGCTTCGATTTTCTCCACCGCTTAAAAACGATTTATCTGAGAGACGGGTATGCGACCTTTACTTTTTGGATACAATGTTTGGTAAAGATAAGAATCTTGTAAACGTGGTGAACCATCGCTGGAAAAATCTAATTTGGGTCATTTCCAGGAACCTCATCTCGGAGCTATATAGCGGAGGGAGAGGTTCCGAAAGGAGATACACAATACCCAAGTATACTTGGACAGATGAGCGGTGCCGTGTTTTTATTTTTCACTATTTTAATAATTTGTATTAATTATTAGTATAGTTAAAATCACCCCCAACTTGGGTAACATCAAAATACTAGTGCAGCCAACAGAGTGAACTAATCCCATTGTAGGTTACTAAGGTGAATTCATGAGGTAAAGGAATTATTTTGGATGCTGAATTATTTTATTTGGTCTCCCTTCTCCAGACAGAGCGGATCCCACTGGGTCAACCTCTGAAAAGGGGGTTACCCCAGAGAAGGAGCACTGTGAGGAGACGACAGGCCCCAATCAGTATCAGGACAACACGGATCCCCAACACGTGCAAGGAGAGTTACAAAAAGAGCCTGAAAGAGAGGTCCCAGGGTTGTCAGAACAGCCTGGTAAGAACCAGGACCTTTCTTCAAACTGTTCTGAAGCCCCAGCAGAAGACGGGGACAGTGACAAGGAGCAGCATGCGCATATACAGTCTTTAAAATGGAAGAAAACAAAGAGACAGAACATAAGTCAGGGTGCCGGGTGTTGTGAAATGTGCGGTAGGTCTTTCCGCAAAGGTCTTTTCATGCAGAATTCTCAAAAACAAACGAGGCAACATGGCACCGAAATTGCATGTCAGAATTTAGGAAATAGCTGTTGTAGAGTTTGCGGGAAGTCTTTCCGGTATAAACGCTCTTTTCTGAAACATGTGCTGAACCATGAGCAGAGAACAGACCTCTGCGGGGTCTGTGGGAAACATCTTGAGTCGGATGAGAGCTTGAGGCTGCACTTGAAAACCCACAACGAGGAAGACAGCTGCAGGGATACAGCCACTGCAGAAGATCAACAGTCAGAGGCAAACTGTTCTGAAAGTGAGGTTGGTGACAGTGATGAGGACTGGAAGGGAAGCGAAGGATCTCAGAGTGAAGCTGATGACCGTGAAGGAGATGGACCAAAGGAAACGGCTCGGTTAACAAAACAAAAGTCAAAGAAGAGAGCTCAAATATCCAACAAGATAAAATCTAAGAGCAAGGAAAGCAATGAGTCATCTCTCTTGAAATACAGTTGTAAAGTATGTGAAAAGTCTTTTTGCTATAGGGCCTCTTTTTTAAAGCACGTACAAGAAGAGGAGAAGGATGCCAGCCTGTGTGGCATTTGTGGGCAACATTTTGAATCTGAAGAGAGTTTGAGACTTCACTTGCAAACCTACATTACAACAAACGATTGTGAGGTTTGTGGAAAACACTTTGAGGGACATAGACAGCTAGAAATGCACTTAAGGACCCACACGGGTGAAAAGCCCTATGTTTGTTCCGTTTGCGGAAAGGCTTTCGCTCAAAACGGAAATCTGATGGGACACATGAGAGTTCACACAGGGGAGAAACCATATGTTTGCAGCATCTGTGGCCAAGGCTTCAGCTTTAAAGAATACATGACGGCTCATGTGAGAATTCACACCGGAGAGAAACCTTTCCTATGCAGCGTATGCGGCAAAGGCTTCAGACAGCGAGGCACTCTGAAGACCCACACAATGATCCATACAGGACAGTCCACGCACAGCTGCGGTGTATGTGGGAAAAGGTTCTACAAAAGCGGAGCTCTGAAAATCCATATGAGGGCGCATACGGGAGAGAGGCCGTATTTGTGCAATGTTTGCGGCAAGAGGTTCAGCGCGAGCGGCTCGCTGACCAAGCACATGGGTGTTCATGAGGAGGAGAGAGCTCACGGCTGCGGTGTGTGTGGTAAAACATTTTTACGGAAAGAGGATCTTAAAAGACACGGTCAGATACACAGGGCCGAAACCTCACAATTAACATGTCTGTAATGGTGGTAACTGGTATGGGTGTTTGAAATAAGGTCTCTCAGTCAACTGCATGTATTCCTACGGGCTGGAGCAGCACCTGTCAGCAGGGAGTGTTGGGCGGGAGGAGTAGGACGAAGGCTCTATGTCCTCCTGGTGGGGGCTCCTCACTGGCAGGTGAGTCAGTAGGATACAACAGCAGTGACAAAACAGAAATGTGTGTGGGGAGGAATCAATTGGTATAACTACTAAATTGGGGCGAAAAAAGGGGTGAAAATAATTGGCTAAAAAACCCTCAGGGACTCAACTTATTTAAAAAGAAATGTCGAAAGTTGCGTCCTAATGTTATTCAAAATAAATGTGCTGTGATTACCCTGACAGCAATGGTTTGATACAAGTGTGTGTTTCACTTTGTGCATTATGATGTAAACTCTATTTAAAAGTCAGATACCCAGGCAGGCAGTGAGTTTTTTTCATTGGGATGTTAAACAACTATGCCATGGTTGGAGACTAGGAGTGAGTACGACTCAAAAACAGCACAATCTCTACAGCATGTTGAATTCACGGTTTACTGAGCAAGAGATTAATTAAACCATGTAAGCCCTAATATAGCAAAAATAGCTGATGTCACAAGGTCACAACGTGTCGCAACATGAAGCATTTTGAGCTTATCGATCTGTCCTTTTAAAGGGGAAATAATGAAAATCTTGCCCAAAATGTAGTTTATTTATATACATTTTGGATTTGTTCAGTCAGCTATGACAATAAATACGGGTTGCATGAGTGGTGGCTTCCTGAAGGATTACTTGCCCGGCCCCTCTTACCCCTGTAAGAAAGTTACAGAGGCAGATGAAGAGGGTAGATAATGTTGCTGTTAGTTTTCACCCTGTTTCCTATATCAGACATGTCAGTTTGACCATTAATGTGTTCATAAAATGCTTCTCCCTCAGCATCTTTCTCATTATCAAAGACATACAGCCAGGAGACATTTCAGGTCCTTCCCAGCAGGGGGAGCACCAATACCATAATGTAGGTTAGAACAGGGGTCTGCAACGTTTTCAGGCCAAGGACCCCTGGTGTAGCAGATGTTCATCAATTTCTTATACAGCTTGTTTGACAGCACAGTATCGTCAGTGTAGGTAGGATTAATGTGTATACTAGTTTCATACATTTAACCACTTGAACTGACAATACCTTCTAGTCTGCTTTTCTTTTCCCTCTACACCAATCCTCTGTGCCAAAATATAGCCGATCTACAAGCTCACAACGCGAGGTGTTGTGAGCTTGTAGATCTGCTATTTTTTGTTCCACTAAAAACGTGGGGATGATCAAATCATTAATGTAAAAAACATGATCCTATTACACAAAGATGTGGCGGCCCCCCTGTAGTAACTCTGAGGACCTCAGAGTCCTATAGACCATATCTTGCAGTGGTGGAAAGTAACTGAACTACTTTTACTTTACTGGAGTATTTCAACATTTCTATACTTTAACTTTTACTCCGCTACAGAGTCAAATATTGTACTCCACTACAAGTATTAGTGAAAATGGGAAATGGGACATTCTGCAAAATGGGTACTTTATACATATATTTTTTTAATGTACATTTTTAATTCTGAACTCCTATTTTTACAGTGCAGTATTGATACTTTTATACAAGTGAAAATTGGAGTCCTTTAACCAGACTTGTGAATCGAATGCAATAAAAGACCAAAGGGGTTAACATATCATTTATTTTTTATACTTTGCCATACAATTAGAGCATTCAATAGTATGGGTCTTTGGCAGGGGTCTTCATCGTTTTCAGGCCAAGGACCCCTTAGTTGAGAGAGAGATGAAGCAGGGGCCCCCACAATCTGTTCATAGATTCCATATAGTTTCATTTTTTGACAGCACAGTCAATTTGTGTTTTCAGATATTTAACCACTTGAACTATCAATACTTAATAAACTTGACCTTTCACTCTGTACTCTTTTTTTCCCCTCTACACCAAAGCTCTATGCCAAAAATAGCCGATCTACAAGCTCACAACGCCTCGCAGCATGAGGCATTGTGAGCTTGTAGATATGCAATTGTTGGCTAAAGTTCTCAGAATATGGACGCTAGGGTTCAAGTGGTTAATATAAAAAAGGAGAAAAAAAGGTTTCTATCACTCAAAGATTTGGAGGACCCCTTGTAGTAACTCTGAGGACCCCCTCGGGGTCGCAGACTCCCTGTTGAAGACCCCTGGTCTTGGGGGTCCTTATTGGGGTTGTATTTGGACCACAGTGGTCGTCTGAGTGGTTGTCTGACTCAGGAGTCTTTTGCGGTACTTCAGTTCGCGGGCCATCTGGCACCAGGCCAAATTGTGGAAGCACGTGACAATACAGCAGTCATCAGACATGGAACCCTGAGGAGTCAGCAGAGGAGAGAGCACAGACGCAGGGGTCATCAACATGTCTGTACACGGACAAATGTTGTCCTTGGTAAGACTTTGTCCTTTGTCTGTGGCAACTTATTTACTATGACACTATGGCATATTAGGAGTCCACTAGGCCTATTACTAGTGGCTCTCAAATGTTTTATTTGCAAGGACCCCAATAACATTGAGTGTGTACAAATGGAACCAGCTATAGTTATACTCCAGTCCTGATACAATACAAGTGTGTTTTAAGAAAGTGTTTAAAGGACAATTGAATAGTACAGGGCTGTAAGTGATTTAACCTTTGCCTATACCTGTATGTGATACCTCTCCCTCATAGCAGTCCTCATGGCCAGAGCCGTGGCAGGGACAGCAGCCCCAAACAGCAAGTCCACCAAAGGCATGCACAGATTTTCTCCGAAATCTGAGCTAGTCTTACAAGCCAAGCACCATGGGCACCACAAACCAAAGCAGCCTGTCAGGGATGCACACAGGACAGAAAATGAAAATAATATGATACATGTGGTCAAGGCCACCCGATCCCCAAGTTATGAAATCAGCAGCAAATCAGGATGATTTGCTGCTGATCTCATCCCAATCTATGGGATGATAACTTGGGGATCGGGTGTCAAGGTGGGCCCATATGGTTTTGTTACATTTAAAAGGAACAAAATTTGAAAATAAACATACAAGTTACTTGAATACTTTATTTTGTTTTTGATGACCTAGTCTAAGTTTTCTTCTTATATTCAAAATTGATTAAATATTTGGAGGAACAAAAATGTAAAACATTTATTTTAATTTGTCATCTTGCAACCCCATTTTGTCTCTGACCCACAGGCTTTGTTTCAGGCCCAGACACTCACAGGTGCTCATGTCATCACAGCAGCTGTAGAGGCCGCTACTCCACGCCTCAGACTTGATGCCCATATGGGATTGGTACACGCCTGGCTGAACTGTAACTACAGAGGACGTAATTTGGTGGGCTGCCATGTCTATAAGGAGAGAGAGAGAGAGAGAGAGAGAGAGAGAGAGAGTAATGCTTTGCCAATGTAAGAATGCTTGTCATGCCAAAAAAGCATATTTGAATTTGAGAGAGAGAGATTATATCACACCAAAAAGGACATGACAGCAATGGTCTGTTTATTCATACAGAACTGTAAACCTTAAGGTAACCAGACCACTGTCTTACATCTCTAACCCAAAAGGAGATGCTCCTTTACTCTGAAAGAGGTCACCAGGTCCCTCTGATGTTTCTGTGCTTTTTAGTTGTCAGCCAAATCAGTGATTCTCAAACATTTTCATGTAGGACCCCTAAATGGATGGCGGACCACCATCTGAAAAGATTTTGTGCCAGGTAGAAGTACACCTCATACAATTTTTTCTCCTTTTTTTCCCACCCACAACAGTATTCTACATTTGTCACAGATTTAGCTCACAACATCACACGTATATTGTGGGCTTGTAGATCTGCTCATTTCAAATAACCAATGTATAATTAAAGCGCTTAAACTGATTGACATTTGGACTGGTGCTTTATTTTTATAGCACAACATATATGTACAACAGAAAAGAACAATTTGTAGTTTACTCAACAAATTACTTACCCCACCCCACACAAGGTCACAAAAAGAAGACAAATCTAAACAAAAAAGGACAAGGACAAGAACAATGTTAAAAGAGAAACGAACAACTAGACAAACAAACAAACCAAACAATAGGATAAATGTATATGATTGAAATGTCATATCATTTCTGGGTTTTGATAGCTCTTGACCTGTTCACCATTGAGCATTAATGATACTATTCTGTGCAGAAATAAGTTGGTATCATTCAGGATGTACTTAAAGTGCCAACAGTAAAAGTACTCATTAGGCAGAAAGTCCTTTCTCAAATGTTATGTTTGTGATAATCAAACTAGTTACAAAAAAAGTAACAATAGCTAAAGTTTTTAAATAAATGTAGAACAATATTGGAAATTGGGAAATACTCAAGTAATGAACAGGTCAATATACTCATCCGAGAATCTTCAATTAGAGTACTCTACTCACCCAGACTTACTGTGGCTCTGTGTGGATGGACCAGGTGGAAAGGAAATCTGTATCGAAACCTTGGGGCAAGGTACAGTAATTACAGTAAGTACAGTATAATTGCAAGTCTTTATTCAGCAGTGATGAGGCAGCGCAGCGTTTACAAACTACTACCTTGTATTAAAAATAGTTAAGTTTCCCAGAGGAAGGAATGGGTTTCCACCAAAGTCTGTGCCACACCTCTAAGTCAATGTTCCGAGCAAAGAGAGACGGACTGAAACCCTTGGCTCAGTTGTTGCTCTGCTTTTATCACAAGAGGTGTAGGGAAATTATCTTTGTGTCCTGTCTATCATGTCTATCTTATTGGTTAAAGTAAAAGCTATTGCCGAATATGGTTACACTGAATCATGGGCCACCCTTTCTAAATCAACTAGGAAATATCAACTTTTATGCATGAGTCGTTTTGTTTCCGATTAAAGCAGGAAGATGGCAGTGATGGTTGCAGTGAAGCAAGACATATACTTTGCATTGAGTAAAAGAGGAAATAACAGCAGGTGTTTGTGGCATATAACCCCCTTGAATCTTGGCAATATATAAATTAAATCCTACATTTTCTTTTAAAATTCATCAGCAAACAAATCTGCTAAATATGTTTTAGTGGTGTCATCAGACTTAACTCCTTGTTCAAATCCCCTGCCTCCTATTCTTCAATGCTGGAGTGTTTGCCTCTGTTGAGTGTGACAGAGTTAGGGTCTACAAGTCTAATGATGATGAGCTGTTGAATGTGACTGAGTGGTGGATTAGTTCTCTAATGGTCGCCTCTCAGTAGAGATCCCATGTTCTAATCTCAGTTCTCCTATGTTAGTCTACTTTGACATTTTCAAGGATAAAATACAAAAGAAGTACTCAAAAGCATCAAGAAACATCTGCAGAGAGCTGGTGTAGTACAGAGGTCCCATGTTTGAATCACAGGTCTCCTTCATATCATTGCTGTTTAACTTTGACCTTTTCAAGGTTAAAATACAAAATAATTCTCAAACTTGCAGTGAGAGATGGTGTAGTGGTCTAAGTATCAGACTCTCAGTGTAGAGATTCCATGTTCAAGTCTCAGTTCTCTACATTTCTGAAGTACTTTGAGATTTTCAAAATTAAAATAATTAATTAAAAGCACTAGAGCATGTCTGCATTGAGAGATGGTGCAGTGGTATAAAGGACAGGCTCTCATTTCAGATGTTCCATGTTCAGATGTCAGTTTTCCTACACTTTATTGCTGGAGTACTTGCCTGTAAATAAAAGGCAGTTGAATTTCACCATTTATAAATTATTTCACAATGGAAACCGTTAAGATTGTACCTGTGGGGGAGGGGATAATGACAGAAAAGCTTGTTTCCATTGTGGTTCATAAACATCCAAATATCTAGACAAGCACACAATGCTGTTAAACATTTTTTCATTAATCTATCTTTGTTTCTTGTTCCTTAAATCAAATTGAAACTGAATGTCAAGTAGCAGATGGCTGGGCGTGTAGAGACACTTGCTACATGTTCTGGAGATTGTAGGTTCAATCCTACCTGAACCTTTCCTTTGCAGACTGACTTCTGATGTGTTTAAGCAAGAACATTATGACCTGGATTAGGTGAGACAATGAAATGTTGTATCCATAACAGGGGTCTTCAACAGGGGGTCCTTAGAATTACTACAGGGGGTCCTCTAAATCTTTGTGTGATAGGATCATGTTTTTTTTTACATTAATCACTTGAACCCTAGCGTAGCTATTCTTAGGAACATTAGCCAAAAATGTGCAGATCTACAAGCTCACAATACATTACTCAAAAGCACCAGAAAATATTTGTTGTGAGAGATATTGTAGTGGTATAAAGATCAGACTCTTGGCACAGAGGTTCAATATTCAAATACCGGTGCACCTACTGTTTATCAAAAGCACCAGGAGATACTTAAGGAGATACTTATTGAGGGTGCAAAGGTGCCATGGCTCAATGGTGTGGTGCGCTTGATTGGTTGCTTCTGCTACAGATAGATCGGAGGTTCAAGTCCCATGCTGTTAAGGTACATGGAGGCCCATTGGTGAATTCAGGTGACTGTCAATTCTTTGAATCCAGAAAAAAGTCGAGTGAATTTCACCATTTAAAATGTCTTCCTGTAAAAGTATAGCTGGACAGAGTTCTTTCAGATATAAGCATACACTTTTAGTTATCACCAGAAACTGTCCGAAGTGAGAGATGGTATAGTCTACTGGTCTCATGATCAGACTCTCATATCAGAGGATCCATGTTCAATTCCCAGTCCTCTTTCAGTTCATTGCTTGAGTGTTTTGACCTCTCAAGGCAAAAATTCTGAACTAAATAAAATCAGTTGAATTTCACCATTTACAATACTAGTTCTTCCTGTAAAAGTATGGTTGGACAGGGTTCTTTCAGACATAACCCCACACGTTTACTTATCAGGAAACAGGGCCAGGGACACCAGAAGCGCTATGTACCATCTATAGTGAGAAATGGTGTAGTGGTCTAAGGATCAGACTCTCATATCTGAGGCTCCAAGTTCAATTCCTAGTCCTCCTACAGTTCAATATTGGAGTATTTTGACCTTTTCAAGGCTAAAACTCTGAACTAAATAAAGTCAGTTGAATTTCACCATTTACAATTCTAGTTCTTCTTGTAAAAGTATAGCTGGACAGGGTTCTTCCAGACATAACCCCACACCTTTAGCCTACTTCTCAGAAAACAGGGGGAGGGACACCAAAAGCACCAGGTATCATCTATAGTGAGAGATGGTGAAGTGATCTAATGATCAGACTCTCATATCAGAGGTTCTAAGTTCGATTCCCAGTCCTCCTACAGTTCATTGCTGCAAGTCAGCCTAGAATCTCTCGAAAGCAGACAGATTGGCCTTCAGGAGATGGTGGGGGAAGGAGCACTTCTTTTCAGCGTCAGCTCCTCGCCAGCGTCCCGTTAAGGAGCGTTGCAGGAACCACCAACTAAACCATGTTGTGAGAGAATATTATTGTAACGACTCTGCAAGAGATGAGACCGTCACTCTCCATCCCAGCGGACCAGCGTTTTGCTTCCCTGCTGAGTGGAGGCTGGGGTTGAGACCGTCTCTCTCAGTCCACTGAACTTTACAGTATAGATATTGATATTCATTTCATCATATAATATCATATTATAATATAATAATAATGATAAGGGTAACAATAATAATAATAATAATAATCATTAAAAACAAACTGTTGGAAACATAACATTAAGAGACCCATAATGTGTCTGTGTGACCGACCCACAGATGGGGTCGCGCCAAACGGAGCCAACGCTTGGGATACAGTTTGGTCTAATTCTGTAATTAAAGCAACAAAGTAGATTTATTTGAGGTAATTGTACTCTAAGTAAGTGTGTTAACATGTTCTAGGAGGAGTTGACCCCCAAACCCCCGCTGGGGGGTCGTAAACCCGATGTTTAAAAAGTGTGAAACTGAGTCAGTTGGAACTTAGAATCTGAACGCCGCCGCTCCGGGCGTCGCGGCAGCGGCGGCGATGATTGCCGATGAATGACGAACTGGCGACGCCAAGAACAACAGCTGCGTTGGCGTTGCAATCTGCCGGAACCGGGATGTTGTTTCGACGTTTCAAATGCGTCAGGAACCGGGACGGTGTTTCGTCTTCTTGCAACGCAGAAACGGCGAAACACCGTCCCGGTTCCAGACGCATTTGAAACGTCGAAACAACATCCCGCTTCCAGCAGATGCTGTTCTTGGCGTCGCCAGTTCGTCATTCATCGGCAATCATCGCCGCCGCGACGACCGGAGCGGCGGCGTTCAGATTCTAAGTTCCAACAGTTTCACACTTTTTAAACATCGGGTTTACGACCCCGCCTCAGCGGGGGTTTGGGGGTCAACTCCTCCTAGAACATGTTAACACACTTACTTAGAGTACAATTACCTCAAATAAATCTACTTTGTTGCTTTAATTACAGAATTAGACCAAACTGTATCCCAAGCGTTGGCTCCGTTTGGCGCGACCCCATCTGTGGGTCGGTCACACAGACACATTATGGGTCTCTTAATGTTATGTTTCCAACAGTTTCTTTTTAATGATTATTAATATTAATATTAAACGCTCCCAAAAAGCTAACATCGGTCTTCTTCAATCCCCTGCTTGCTTTGCCTCACCTGTTTGAATAAACGTTTATTTACTTAGAAAAGAGGAAGATTTTGACCTAGCTCTTTCAAGCCTACCTATTGAACCAATCATCATCATAATCACCACACAGTATTAGTCATATTCATGTTGTTGTATTTTGTGTCGGTAGCCTATTGTATTTATTTCAACTAGCCCTTACCCGTTCAAAGATATGAGCTCCGAAATGATGTGCAGTGTGTGGATTATGGGATGTGCACTGTGCACACAGTATATGAGGGATGGAAAGTAACTTTAACTGGTGCTTGCATCCCTGCTAGAAAAACCAGCACAAGACCAGCAGTAAGACCAGCACCAGCACCAGCACAAACCAGCGCATGTTGTGTTTTCTAGCTGGTCTGTGCTGGTGCTGGTTTGTGCTGGTCCCACCATCTAAACCAGCATGAACCAGCACAGACCAGCACCAGCACAGACCAGCGCTGCTGGTCTGTGCTGGTGCTGGTCTGTGCTGGTGTGGTCAGGGACCCCCGGGGGACCCCCCTGAGAAGTGGACCAGGTCTTTGCTGGTTTAATTTGCTCTTTGCTCTGGTGCTTGAATCCTGTTCTGTATTCCATATTAGATTGTGACATTATTTTTGACATTGTGGGTGTGAGTGGGATTTGAACTTACTACCTCCGGCACATCAGTCCTGCACTTATCCTCGGCGCCACTGGAACCTGTTAGTTAAAATGGGTGTTTGTCCCTATTTGTATATGACCAGCTTAGACCAGCACAGACCAGCATAAACCAGCACAGACCAGCACCAGCACAGACCAGCAGTAAAACACAACATGTGCTGGTTTGTGCTGGTGCTGGTCTGTGCTGGTTTATGCTGGTTCATGCTGGTCTGTGCTGGACCAGCACCAGCACCAGCACAGACCAGCAGTAAAACACAACATGCGCTGGTTTGTGCTGGTGCTGGTCTGTGCTGGTCTATGCTGGTTCATGCTGGTCTGTGCTGGACCAGCACCAGCACAGACCAGCAGTAAAACACAACATGTGCTGGTTTGTGCTGGTGCTGGTCTGTGCTGGTTTATGCTGGTTCATGCTGGTCTGTGCTGGACCAGCACCAGCACCAGCACAGACCAGCAGTAAAACACAACATGCGCTGGTTTGTGCTGGTGCTGGTCTGTGCTGGTCTATGCTGGTTCATGCTGGTCTGTGCTGGACCAGCACCAGCACCAGCACAGACCAGCAGTAAAACACAACATGTGCTGGTCTGTACTGGTCTGTGCTGGTCTATGCTGGTTTATGCTGGTTCATGCTGGTCTGTGCTGGTGGACCAGCATGGGACCAGCACAGACCAGCATAGACCAGCACCAGCACCAGCACAGACCAGCATGAACCAGCATAAACCAGCATAGACCAGCACAGACCAGCATGAAAATTGTGCTGGTCTGTGCTGGTTTTTCTAGCAGGGATGCTAATATGTAGGAGCATCAATGTAAGAAATACCCGTTCCATTTAACGGCTACAGAGATACTGTGTACCGATCTGCATGATTTTGGACAACATCTGTAACAGGGCCAGAACCAGCCACTGAGGAGAAACGCGGTTTCAGACAGACACTCAGACAGACAGACAGACAGACATTCGGAAAATTATATGTTAGATATGTTAGATGGTCCGCCGGTTGCAAGGCAGGAAGGGAGCAACATGCGTGTTTTTGCGACGACTGGTGGTGAGGTCTGAGACTGCACGTCTGACTTTGGACGGCGTATGCACGTCGTATTGACGGCGTCCGTCCGCTGGCCTGATAATGGTTGTTTTTTTGTGTGGCAGGTCTGACTTGGACGTCGTATGCACGTCGTATGGACGGCGTCGCCCGCCGGTTGTGTGAGTGGGCAGAGGACAGACAGAGTCTGTTGAAAAGGCGTCATATTTGTCCTTTTTTTTGTGCAACATTTAATTATGGCTTTTGGACTGAATTGTGGCTTTTGGATTGAATTGTAAGTGTTTAGGTTTAATTTAACCCTAACCCTAACTCATGAAAACCAGTGATATTGTCTTGAATATCTTCTCTATGTGATGCCAAAAATAGTAGGCTAATTAATTACCATGATATCTGGGATTTGATCATGAAATCTCTGCGCTGAGACTGATGAATTACTTTTCAAAACAAAGTTACAAAGTGCAGCACAGAGAGCCTCTTGCAGATGGTGGGAATTGAACCCGTGATCTGCCTGCAGCAGAGGCAACTGACGAAGCCCTCCATTCCTGAGTCCAATCCACTGCGCCACCGCCAAGGCACCTGTGAGCTCCCAGCAGGTGTCTCTTCGTAGATTTGAATTGTTGTTTTGGATTTTAGCCTTGAAAATGTCAAAGTGTGGGGGGGGGGGGGGGGGGACATGTAGTCTCTGAGTTAAGAGCCTGTTCATTAAACCACCAGACCATAGCTCAGTCACTGAGCACAAGCTTCTTATTGCTTTGACTTGTTCTTTTGTATTTCAGCCTTGAAAATGTGAAGGCTCTCAGTAGGACTGGGATTTGAACACTGGATGTTTGTACTCAGAGTCTGATCTTTAAACCTCCAGTCTACACCATCACTCTACCTGTAGACTCTTAGTACTATTGAAGTGTTATTTTTAAGGCTGGGACTTTAACTGATTAATTGCGATTAATTAATTACAGAAATGTAACGCGATTAAAAGAATTAACGCATTTTAATCGCACTTAGTTTTTGCACCACAGAACCTTCAGTTTTGGGCATACCGATCATAGCGATGCACCAACCAAGAAGAGACAACAAACGCAAAGGGAGAAGTAGCCGATCAGAGCGCTTTGCTTGGCCCAGTGGATGCAAATTTTTGATTTAAAAAACTCACTCATTGATTCACTCGTACAACAAAATGTGTTTTACTTGAAAAAAATTGCTTCTCAGGTCAAATATCGATGTGCGATTAAAATGTGATTAATTGCGATTAATTAATCACAGAGCCTGTAATTAATTAGATTACAATTTTTAATCGCATCCCAGCCCTAGTTATTTTGTATGTTAGCCTTTTAACTGAAGGTGAATGACTCTAGCATGGAATTACAGGTCAACCTGGATTTAGAGTTCTGATATTTTGCCCAAACTCGACCTTACCCGAACCTGACCCGAGATTTAGGGTAAGGTAGGCCCCTAAATAAGTAAGTAAGTAAATTAGTAGGGCCGGGCCAGGCTTCGGGCTCAATAAAAACAGAAAAGATAATTTTGTATTATTTATATTACTTTTACTCTGTGTTAGAGCTCATATCACACAAAGATTAGGCGGCCATCTGCAGTTACTCAGCCCTCTTGTGGTCCCAGACAAAATTGCACCTGTACATAATTTCAGAGCACATATCCTTGAGCACATATCCTAGTATACTGTGTCTGTGTGTGTGTGTGCGTGTGTGTGCGTGCGTGCGTGTGCACACATTTTTTTTCCCCCAATAGATCCAAGAAAGGCATCCTGTCTTTCTTCTGAATAACTCTAGGAAAACATGGATGGACTCACTTATTTACAGTTTAAACAATTTATTTTCTGCTTAAATAATTACTTGGATCATCCAGTGTAGGCTATGTTGGTTCTTCATACACATTGGTATCAGTTCTATCATCAACAATGGATGCTTGTTAGGTGGCCTTATATATATATAAAAACATAAAATAAAATAAAAAGAATCAAAAGACTCAGCATTGATTTACAGAGGAACGGGACATCTGAGTTGGAACCCTTTGTGGTCCAGATCACACTCTTGATTCATTTTGCAGAGAAAACAAAGCATTAGAGACTCAGGATTGCATAGGGTTCATAATCACATATTCACTTCCTGTGTAGACAGCTGATGAAATAAAATGTAAAAGTCACCAAACCCCAAAATAAAATAAAAATCGTACCAGTTTAAAACCACAGCAGGTCTATGAGCCTAAAGTTACACTGCTAGTACACACGATGGGCTTACAGATAGACTGTTAACTTCTAATTGCTGTTACACTCATGGGTTTGGTTGCTGTTTGGAACTCACACAATGTGCCTGTTTACGGGTTACATTCTGATACAATGGGTGCTTTTTCTCGCTTGGAAATTGTAGAAGGCATGAAATCAATCTGAAAGTCTAACATTTGAAGCCTAACATTTAAGTTTGGCTATCTTGCCACTCAAGTGAGGCGTGTGTACTTATTGTACATGTCCAATCCTTGTAAAAAAGTAAGATAAAACAAACAAAACAAAACAAGTTACAGGTGAGGTGACAAATGGTCATGTTATGAGCTCAAACAGGCAGAAGTACCACCAAGCCCTCTCTAATTGCAGTACAGTGTTTTGCATTAGGAAGAAAAAAAGAAAAGGAAATTGTTAAAATAAAGTAAAATCACATGCAGCAAAAATATTTGTAGTCTGAAGACAATAGTTTCTTCCACAGACAAAACTGATTTTAGATTAGCAGTTTGGCTTTAAAGAAACGACCTTGGTTAAAATCAAGCAGTTGTTTTTTTTCTTTCACATTTACATGAATTATTTAGCCCCATTGTATTCATTTCTCAAAAACGAGAGGTCGCAAACACCCAAAAATCCAATGCAGTGGAATTGTATTGGACTTTCAACCCAATGCACAGACTTTGCAAAGCTTCCCAACAAGCTAAATTAACCAGTGCATAACCAATATGTGAAGCAACTGATTCTCCCCCCCCCCCCCTCCCCCTTTTTTTTTGATTTTATACAGTGTAATTTATATACAATAAAATCAACCCATTTATTATTTATTTCATTAAAAAACAAACAAACAAAAACAACCACATGGTACCGCCCACTACTTTGGGTCCAGGAGGAAAAAATATATAAGGCGAGTGTCTTGACAGAGGGATTTCAAAAGTCTTCCATAGTCGTCAACAATCAACATTTGCCACTTGTGCCATAATGGGCCACAGATGCCTTCAGACAGAGGAGTGTGTGTGGCTGTGGTTGTAACGCTCCCCTTTTCGTTTGTCACTGACAAGGAAGTCTTTGCTCACGTCCACGTGTGTGTCCACATACTGTAGGTGTCATTAGCCGTTTTGACAGTAATAGTGAGTTTGGTGACATGCTCATGCGAAATCAAATAATTGTCCTTTTTTTTCTCCCCATTTAGTTTGTCTTGCTGAAAACCATGCGTTTTAAAGTGAAAGCTTCAGACAGACACAGGTGGGCTGATTGACTGGGCTCTGCTCTTCTAAGGGCTGCAGACAACTGAGCCCCTCCTAGGGTTTGTGATGTCGAAGAATAGGCTTCCGTGGACCTGGAACATAAAGCCTGGTTAGTGGTGGGAAAAGTACTCACATATTTTACATAAGTAAAAGTATCAATACTGCAATATAGAAATAGTCTCTTACAAGTAAAAGTCCGTAATTCAAAATGTATGAAAAAAGTATGAGTGTTGGCATCAAAATTTACTTAAAGTACCGCCACGTGTTGTGAGCTTCAATCAGTTATAACATATGTAGTGATAGGCAGCTGTAGAGGTCTAATGGTCAGACAGACAGACAGAAAGACACACACACACACACACACACACACACACACACACACACACACACACACACACACACACACACACACACACACACACACACACACACACACACACACACACACACACACACACACACACACACACACACACACACACACACACACACACACACACACACACATTCTACTAGCCTCTTGCAGAGTATGTGTCGTTCATGGGTGATTCGTTCATAAGAACCGAATCATTAGCAAGACTCGTGAACGATTCATTCGTGTCCTTAAAATGTTTCTTTCGCGCTTTCGTCCCCTCCCCCTAGCCCAGGACAGGAGGTTGGTGCTGTACGCGCAACATTATAAAAACCCTCCCGCGATAGTGTTTATCGCGGGGCGATCACGCCATGAACCATGAACGTGAACGAATCGTTTGAACGGATCATTACCGTGAACAAAATGATTCGTTCAATCACGGAAATGAACAGGATTTCCCATCACTATTGCAGAGCCACGCCATGAAAAGTTTTCCGTCACTACTCCTGTGGTCTGCCATCAGTATCAATGCATACAGAACAGGAGCCACGTACCTGACTCAGCTCAGGACTGGGGAGTTACGACTTCCTCTTCCCCTGTTTCCCCTTGGCTCCTTCTCCAGACTGATGGGGGATAGAGAGGGAGAGGGGGGGCAAAAGAATAACAGAATGGGGGGTTACCAAAGGAGAAAATAAAATGAGAGAAAGTTTAAGAGAGTGAAAAAAGAGAGAAAGGGACAGGAAGTTAGTACACTACTCAGCCTAAAGGTTACTCTGGATGCAAAATGTGAAACACAGCAAACGTTCAGCTTCGCTACTTCAGGAGACAGCTGGAAACATGTTGGAATAAAGAAGAGCTGAAGGAAAGGGACAAGAAGTTAATGTTGCTATTTTACTATGTTATTTTTTTATTATTATTATTTTCGTGGCCATGATGGGACATGCTAAGACTGAAAGAAGTGAATGAGAGAAAAAGAAGAGATGTTATGATTCACAATTCTATTTTCTATATTAGTTTACGGCTGCAGTGATATCAACAGTTCTCAACTCCCACAAAGTGAATTCAGAGAGCGCACGCGCGCGCGCACGCACACAGCCACTACAAGTCACTACAGTGTTATAGCATCAGACGATAGATGCTCTGTGCCATCGCCATGGCATTCCATGCGCTACATGGCTATGTGTTCTATGTATCCACGTTAGCATACTAGCATACAGCCTAAATAGTAGTGTGATATGGAACACAACCAACCACTTGTTTATAAAGATGAACCTAAATTGAGTGTGTGGTGTTGTATGCTATGGCAGATACTGTAGCTAGAGTGGATACATTATGTCGGAACAAGGACTGATTCCCCAAAGTATCTCAGCAGCACTGTTATCATCTCCACTGGGCTGGTAGGCGGATTTACACATCTGAACTTTCAATCCTATGTGATGCATTGTGAAATGGGGTCACACACTGCCATCTTAAAGTGGAGACATTTTTAGATTATTCCAGCCTCAGCCCAGCTGCAGACGATCCCTGAACAAGAGTTTCTTTTGAGAAACCAGGAAGCCAAAACTACAGCCCATGCTCTAAGTCGGTGCGCGGTTGAATGGTCGGCTCGGCCGAGGGAGGCGGTTAGTCAGGGCCAGTGGTGGAAAGTAACAAGTACATTTACTCAAGTACTGTACTAAAGGACAATTTTGAGGTACTTTTACCAAGCATTTCATTTTTTTAAAGGTAAATGATACTTCTAAAATATTGTACTTTTCACTCCACAAAAAAGTATTTGACAACTTAAGTTACTAGTTGCTTTGTAGAAATATGTTAATACAAATCAAACATTAACCACTTAAACCGTATTTTCTACTTCGGCTATTTGAAAACCGACGATCTACAAGCTTGTAGATCTGCTTAGATGTACAAGTGACACATTTTGAATGGTGCCAATACAACTGATGTAGTTTTACTTTACAAAACATTTGAACACAGGACTTTTTACTTGCAAACACAGAGCGTTTCTACACTGTGCTATTGACACTTCTACTTAAGTAAATCATCTGAGTACTTTCCACCACTGGTCGGGGCTAGGGGCTTACGCCAACCTCAGTCCTGACCCTGTGGGCCTCCTTGGGGCCCTTAGAGTTGCCGGAGCCTTCTGTCTTCTGGTTCTGGCGGGAGCGTTTGCCACGCTTCTTGCTCTTTCCCCCTCCTCCTCCTGAGGAGGCCGAGCTCGCTCCACCTGTTGCTACCCCATCACCACCTCCACCACCACCATCATCATCATCATCATCACCCACACCATCTCCTTCTGCTCCCACAGCATCGCCTCCACCTCCTGTCCGCTCCTCAGAGCGGCGCACCACCTTCCTGATCACCTGTAAGGGGTGGGGGTGGGGGAGGTGCATTATGGAAGCATGTTAGGGGAGGGGATGGGGTTCAGGGCTGGGCGATGTGACTTCAAAATCAATGTCACCATTATTTCAAACCTTTGCCTCAATTTTTAGATATATATATATATTCAATCCCTTAGATACTGTGCACACTTGCACACCCCCCGGGCACAGGACTAGTGTGTATATATATATATATATATATTAGTAGTTAATCAGACTAATAGATTTTTTTTATCGTTTATAAAAATTACTTTTACTTTTGTGTCAATTTGTCGATATATGACAGGGAAAAAATTGATTATTCAATTTACTTACATTAGCAAGGTTCTAATAATATATTTCGGGTTAATTGCCCAGCCCTAGGTTCAGGTTCAGTTCATAGTTACTCTCTAAGGTAGAGAGTATATAGTATTGAGTGCTGTACAATTTGTGTCTTTCCATCTGTCTGTGTTACAGTAAGAACTTTTGAACCCTGATAACCAATTCAACTCTGAAAGTGTAGAAATTGGACGGGGTGGAGGGGTTAATGGAGGAAGGTGAGGAAAGGGTTACTTTTCGGGTGACCACGTTCCCGTCTTCATCTGTAAACTGCTCCTCCGTCACAGACTCTGCAGGAATGTCCCTGGCCTGTTGTCCCTGGGGTGGAAGCACCAACCGACAGACGGACAGATGGAGGCGGGGAAGGTAAAAAGAAATGGGTAGGAAATGAAGGTTGTTAGCCATTATTATTAGTCATTCTCTTCTTTTGTTCACCTGCAAAGACAAAATACGCTGCATTTCACAATAAAACCACCACCGGCTTCGGTGCAGCAAGGAAGCCTTTTTCATGCACTTCTCCATCAGAGAGTTAGACAGGAGAGTTTATAGTCCTATTGATCCCTGACTGGTCACTTTGAAGACTGGACTGGTGCAAAATTGTCAATCAATAGCCAGAATCTGACTGGGGGTTTACAAAGATACTGACTGGCAAACATTCCGTTTAAGGCCAAATCCGTATCGCAGATTTACAGTGAGTTCCACCAATATCTGAAACTAATAGTGAGCACATAAGATCTCCAATATCACAGCGCAATACAACAAAGTATACCGTGATTTGTTCTCATTGGGGGGCAGAACTCTGTTGAAAAAACTTTTTTAAGGTGTAAAATGCAAACGCCAATGTTTTTGAGGTTATAGTTAAAGGCAGGTCAAAAGAGTTTGGGAAAACCTAGTCAGTCAATATGTCTAACACCTGAAATAAATAGATTTATTTCATTGTTATGTTTTTGTTCAATTCAAAACATTTATGTTCAGTAAATCCCACACTGGTGGGTTAGGATATATTTTGGGAAAGCCAACCAAGGTTAGTGCTTAAAGCAAAAAGACTACAGTTATCACATCTATTCAAACCTACAGTATGTCACCTAAGGAATGACTCAGCCATACTGCACTAGATACAACTCAACACCATGCTGATATTCAGCTGAATTCTACTATTAGGGTCCATTAACATGGGAACAGAGACAGTTTTTACCTATATTAAACCTGTGCAAATTCGCCTCAGAACTGTGCTTGGATAGGTTATTTTGATACCATTGCCTTGCTACTTGCTGGCAGATAACAAATGGGAAAGCCTGAGCATGTAATCACACCGTTCATGATGCTTAGCGGCTAACACTCCCAAGCGTTGTGTAGCTGTTGCATCATTCAGTGGCAAAGCTCAAACGTCACACAAAAACGACCCTTTTCTCTCACGCAACACAGGCGCAACATTTCTCCTCAATTTCTCCACAAACCTTCAATTATTTTAGACTTGAACAAAAACACACATACTTTCTATCAAGCACATATCGTCGCTGTCGGCTAGAAACCTGGTGCGGTATCTTCAAATTTAACTTTTTTTTTACGTTTTTTTGTAAATGAAAGCCCTACTTTGTCATGCTACAGTGTTACACAAAAGTAGCTTATCTACACTCGTCGTGATGGGATGCATTTTGAGCTTGTAGATCTGCCAGTGGTGTAAAGTAACTAAGTAACATTTGAGGTATTTGTACTTTACTGGAGTATTTCCAATTTCCAGTACTACTACTCCACTAAATCTAAGATACAAATATTGTACTTTTTACTCCACAAAATGTATTTGAGAACTATGTATGTTTTTTTTTTTCATATATTTTTTCACAATTTTAAATCGTTTTTTTTTTTTTTTTTTTTAAGAGTATGCTCTCGTGAACCTTTCAAACTAGCGTATCTGATAGGCATTATGCACTGGCGTATGCGCTGGTCACACAAATAGCCGCGGATCATAGATTATAGTATGCCCTAAAAAAGAAGTCTAGAACACACCACTGTTTCCACCCGACAACAACAATATACAGTAATACACACACTCTCTGATCCCATCTCTTTCTCTCTGCTGCACCAAACACAGCCTGCGCTAGCGGACACGCGCCGGGCCGGTACCTTGAGCACGAGCCGCCTGCGGTACACCCTGGTGGTGACGGTCATCTCGTCATCAGAACTGGACTGCAGAACATCCTCCTGATGAACGCAGTCCAGCACCATACAGTACATTTAGTCACCCCTATATGTGTGTGTGTGTGTGTGTGTGTGTGTGTGTGTGTGTGTGTGTGTGTGTGTGTGTGTGTGTGTGTGTGTGTGTGCGTGTGTGTGTGTGTGTGTGTGTGCGTGCGTGTGTGCACGTGCGCGTATGAGCACTTATGTTGTGTTGTCAGTTTCAATATTCCTTTAGTGTCCCAATCTTGGCTTGTTTTGAACATATGAACAAGGGTTATATCCACATAATTCTTAAAGACTTTCATTGTTACATGGGAAATATTTACCTGTTATAAGGTGCACAGTAAAAGTGTGGTCTCTCTCTCTCGCAGAGGTTACATGAACTTTTTTAGCTCACCTGGACTTTGTGCTGGGACTGATGTCCTTCCTCCTCGTCCTTGTCACCTCTGCTTGGTCCCGCTGTGCTGCCGTCCACCTGTCTGTCTAGCTGAGCCTCTGCCTTGTCTGCTGCACTGTCAGAGCTGGGGGAAGGCCGTGGCCGGAGGGAGAACGCATAGGGAGAATGAAGGAATGAATGTCTTTAGTGGAGACCAGTGTTGATTTTGAGAGCAATTTTTTATATAGTTATAGTCATAGTCTTTTCCATTTAGTTTTAGTCATACTGAATTTTAGTCATCTGAAAAGTTTCAGTTTTAGTCTGGTTTTAGTCGAGTAAATATCATATGATTTTAGTCGACTAAATCTACAGTTGACTTTGCAGATGAAAATGTTTTTCAGCTGGCCTTGGTGGCGTCGTAATGCCTGATTTTACAATTGGTCGCATGCTGAAAATAGCCGATCTACCAGCTCACAACGTGTCGCAGCGGATCTGCTATTAGAAGATCTGCTATTTTCAGAGTGCAACACCCAAGCGTAACCAAACATAAATTAGTATTAGTCATCATAGTCTTAGTATTAGTCATCATAGTTTAGTTTTGATTTGGTTTTCATAAGTGAAAAAAGGTAGTCGACGATTTTTGTCATATTTTCTAAGCTTCTATTTCATAATACATTTATTTTGTATGGATCAGCACACTTGAGATTTTGCCGGTAACAGTGACATTTAGCAAAATGCCTTTATAAATATTGATAGCATTTCGAAATAAAGAATTATAGATTGAAATCATTCAGCACCAGTATGAGAGAAGTCATTTAATAGTCGGGGTGGAGTATGTCAGCAGTGTAACAGCAGTGAAAAAAGCATAAAAGACTTGGACTACCAAACATCTGCAAGAACACAAATGTACTTGCAGATGTGAGTAACGCTGAAGATGTTAGTGTGTAGGTTGATGAGATGGCAGACAGAGTGAACGCCGTCCTACCTTCCTCCATGCGACGTCACTCTCGCAGTGCCAGGACTCGGTGGCTGCGTCCCATCGGCGGTCTTGTCAGCGTGCCAACCTGAAACTGAACACACGTCTTTCTCTGCCTGCTGCACTTGACTGAGGATGGCCATCACCCTCTCCTCCGTCATCTCCTCGTCCTCCGAGCCTCCCTCCTCCATCGCTATGTCCTCCAGCAGACTCCGTAGCCTCTCCTGGGTCATCTCCTCCTCTTCCTCCTCCTCCTCCTCCCTTCCACCACTGGACCCCTCCTCTCTCGTCTCCGACCAGCCGGTGGTGTCCGAGGCTGAATGGTCTGACGCTTCGACAGGTGCTCCCTGGTCCACTCCCGTTTCCTCTAAGGAAGCGATCGCCTCTGCCTTTGCCTCAGGCTCGGGTTCGGGCTCGGCCTCGGCCTCGGGTTCGGGCTCGGCCTCAGGCTTGGCCTCGGCCTCAGGCACGGCCTCGGGTTCAGGTTCGGGCTCGGCCTCGGGTTCGGGCTCAGGTTCGGGTTCGGGTTCGGGCTCCTTCTCAAAGGCCTCCGGGGCCTCTGGGGTTCGTGCCCTCGTCTCCACTCTCCCCGCCTCCGCCGCCCTCCGGTCGTTATCCGCTCGCTCGCACGGGGCCACCGTCTCCTGAATCGGTCTCGTGTCCTCCTCCTGCGCGGGGGCCTCGCCCTGACTCCTCCTCCCTCTGGCGTCGAGGGACGTATCCTCCGCCACCGCGTTGGGCGCCTCCGCGGCTCCGGCAGCCTCTTCCGCCGCCGGGCTGCCGCCGTTGGTGGTGGTCTGGGCAAGGGAGAGGTCACTAGGCCTAACGGGGGTCAACCTACTAGGGGAGTCTGCGCTAGCATTGTCCTCGCCAAAGAAGTCGTCGGAACTTAGCGGGGTCGGGGGCGCGTACTTCAGCGTTGTGGGGGTCTGCATCTCAAGATCTATGCTCTGGTAACCTGGATGGACGGAGGGAGGGATGGAGGGAGGGGAGAAGGTGGAGGAAAGGGAGTGGGGGGGAGGGTGGGTACAGTGGTGGTGGAGGGATGAGATGAGAGCTGACACTTGACTAGACACACACACACACACATGTTTGCTATGGTTGCCAGCAGTCGATCAAAGTTCACACTGAATAAACCTATTGTCACCAGTGGTGGAAAAAGTACTCAAACTTTTTACTTAAGTAAAAGTATCAATACGGCAATGCAGAAATACTCTGTTACAGTCCTGAATTTAAAATTTACTTGAGTAAAAGTTGAACAGTATTGGTATCCAAATGTACTTAAAGTACAATAGTAGAAATATGCAAAATGTCCCATTTCACAAGTTTTCAAATGTATACAAATATATTGAAAATAGAAGATCTACAAGCTCACAATGCATCGCACCGCGGCGCATTGTGAGCTTGTAGATCGTCTATTTTCAAATGGCTAAAATGTATATAGGGCTGAAGTGGTTTTGAAATAATCTACAAAGTAACTGGTAACTACATTTTTCAAATAAATGTAGCGGAGTAAAAGTACAATATTTGGAAGATGTAGTGGAGTAGAAGTAAGTAAATGTACTTAGTTATGTTACACCACTGATTGTCACATTATGTTCAAATGTATTCAGGCGATATAATTAAGAACAGTGTTTCTCAAAGTGGATTCCAGGGACTCTGTGGGTTCCTTTATGGGGGTCTAAATTGACCCATACTAGTCTGTAACTCTGACAGTGTACAAATGGAACCAAATGAACCCGTTAGGGTTCATTTGGTTGCATTTGTACACTGTCAGAGTTAAGGGGAGACCTTGAAATTTTAAAGTTTGAGAAACACTGATTAAGAAGACTGCAGTGTGACTTCTGAAGCAGTGCTAGTACACATACATCTACAGCGAGCACATCACAAGGGAAACAGAAATGGGAGTATAGCAAAGATGGAAACACAGTTCAAGATAGAGAGCATTCTAATGTATGCTCACTGTAAACATTAATACTGAAGGTCATTTGGCATCTGCAAAAGGTTCAGATACCAAAACAAAAAGGGTCCTAGGGTTTATGTTTCACTCGACAGCCAGGCCTGTCCCCAAAATGTAATTACTGCTCATCAGTAATCAACCCCGCTCGTAGTGAGCCAAATGACTCACATACTGATACAGATCCACTGGCTATACCTCGTTGCTGTCGGACAGAAACCTTCTATCGCCATATTTAAACGTTTTTTTTTTTTTTTTTCTTTTTTTTTATGTATCTACTAAGAGTTTCACACAAAAGCAGAGAAAATTGCCTATCTACAAGCTCACAACGCGGTTGTGGATCAGCGATTTTCACGGCTTTAAATGTTTTAAAAAACAATGATCCAAAAATATGTTTCCATCCGACAGCGACGAAATGGTAAATGGTGCATTTACAGTATACTACATGTAGATGCTACATATTTACCGTATGTAGCTACTTCCTTCAAAGCGCTTTACAATGTGCGTCACATTGGCCCATTCACGCACACATTCACACACCGATGGCGGAGGCGCCGTGCTCATCGGTAGCAGTGAGGGGTTCAGTGTCTTCCTCAAGGACACTTCAACACAAAGCCAGGAGGAACTGGGGACAGAGCTGGGAACCTTTGGATTCCCAGACGACCGCTCCACCTCCAAAGCTATAGTGCCATTAATTAAGTCTTAGATGCACCGTTTATTGCTAATAAATGTATTATATTGGGTTGGTGAGCTAAACATGGCCACAAACACTGACATGGGATCAAATGAGGTGACCGCTTTCAATGACATGCAGGTCTCCATTTGTCTCCATGTTAAAAAGTGTGTTCAGATAGTCGCTGCGTGGATATCAACAACACAAGCAAATGAGCAGGCCAGAGTTGATGCCGGGTTTATTTGGTTAGTTACTATTGGTATTGAGTTCAGCGGTGTTGCAGGAGAAGAGCGGCATAGCTAGAAAGACCTCTATTAGATATAGACCTCCGGAACCGTACGATCTCGACGGAAGTGAGAGGGGATACCACGAGGGAGAGGAGACGGCGGAGGAGAAGGAGGGAGAGAGAATGAAGGAGAAGGCAGAGGGAGGAGAGGAGAGGAAGGAGGGAGGGAGGAGGGGGGAGTTAGATAAGGGGGAGAGGGCGGAGGCGTATAAAACAGGAGAGGCGTGGGATCAGGAGGGGAGGGGGGGCGGGCAGCGGGGGTCAGGGAAGTTAAAGGCTGGTCCACGGAAGTCGAGGAGGGGGGAAGAGGGAGAGCAGTGTGGGACGTTTGGAGGGTAGGAGACCTAAGAGCCTTTGGGTCTGTTTCAAGCATCACAGTTCACAACAGATGGGTGTGGTAGAAACAGAACAGACATGGAACAACTGTTAAGACAAGACTTGGGAGTGAAGAAAGGAGGGAAAAACAGCATGACAATACAGGATCGATGAAGGAAATGAGTGGTCGGGAATGGAGGTTATGAATGATTTAGAAGCTGCAGACATTGCAATTAACATGAAGCCACCACTGTGAAGATAGATAGCTTCAAGTGGAATCCAAGCGGTAGAAACCAAGTTTAGCAGTCGCTCTAGATGGTAGACGGTCAGAACGGAGAAGGAAGAGGTGGAGGCAGGGAGCTGGTTTCTCAGCAGGGGAAGCTACAGTACGGCCAGTCCCATCCATACGCCGTCATCTCTTATTTACAAGCTTTTATGTACTTTTCGGTTAGTACAGGTTAGTATCCCTTAGCTTACAGTGGGTGTTGCTGCAGGAGTTAAGAGAGGAGGATGAGAGAGAAGGAGGAGGGGAGTCTACTGGTCTTAAAGCAGGAGAATCTAGGAAGCAGCGTTGAGGCAGGGAGGTTCGGAGGAACCCAGTAGATGACAGGTACAGTACAGCTGACAGCAGTGGGACAGAAGCAGAACTATACACCACACACTTAAAACAAAAAAGGTGTGATGCTTTCAATACATCCATGGGTGTCGTCTGGGACTGGAAGGCATTATGTCTTGTGCTATAAATTGTGTTGTTCACACAACACAATCCTCTTCTACTTAACCACATGAACCCTATAGCGTCCCTTTTCTAGGTATGTCATAATAGGCAAACATTCAAAGACAATAGGTGAACAGTAGTCGAACTACAAACCAACAGCGCTGTGCAACACAACGTGTTGAGAGCTTGTAAATCGGCTATTTTCAACAAAGGGATTTGGTGTAGAGCCGAGGATAGACCCCTGAGGAACCCAGTTCAACTAAGAGTAAAGGGTTTAAGTGGTTAAAGAGGATATTTCAAAAAAGGAGCACAAGATTTGCTTTCCCCATTTACACTCATAGATGTGTTGAGAATGATCCGTCCCTTTTAAGTGGTCAGAGTGTATCGTCATTCGCTAACAGCAGATAAACAGGCTGCCATTGACACAAAGCGGTAGCCATGCTCTCTATGTTATTCTGTCTGTCAAGATTCTGGGCAGGATTTCACTTTTGAGCCAACTCAGCATAAAGATCATCTTTGCTCCATTCAAAGCAGAATAATGATCCACAGTGTTAGTGTTTTTGAGAAACCCCGCCGTACAGTGAGGCCCACTTCAGAGCCTTGTGTAGTCTGCCAGTGTGAAAGGCTCAGGCTGTGTTCAACTACTGACGAAAGCACTGCGGTTTTTCTTTGTTCAATTAACCCGCAGTAGACCAGACTCAATCTAGGAGAGTTGTGGAAAACATACACACATTTTGTACTTTTTTATCAATACTGCAATGTAGAAATACTTTGTTACAAGTAAAATTCCAGAATTCAAAATGTACTTGATTAAAAGTGCAAAAGTATTGGCATCAAATTTTACTTAAAGTAACAAACGTTATTCAAGATATTGACCACACATTATATAATGCTCCACAATAATATGTATTAGAATAAAAGACGATGTTAAGATCCCCAACAGGATCGAAACGTTTTGTTCTAATAAAACTATCTGAGGAGGAGCATTACAGGGTGTATAGGTCAGCTCTTAACTTTCCTTAATTAGCTTGCAAATCAGGGTTCTCAATATTGTTTACTTCTAAATCTGGACCTAATCTCTTTAAAAGCCTGTGTATTTTATATTAATCTAGCTGGTGTGGCGGACAAATGCAAGTCTCTGAAATGGTTCTCACTCTATGAAATCTAGAGAAAGTTAGCTACCAAAATACATTTTCATTAAAGAGAGAGAGAGAGAGAGAGAGAGAGAAAGAGAGAAAGAAAGAGATTTGCCATACTGCATAAAGCGAACAAGCCACTATTGTAAGTTGGTTGTTATAATTATGTTTTCACGTATCTCACAACCATACTGAAAGCAAATAGCATGAATAGAGATATGAAAGCTGCTGGGGCAGTAGCAATTTCACATTTGTGAAATGGCACACCCTAACCCTATTGAACCAAATAATGAACCAAAACCATAACCCATCTGAAACGTGCCTTCCCAGCCTTAAATCAACGAGCTCACCAGATGGGACAGAGTTTGAATTCATCAAAGGCTTGCGTTAGCTGAAGCATCATGCTGTAGTATATTCTACACATTACAGTACAGTCACACAAAAGCCTGATTTATGCTTAGTTGGGCGCCGGTGTCACATACTGAATAGCAGATCTACAAGCCTGCAACGTGCCACAACAGCACGTGTTGTGAGTGTGTAGATCTAATATTATCAGTGTGTGACATGATGCGCAGCCAAGTAGAAATCAGGCAACACTCTATCCAGCGTCTCATGCCCCCCCAGTGTTGTCTAGGATTTCCTGTACTATGCATTCAATTCATGTCACAAACAAAATGGCAGTAAATCTAGAAAGCTAAAGGGGGTATGATTAAGTCAACAATAATACTGAAATCAATAGTCATCGTCAAAAAATAAAAAGGAAATAAAAAAATACAAAAATAAATCACACAATTTGCCATTAATTTACCAATGAGCACGAGTGGTAATTGCCCCATATCAGTAAATAAGTGGGACTCCTGGGAGAGATTGCGTTGAGATACGATGGGAGTAAATTCAATCTGATAATGGTTTGTTACTTTTGGTTGGTTAACTCAGCTCATGTTGGATCAGTAAACACTGATCAACTCGTATTGGACCGTCAAGCCTCATTGGTTCTGCGTTTGTGTACACAAGACAGGTCTGTCTATCTGGCTGAGAGATGAAATAAAGAGGGGTGAAGGAAGAATAGACCGAGAGATAGACTGAGAGAGATCAGCTATAGGGTGGGGCTACACTTTACCATCGGACTGATCCAGGAATACTGCGTTATCATCGGCAAAACACCGTGTGCCTGAAATGTTACCATAGTCAAATATGGGCCCTTCCAGCAAAGTCACAATATCCAACCGATTGATCTTTGTCAGCACTGCGGTTAAGGCATCCGCTATGGAGAGAGTGAGAGAGAGAGAGAGACTTAATATAATATCATTACTGTATTATGACAACAAGAACTATTATTTCACAAATGTTGAATAGTACAAAACAAAGCACTATTATACTGTATATATTATATTATAATATCACATATTCTTCCGCAGTTATTTCATACAAGCACAGATGCACATACTACATGACCTGTATCTCAGACAGAGATCTACAAGGAATTTGCCAAGCCGGCGGCACTAGTCATTTTAATTTATTGACTAGGGAGTGGCTACTGCTGCCGCAGCCTTCATGCACACTCGTATCACGCACGCACACATGCACACAATACACACACACACACACAATGCAGGCGACTTACTTGTGGCATTTTTACCATCCCTATGCACCCACTTCTTCAGCAACATGAAGCTCTGTGCCGTCAGGGAGTTGGGGTTATCCACTCTGATGTGGTTTATCTCCTCCACAGAGAAGTCCAGCTCCCTGGCAAGCTCTGCAAAAGCAACAAACATCATGCAGAAAATCAGTGCAAATTAAGACCCCCTCAAACAAACAAACAAACCCCGAAAATGTGTGTGTGTCTCTGTCTAGTTCGTTCGGGGGGATAAATTGAGCTGCTAACATAGTCAGAATAAGGCGTTATTTTACTGAAGCTAATGGTAACAACCCCCAACCCCCTTCCCACAAAAGCTCACTGTATTATATAAGGCAGGATGAAATGGTGTACATAATGGTACCCTAAATGCAGAGGAGAGACATCTATATCATGACCGGTTAGGATTAGGATCCAGCACCGATATACATATACACATTAGCCTGAACTAAAGCTGAAACAATATTCTGGCATGTCATAATAGGCAAACATTCGGAGAAAATAGCACATCTACAAGCTCACAACGAATCACTTTGGATTTTCTTTTAGCGAGTGTAGACCGATACTGAAGTATTGAAGGTCTAAATGGTTAAAGAGGTGAGGGACAGAAGGACAGGGTGATGCCAAGGTTTATGTTGAACATGATGTCTTTTTGTCATAAAATATGCTGTAATTTAAGGTATTTATATTAATTTAGTTATAAATGCCATAATGTTAGTCAAAAAAACTAAAACTAAAAAAACACTCTTGCTGTCCAAATTAATAATTTAGAAGAATATCCTCTGGGGAATTTCCTACATACACTATGTACATTATCGTCGTTGTCGGGTGGAAACCTCGTATCTCCCAGTTTCAAATTTGTACGTTCTTTCGTAAAGTAAAGCCCTGCTTCATCATACAAGGCGGTCGCACAAAAGTAGTGAAAACAGCAGATCTACAAGCACACAACGCCTCGCGGTGCGAGGCGTTGTGTGCTTGTAGATCAGCTGTTTTCACTAATTTAAATCATTTTTAAAATGATAAATGCAAAACAAACGGTTTTGGACATACAAGGTTTTTACCCGACAGCGACGTTATATGAGCTTCGACTAGAAATAACATCTTTGTAAAATAGTCGTATAGAATATCTCGCTATGTCCTGTAGAACACTACGTTATAAACAACACATTTCAACTGTGTGCACTGCCTGCTTTTCTATTGGAGCTCTGCAAGAGGAGCACACATTAAATATAGATTAGATTCCCTTCCACTGCTGAGTACATACTCACATGCACAACACAACACTGGGGACGCAGGATGGACCTACCCTCACACACACACACTCTCTCACACACGCACACACACGCACACACGCACACACACACACACACACACACACGCGCGCGCGCGCGAGCGAGCGAGCACACATGCTCATACTAAGAGAAGTTTGTGCACATTTGTGCGCACGCAATTATGCACACACACACACAAACACCCACACACTCACTCAAACATGTGTAGGCGTTACTGCAGTGCAGGCGGACGGGGATGGGCACACTGCAGAGGGCACACCCATATCACACAAATTACCTACTGTAGTCTCTCTCTCTCACATCATTCACTCACTCATTCACTCTCTCTCTCTCTCTCTCTCTCTCTCTCTCTCTCTCTCTCTCTCCTCTCTCTCTCTCTCTCTCTCTCTCTCTCTCTCTCTCTCTCTCTCTCTCTCTCTCTCTCTCTCTCTCTCTCTCTCCTCTCTCTCTCTCTCTCTCTCTCTCTCTCTCTCTCTCTCTCTCCTCTCTCTCTCTCATTCACTCTCTCTCTCACTCTCACTCACTCACTCACTCACTCACTCACTCACTCACTCACTGACAAGTGACAGGCAACGATAAGTGGCAGGCAACAATGCAGCCACGTACGCCCACCACGACTCATGGGATCGTACATTATGCGAGACCTTGACACAGTCGAAAACATTCACTACCAACAACACTAATGAACTGAACTGAATAATAACAAAGTGTGTGTGTTTTTTTTGCAATTTAATGCATTCATGTCTTTGGTAATTGTAAACTTTAATGATGATATCAATGCGAGAATGCAATTGATATTCATTGCTTGCCCTCAGCATAGTGTTACATGTGTACACATTTGTAGATGTTTTATTTTTATTTAGTTTTACAGAATTTCATTTCACATGATGTAAATCGTTGTTGTCGGGTGGAAACCTTGTATGTCCAAAATGGTTTCTGCCACACAGTGATGAAATGATTCTGCCACTGCAGTGTTGCTGAGTCAAGTAGTCATTACATAATACCTCCACTGGATGGCAGCAAAGACCATATAATCTATAATCTTACAATTTCAGGTAAGAGCTAAATCAATTAAGTGGATTTTACTCACAGTTTCTACACTGAAGGCATGCTAAGGCTGGCATGTCAGACAATAGAAGAGAACTTCTGTCATAAACCATAATCCATTGTCCATTTAGAAGATTAAAATCAAAGTGAATTTACTCCAGCGCTCTGTTACAATATGTTTAATTTCCTATCCATTAATTGTATTACATTTACATTTTATAACTGTGAGAGCAACGAGAGAGAGAGAGGATTGAGATGAGAAGGATGCAGTGGAGAATAGGTTATGTGCCTTGGTATGTATGCGTGTGTGCATTTATGTATGCATGTTTATTTATGCATGTGTGCACACTCACCAGTCCAGCTGAGGCCAAGGTGATCAGCCACTATGGCCATGCGGAGGTCTGTTCTCTCACAGGGACTCTGTGGGCCTATGGTTCAAGGGGAGGGGGTCAGGTGACAAATCTGTTAAAACACCTCAACCAGCAGGTTAAAAAAAGTTGTTTTGCGTGCACCATATTGCATCAAAATGGCTGTTATCAGATTGCCACAGTGGAGAATAATGATTCTCCTGATGAATAATAAATTCAGAGCAAGTGACTGGAACTGTGAACTGAAGTGGGTCTTTTTTTGGAGGGGAGGGGGATTGTTTACATTATTTTATCTGGGGGTGTCATTCTGGACCACCAACTGTAATGCTGTTGAGGTTCCTGCAGATATCCACCACACCAGAGACTCTCAGCTGCTTGGGCAAGTTGTACAACAGTAGTTCTCAACCTTTTCTGTATCAGGATCATATCCTCAAGGCCCACAGTTTGGGAATCCCTGCTGTGGAGTCATCTTCCATCTCAGCTTATTTAGACACTAGAACATTTCATCCAGAATGCAACACTTGCATGAGGGGTAATAGCCTACACATCACACTCAAAATGTGTTCACTTAACAGAGATAAAGTAGAACCCTGGATTTAACAGTCTGTACTGTCTGTACGTCCAGTGTACTGCGTGGTACCTTTATGTTAGTGTGTGCTCTAGTGTGTTCTAACTCTAAAATTACCTGTGTCTTCATTCATGTATTTAAAAATCCTTCTTAGCTTCACCAATGAAGACTGCATAACCAGAGGCCCTGATGTTTGTCCTCATCATAGTCATTTTTCGAGATTATTCTCTTACCTCACCCCGCAGGAGAGTGAACAAACAACGGACCAACTTCAGCTCAGTGTTCCAGTTTTGACTCATTGTATTGTATTGAAGATAAATATGTATGACAATCTGGAAAACGGACTATAAAAATACCTGTTCTGGCCACACTGATTCGAGAGTATCGAGAGTCAGCATTGGTCCATAGGGAACATAAAGCATCTCAAGGTGTTTAGTCCTCAGGTCAAGATGCAAGTGTATTGCAATAATTAAACTAATGTTTACAAACATTCGCCTTTGATAGATTTCATTCAAATGTTTGATTGCAAAAATAATTATTCAAGACACCAGAGAAATAATAGCAAATACCTAACAGGCAATTCGAATTATGAAGATCAGAGAGGCCAGAAAAGGGGAAATGAAATATACATTTGCAAACTGCACATGCTAAAATATTCTGTTGAGTAGTAGTAAGTAGTAGTAGTAGTAGTAGTAGTAGTAGTTTACAGAGTTGTTTACAATGTCATCTCACTATTAATCTACCATCAAGCAACACATCTCACAGCTGATAAAAACAATTCATTGCCACAACTTGAAACTACATGTAAACTTGCTTCACCATGTTGCATTTATAGGTGAAGGACCTGAGGACACTGACCAATGTAATTATGGGTCATCTGGCTTACATGGGATTTGCTTGTTGGGCCTTTGAATTATTTTCACAGTGTTAACGGAGAACAACAGTACCACCAGATAATATATACAAACCAGGCAAGCGGACACAAGATCACATGTCTGACACATCTATGCCTCATTCCTATCTTAATTGAGTTGTGTGGTGTGGTGCTGGGTAATGACATGTGTCTAAGCCACATGGGCTTTCTATTGGAACAGGACATGCGAGTGGTATCCTGTAAAACCTGGACTAGTCATGGAACATAGTGTTGACTCTACACTTGTGTTGCCTCTATTTGCCCCATGCACTGGGCGTGCTAGCAAAGTCCATTGTGGCAAAGCAGGGTGTGCAGGCTTCAGTGAAAAGCAACCCATGCTCGGTTAAGATACTGTAGGCAGCGGATGAGATTTTTAAGCACTTTCCATTCTAACCAGAATCTAAACCAGATTTGTAGATTTTGTTCAGTTCAGACTCAGAGTAAACAGATTATACTATTAGTGCCTTTTTGAATATATTGATTACATTCTGTGAATGAATTCGTGGGAATAGTTTACGACTACTCTTTTCTTAGAATGACATATCCCTTCCCACTCTTAAACATCTTAGCATATTTCTTTTTGTTTTACTCTACTCAACATTCTTTCTTTTTCGTTTTATTTATTTTTGGTCCAGGACAAATATGGCTTATTGTCGATTGTGCCACACATGTCTCATTCTGCATCATTAAGCAGGGCTTCTACGCCCAATTCAGACAGCACAAGACAGGGACGAAGAGAATGACAGGAAGAAGTGACAACTACACTTAGAACGTCACATCACAAGGCACCCACAACGGCTACATGCATCTCAGAGAGAAAGATAGATAGAAGATTAAGCTAGAAAGAGTTTACAAACTAGTCTCGTTTGCCGCAACAGGAACCGTGATTGGCTGATCAACCTGACTCCCTTCCTCCTTCTCGTATAGCTCCTTCCCTCCGCAAGTCCGCCTACTCTTCCTCCTGCTCCTCCTTTCAATGCTGGCTTGCTCAACCTCAGCTCTCAGGCTTCTAGCGGACCTTGACGGTGTGGTGGTGGTGGTGGTGATGGTGCTGGTGGTAGAGGTGGAGGTGGGGGAAGTGTTTCTGGATGTGCTGCTGTGGCTGCTGCTTTCTTCATTGTCACTGGGCGTTCCCTCGGCTAACTTTGACTCCCCATTCTTGTAAATGGTTTGGTCAACAGCGTTGGCTACCTGGCTACTGATATGTTTGGTTTTAAGGTTTCCTGAGAGTGTAGCGCCATTTTTTCTAGCTATCTGAACACTGGTGCTTTTGCCTGGGATTTTTGCTAAACTGTGGGGTTTGAGGGTGGACTTGTCACTTACGGACTTTATATTATGCTGGGTAGTTTTAGTATTTCTTTTAATGACCACAGATATGCTTGAAACCTGTTTATATCTTGACAATGTGGGGGAGTGTTTCTTTGCCCGCATCACTGGGATTCTTGATTTAGGCACTACTTTCTCAAATGGGTCCAATCTTTCCCTAACTATATAGGAATCATATTTCCCTATATTAGCTTTTGGCTTTTGTTTCCCTGTTGGCTGACTTTGACTGCATAGTTTGAAGCTAGGCGCCCTCACTGGTAACCTGGATTTGCATATGTGACGTTTCACGTCTTTGGATTGAGTACTTTTTATTGCTGCACTGGGAACAACCCTATTCTCTCTGCTGTTCTCCTCTAGCTGGCTGAAACCTGCCTCCTCTCTGCTGATCTGCTGTAAAGTTGGCTCTGAAGAAGACAACACGTTGAACACGGGCTGAGTGTTGTTAGCATGGGCATTATGGGAGCCATGGATGTTGCTATTTTTATTGCTGTTCCCTGCTTGAGAATTTGTGCTCTGAGGTGAAGGTGTAGTGTGTGTGCTTTGGTAGTAAGTGTTCTGAATCTCTCTGGCCCAATCAGACAACTCCCTCTGTTCTGACGTGCCTGGTAGAATGCTGGTATTTGAGGAATAATCCATAGTGCTTGATGTTCTAGAATGTATATAGTCTGTCGAGACTGGTGTCCAAGAATTGGAATAATCTGAATAGTATGAAGCTACATTTGAACTATTTACACTTGTTCCTGAGGCTATGCAATTAGAATGATCAAAAGTGCTTGTTCTAGAACTACAACTGTCATCTGAATCCTTCTTCAAGTCAGAGTTCTTATCAGATGACAACTTGAATCCTATTCTGAAAGTGGAGAATTTGGACTCACTGCTAAGGGCTGAATCTGTGCATGTATTGCCACTGCCATTTGATCTGTCCAGTCGGACTGTAGTAGTCTGAATGGAAACCTGAGGGACTACTGAAGTGTCTGTGAGGGCCTGTGTGTTAATCTGACTTATTTGTGTCTCTTGTAAGGAGGCCTTTGCCTCTGAGGCCCTAACGTTGTACCTGCCTGAGGAATGATAATGCTCACCAATCTGAAAAAACTGAAGCCTCTCTTCCACCATGTCCCTCTTGCTCATGTCAATTGCACCACTGCGCGTCATCTCAAACATCTTCCCTTCATGGAAGGGGAATGGATTTGGCTCGCTTGTCGGTGTGCTATCGTCTGTCGGCGTTCGGGCGGGGGTCGTGTCAGGCGTGGTGGCTTGAGACTGGTCATCGACGGCCAGTCCAAATGGCTTTGGCTCGTCGTTGATGTCCTGTGTGCCTGCCTTGTCCATGCTCTCGTCTTCCCCGCCTTTAGAGGACCAGGGGTCAAAGTCCAGCCCCTTAGTGGCTACAGTCTTAAAAGGAGAGTTGAACTCCTCATCTAGTTTGTAACTAAAATAAGTATCTGAGAATCCCTCTCTATCTGAGGCATTTTGTTCCTGCTTTTTGACACCATCTTTAGTAACATCTTTCCCTCGATCTGAGGGGAAGTCTCCGTTAGGACTGTCCTTTTGACACTCCTCTGGAGTTTTCTCCTCTTCAATGACCTCCAATTTGGTCTGTGGAAAAGAGCGGTCACAGGACCTGAACGTGTCAGACGCCCAGACATCTCTCCTGCTATCGGGTAGGCCGAAGAGCTTCGAGTCTGCCTGCTCACACAGGCCATCGTCCTCGTCCTGAAGTTCATATCCGTCCAGGGAGTCTATCTCTGTTGCATCCGTGCCATTAGAGAATTCAGCCGTTGTGGCTATGGAACAGTCCGTTATTGACTGGTCATTTCCATTCTGCTCATAATCGTAATCCTCTCCGCCTTTACCATTGGAAACTTTAGAGCCATTGGAGACACCAGAGCCATTGGTTCCGCCATTTGTTTCTTTATGGTTTCCATTTTTGTCTTGCTTTTTTAGTTTAGATCCCTTCTCTTTCTTATCTTTGTCCTCCTCCTCAGGGACTTTGAAAGTGAACTTCTTACAGGGGATGGGCTGGAACACAGACCCCTCTTCCTCATCGTCCTCACCATTAGATTGACTGTCATCAACCTCTGTAGGCACCGGGGAAGGTGGCTGGATACGTATAATTGGTTCTGTCAAGAGGTGCTTATCGTGCTCCTCCTGTAAATTCACTTCCATCATCTCAGTCTCTGTCTCAGATGAAGCACAGCTACCTTTCTTCTCTGTGTCTGATTTTTCAGAGGTAGAGTCCAGAGGGGGAGGAGGGGGGAACTCAATATATGCAACACCTTTGTCTTTTGAGCCTTGCTGGGGCTCCTGTTCCGTTGTGTAATCTCGGCAGACATTAGCAGGTGTTAATTCTATCTCGTTATCGTTAGCTTTTGTTTCCTGATGATCAATTGTTAATTGCTGCTCGTTATCATTAGCAGTTGTTTTCTGCCGATTAGCATTATCAAGGTCTGCTTGACAGACAGGTCTCTTTGGCAATGCCTCTTTAAACGAGAACTCTGCCTCCTCTGAGACCTCCATGATGGGACTGGCAGTCCCCGGGATGAAGCCCATGAAGCCATCTGGAGTCCTGCATGTTAGGTCATAGCTAACCTCCTCAGAGCTAGGGGTGTCTGGTGTAACAGGGCTTCTCCCTGAGCTGTCTATGAACGAAACCTGTTCTAGTGTGTCATCGTCTGGGCTTATGGGACTGAGTGCTAAACTGGATTTTTTCTGTTTAACTGTGTACACAGCCCCCCTCGCCTCCCTCTCTGCCTGCCTGCCCACCTGGACGCTGCCGACGTAAACGGGTAGTGTTTTGACACCCTTAAAGTTTTCTTTGGTTGTCGTGGCAACAGGAGCAGATATTACTTTCTCCAGTGTTTCTTTTGGGCTGGGGAGGTTATTGGAGTTTGAGTCTCTAGGTGTATTATCAAGAATTTCAAATGTGTTTTTAGTCAGATTCTCTTCCGTTTTTATTGGGGTTGTGACTGGGCTCGTCTGTATTCTGCCCTTTGCCAATGTAGGTATGTGAGATGGCTTTGTTATTGTCTGTTTCTTGGGGGGCTCATTGTCAAGGGCAGTAGATGCTGTCCTAACAGGAATGTGTGATTCTGTCTTTTTTCTGAGGTTTTTGTTCATTGGGTCCTCGCTGTCTTTTCCTACCATTTCAGTTTGGGCAGCTATTTTTGTTGTGGGGCCTGCTGTCATTTGCCGGGAGACGGGATCAGTTTCCCTGGCTTGTTTATATTTTTCAGCATCAATAGATTTCTCCTTTGTAGTGTCATAGATGGCAGTTTTTCTATTGCTTTCAGTAATTTCCTGAGTAACAGTGGCATTAATATCTCTCCCTTTACCCTTCAACTTCTCTTTCTCAATGTCTCTCGTTTGTTTTTGAGGAGAGACCTCTGGAATGTTCTTATTAGACAGTTTGTCTCCTGTCTGTTTTGAGGTCTGAGAGGTTGACGATGTTGAAATGGGTTTAGTGACTTCTGTGGCAGCTTCTTTAGCTTTCTCATTACTCTTTTTTGGGCTTGCTTCATCCGATGCCTCAGATGCCTTTGAGGTTTTCCCACCGCTGAAAAGCTGGTAGACAGGAAGTTTACTTTCCTGTATTTTTTTCATTGAAGGTTTAGGCTGCACAGGTGGAGGAATCTTTTTAGTTGGACTAGTTGAGGTTTTATCCTCGCTGAGTCGAGAGAGTGCACTTCTCTCAGGACTGCTAGGTAAGCTAGAGCTTTTCCTTTCAGTCACTGTGGAGCTTCCAAACATTTTGCTGACAGAGGGCTCCCTAAGCTTGCTTTTACCCCAATCCTCTCCACCTGTCTGGGGCTTCTGTTGCGTCTTTTCCGGGCTGCTGCAGGTTGAGCTAGGCCCCGACCTTGTTTCCCTTGACTCTCTTTTCACTGGCTTCTTCTCAGGAGACTGAAGCTCGTCGTTGAGCTTCTCTGTTTTGTCACGAAAGAACTGAGAGACCTCACTGAGTTTTTCTTCAGCTTCCTTCACAGTTTGGTCTACCCTGTCCTCATAAAGGAGTTTATCTCTACTCCGGTCATGCTTGTCTTCTGTGAATCGCATCCAGACTGCGTGTTTTGGGCTACCCGGCTCTGTGGAGTAATGCAGCACTGTCACTTTATCAAACTGAGATTGTTCATCCCTGTGTGAATAGAATTTACCTGATTTAGGGGACCCATCTTTTGATGACTTAAAAATATATTCTGTTTTGGGGCTCCCACGCTGCTGCTGATTAAAGTTACCTGAGCTGTGACCACTGGCCTCCTCGGAGGCGAGGTGGCGTGTTTGATCTGCTGCCACTGCTGAATCCTCAGTGTCAGAGTGAGACAGTTTCTCAGAGAGGAGCATTTTCTCAGCGAACCTGTACGATTCCCCTCTGAACTCTGAGAGCTCATCGTCACAGTACTCTAAGGAATGCTGACTCAACAGCTTCAGGGCTTTGTATGAGTCGTCAGCAATAAGCTGGGCAGAATTTGGACGGCTGTCCTCTTCCTGTGACATGGGGGTGTTGACACGAGATGTCTCCGGGAAGGAGGGCAGGGATTCTTCTGCAGTGAGCTCCTCCTCTAACTGCTGGGCCTCATCATATTCAGGAAGTTCTTTAATCCCCCGATCCCCTTTATAGACATAGAGCTCAGGGTGTTTCTTGGTCTCCCTGATAAAGACCCCTGTTGGCTCTGCCGCGCTATGACCCTTTTCTATATGCACTTCTATTATCCTCTCAACTTTAGGTTTAGATTTAATGTCTTGGTCAAGGAATCTAGGTGTGAGTTCATCACCTTTTACAGAATCCTGACCTGCCTTGTGTTCAAACAGCCCTGCTAGTTCTTTAGATGGGTCCCTACCTGACTGGAAAGCTTTCATGATGTCTCTAACTGACATACTTTCCTCTATCCTCTCTGCTCCATCAGTAAGCTGAGGCTTGTGATAGACCATTCTTGTGGTCGTAGTAATATGCGTCTCCTCTTTGAGACACATGCTTTTGCTCACCATGGAGTCCTCGTCTGACATCTTCAACTGTAAGGCTTTGACTTTGTCCTTGATGGTGCAAGGCGAGGCTGCCTCTAGTTCTATGGAAGGGATGGCAGATGCAGCCTCTTCCATCAGTGCAGGCTCTCCGAGCAAATCAGGCTGCTCATAGCTCCTGATATCGTCTGTCCTTGATTCCGTGACGCAGGGAGGAATAGGAACGTCTGCAAAGAGAGGATTAGGTCCTGTGCTTTCTGCACTTTGAGGAGCAGATGGAGTCTTTTCACTCCTTGTCTCAAACCCGCTGTCTGACAGAGGGCTCTTGTCCTGCTCATGTGACAGATCCTCCGGTGATTCCAAAATAGCATCAGTTCCCTGATATGGTTCCGCAAGCTTACTTAGGTCCTTCTCTGAGGGAGACTTGTGCATACCCGAGCCCGGCGGGGGCATTTTGAGCTTGTGCTCCTGTATTTTGAGGACACGTTTCTGTTTCTCTTCTCCCTCCCCTACCCTCTTTGCCTCCTCCTCGTACCTGCATTTCATCTCTGCCATTTTGGACAGAGAGCTAGCACCAATATCATTTGCTAAATAATCGACTACCTTGGCTAAGTCAAAGTCTTGACTAGTCATATCAAAAAGTGAACTCCTCTGTGCCTCCTCAATCTCATCTTTAGAAAACTCCTCCCATTCATCTGCTGAGGTTCTCTCCTTACCTTCACCCATGATATCCTTCTGCAGTATCTCACTTACTTTAACTAAGTCCTCTTTGACTTTCTCCACTAAAGTAAACGGCTCCTCATCCTCTAGCTTGGACTCCTTAGGAGTGCCGGAATGTGAGGTTTGAACCGTTTTAGCCGCTGTGCGTGGGTCTGACTGGAGAATAGCAGTCATTCTGATCAGATCCTCTTTCATTTCTGCTACATCTTTTAGTATCTCTTGGTTGGAGGTTGCGGTTGGGTGAATGATTGCCGGTGTGATAAAAGGAGGTGACTTTACTTGAGATTTGATTTTGGATGAAGTCACGCATGTAGAGTAAGACGAGGAAGAAGCACGGGAAGGATCAGGCAGGGCCATTTTGAGAGAGCCCGGCCCTGGTTTGATAGGAGTGTCAGGTAAGATGTTAACGAGGGAATACACAGGTACAGTCATGGTACTGGAGGGGACTGTGGTGGTGGAGGAGACAGCAGACCTGAGAGTACCATAAGCTGAACTAGACGTTACGGTTCTACGGGACGGGGAGAGTGTCTTAGCACTGAGCGTGCCGTAACCAGACACAGAGCAGGAGTTTATGGCTTCGTTTATGGCTGCGCTGACGCTGGAGGTGGCTGCCTGGGTGGTAGCCTGGATCCTTTCTTGAAGGCTGGCGCTCCTTTCTGAGAAAACGCGCGAGGAGGGCGACGAAGGGGTGGAAGAAGAGGATGACGGGTATTTAGCCTGTGAGGCTGAGCCATTCATCATGGACAGCTCTGAGGAACCGATGGTGGTCTGTCCAGTGGAGGACAGAGATGAGATGGACAACTTCCCTCCTCGCGACGCTAGTGAGGAATCTACAGAGGTTTTTATTGAGGACAGGCCAGAGAGGGTTTTAACTGACGGGAGGGAGGGAGCCCCAGTCTCCACTGCCGTTGCAGACCCTAGGACCGTTTTAAAAGGCAGACTAGAATTGTACATGTTGATGCTGGTCTTTGGCAATGTCAGAGTTGTGACAGTAGCTGACGACCTATCCGACACAGACCCAGTGGCAAGCGAGTGGAGCGGGGAAGTCCTTGAGGTGTACGCTGAAGCAAGGTTTCTGATCGACGCTGGGTCTGTGCCAGATTTACACGATGATACCAGGCTGGCAGACCCCTGGACGGGGTACTGACCATGTTGAACAACAGTCTTAATGGGTGAAGCCATAGTCCTATAAGACCTAATGGGGGATGGAGATTCTGTGGGTACAGGGGGTGGGGCCCCCAGGGAGGATATTATGGCTGAAGCATGGGAGGGGGAGGAGGGAGGGGGCCAGGTAGACTTTAGTGGAGAAGAAGGTGGCGAGGCTGCCGGTGAACCGGCAGAGGTGACGGAACCCCCCAGTCCGGCGGGCCTTGTTTGGCCAGGGATGGTAATAGGAGCAGACGACCATGGCGGGTGAGGTCTGGTTGGAAAGACAGGTTTGTGAGGGTAACCAGCAGGCAGTGTTCTTGCTGCTGCTGTGCCTCGCTCAACTGTTGTTTCTTCAGATGAAATAGCAAGAAATATATTGTGATGATGAAAAATAAATTGAACAAAAAAAAAACCCAACAGAATGTAGAATAAAGGCAACAGAAAATGATGTTGGGGAAGGGTAGGAAGAAAACAAAAAGAGAAGAGACCAGAAGGGGAAAGAATTGGTCAGTGACGCAGTCCTGGCATCAAGGCAAGGAAAGAACAGTAGTTTCATGAAGTTCTAAAAGATGGGACATGTGAGCGGGTTGGATTGAAAAATAAATAGAGTTGCGTTTCAATGTGCTTTATGGTCCGCCAATGACTCACAAGGACAACACAAATGGATAAGAAGCCGATCGAAGCACATACAGCAGCTGAATAAATGTCAAAAGACAATGACACAGACTAACAATGGACAACAGAGAAATGGCAAGACAAATGCTCCAGGACGGATACGAAAAAGACTTCTCTGTTTTGACTTCAGATGCGCTACAGTCAGCATCTGGATTCTGGCTCTAAACTCAATCCGTTTTTTCTTTCTTTTTGAAGTGCCTTTTATCTGTTTGTTCTGAAAACTACATTAAAAGAAAAAATGCAACACAATTTAGACGTTCTGATAAAGCAGAGCGCAACAGAAGTTTCCATTTTCCTGTTATTATGTAGGAAAATAATATTATGGCAAAACACTGGTTGCAAGGCTAGGTTTGTCATCCATAATATCATGCAATACTGATTAACCCTTGGTGACGAGAAGCAGAAATTAAAAAAGAAAAAAGTGAAAAAAGCATCTTAAAGAAAGCCATACTTCTGACCACCCAACATGCAGTTTCTTTTTGTCGGCATCACAAAGCCAAAAAGAGCTCAGGGGACAAACAGCAAATCAAATGAAAAATGTAATTTCACTTTGACTTCCTCCTAAAAAAATGCATATTCACATTATATAAGGCAATCAAAGCAAAATCCTGATGTTGCATCTTGACTCATGAAACCCAGTTGTAGAAAACAATCAAATCAAAATTCACATTGTGGGCAGGCACACACAGCACACAAACGTAAAATACTCATTGACCCATGCAAAAATATATACCATGTCACAAACAAGCATGTGGACAGTGCAGGTTATGTAGGGTGAACAATATATCATAAAATCATGAAATATATCACTATATTACTGTCTCTATATTAATGTTACAGGTTAAATCAAATTGTTAATTAATCTTAATGACGTAGTTTGTTATTATCATTGTTATAATTGTTTAGGAGTTCCATAAAGGTCTGTTAGTGAAAATGTCACACTCACTCAGTGCAGGCTCGGCCAGATAGCTGTAGCGCTTACGTAAGGCTAGGGATGCAAAGGTATGCCGTCGGTCTGGCTTTTCAGTCTGCAACAATAACAACAACACATATACCTATCAGTGCTGGGTCACCCTAAATTATTGGGGCTGACAAATCAACAGCACTCAAACCTTATCAATTAAATCAAATAACACAACATCTTATTTGATATCCAGTTTAATTTAGTGGTACTGTGGAAGCAAAGTTCTTAAAGGACGACTTCACCAATTTTCAAACTGTCTTCATATAATTGGTACTCACTAAAGCTGATTATAATATGGTAAAAAAATATTTAATTTTTGTCTTCTCTGTGCCTCAGAGGAGGGCTGTGGGCTGTTCGGTAGGCGGGTTTCTGAACTGTCCACAGCTCTCCTCTGAGACACAAGAGTGAGTAAACAATACACACAAAGCCAGACATAGGAGCGGTTAGCACCGCTCACAAATGGTATCATCGTATAATGAGCAGTAGTGAGGACCAGTTACTGTATATGAGGTTGAAAATGGCTGATGTAGTCCTTTAACTATCTGATTCATTGTCCTAATACAGTTTCCACCGGTCCTGTCTACATAGGATTACTAATAGCACTAATTATAGGTTTTATTTCAAGTTAATGGACATATAGTCACAAATTAAGACAAGGAAATTCTAAAGAATTATTATTATTTACAGGCAAAGACTTTACACAATCTAATTAAAGATTCAATAACTTATACATCTTATATCTTAACTCTAAATTATCACAAAGGATAGAGTGCAAGGGACAAGGACAAAAAAAGAACCCATTGGATTACCATATCATTATCTGCCAAAATAACATGCAAATGTGACTAAAAGTTGCTTTAAACAAGCAAAGCCCATATTGCCATTGAAGCAGCATAAGGAATAAGGCAATGGGCAGCAGAGCAGAACCCCTCCAGACCATTTTGTGAACCTAGCGCAGAGGGTAGCACATGGTGGGGGAAGCGTGTGGTTTACCTCATCCTCTGGATCTGACTCCATTTCCTGGTTCCCCAAGATGCATTGCAGAAACAGGGGATGTAACATAATAGAAAGCAGGGGAAAAAGAAACATCAGGGCATGAAAAAGGAGTGATTGACAGAAGCAAGAACTCAAAGGAAGAGAGGCAACTGCAGCAGAGAAGCCAGCAAAGGGAAAACACAAAAACAAACCACAGAAATGCACCAAAAATAAAGCAGCCAACACTTGTGTCGCAACAACAGCAAAAGAACACAAGCCACAAGGAAAGCCAAAAGCAGAAGAAGCCTTTTTGCTCAAAAGCCCCCAGCAAAAAAAAAGCATGATATCTAAATCACTTGAGATTCAGAAGGTACTGTAAGTACAGCATAAGACAGCCAGTGACAAAAACCACTGCAAATAGAACCGATAGACATAAAGAGCGGCTTGAAACAGATAAAAGACACAGTTTGGCAGTTTGGCCAAAGGTTTTTTCCCTCTGTTACCACTTGAGGTTGGCCAAAGGCCCTAACTGCCCTAACCGTGATGATGGTTATGATGGTGACAACAGAGAATGGAGCTTATAGAGAAATCCTTGGCCTTACCTTCTTCAGCGCCGGGAGAGTGATGTTCAGGTTACACACGGCAGTCTGCGGAAGACCTTTGGTGTTCTTGCACTCTCTGAGGAAAGTAAGACGACCACAAGGCTCCTGGCCGCTGTCTCTAACCTAAAGAGAGACCATCACATTCTTTGTATTGTTTACCTGATTTTAAAATCGTAACAACAGTATCCGCTCCAATTGTCATGCTCGCTGCTCATGTGATCCAGCAATCAGCATAGTACACTAAACTTCTTATCCCCCCCCCCCCCCCCCCCCCCCTGAAGAACATACACAACGGAGAGGGGTGTGCACCTACAGTACACACACGTTTCAAAATTTACAAACCTTTGTGAGGTTACCATTTTATTGTGTAATGCATATTTTTGTATTGTATTGGTACTGTACAAAATGGATACAAAAGGATTGAGGGTACTTTATATACAGTACATGTGGGGCTAAGGTCCTAAGATTCACTTCTAGATAATGATTAATTATTGTGCTAGATAAGTTTCTATTACTCACACTGTTAACTGACTGATTAAACAGACAAGCTTTATACCCTGTATAGCAGGGGTCTTGAACGTTTTCAGGCCAAGGACCCCTTAGTTGAGAGAGAGAGATGAAGCAGGGACCCCCACAACCTTTTCATTTGTGTTTACAGATATTTAACCACTTGAACTGTAAATACTTAATAAACTTGACTTCACTCTGTAATTAGTCGGCTCCTTTACCCCTCTACACCAAAGCTATTTGCCAAAAATAGCTGCGAGGCGTTGTGAGCTTGTAGATCTGCTATTTTTGGCTTAAGTTCTCTGTATATGGAAGCTAAGGTTCAAGTGGTTAATATAAAAAGGAGAAAAAAAAGTATCTATCACACAAAGATTTGGAGGACCCCCTGTAGTAACTCTGAGTCTGAGGACCCCCGAGGGGTCCCGGACCCCCTGTTGAAGACCCCTGCTGTATAGGCTATAACAACATTGTCCATAAAACAACACTTTGTTATTCTATTAGCTATGATTTTAACAACAAATACAATTAGTCCGCTAGACAATAACTTGACAGCTAGCAGTCCCTTTTTTTCATGAGCCACTACTGGTTCTGGACCTAAATCCTAAAGCTCTGCTGTTCAAAAGTGTCACGATGTAGTTGACATGGTTAACTTGTAACAGAAAGCCAGATGACCCGATAAAATTGGCTTGGGAGAATAGGAAGCTAGTTGGCTGATCAATATGATGAGGTTATGTAGTATTAGTAGAGGGCACGGGAACTAGGCTATGGCCCGAGGTTGGGCTATGTTTGTTAGGCTATAGCCAGTGTACTAACAGCTACTGTTTTTGTTTTATTCTTGTAAAGACCAGCGAAGGAGAGAGGGTGCAGGAATTTTAATGGGTTGAGATATATTAACCACCAATTCTTATGGGTCACGACTCGAGTAAAAGAAAATATATTTATATATTTCAAAAGATGGTAAATCTTTTGAAATATATAATTACATTTTTAGAAATCAAATACAACAATAAAGAAGTAGTGAAAATTGCTGATCTACAAGCTCTCAAAGCGAGATCTGCTATTTTCGCTAGTTTGTGTCCCGGGCGAAAGTCTCATTTCTCTTTTGGGTCACAGGCTAAAAGGTTTGGGAACCGCTGATGTACAATATAGGTGGTAACTCAGCCACTTACCTTGACACAGAATGGCAAGCGGTTCTCCTTGAAAGCATAGAAGTTGAGAACCAGCTGCTGGCCAGCTTTGGTCAGAGGGGTCAGATTTCCGTAGCAATCTACATAGATAGGCCTGCCCTCCAGAACCTGAGAGAGAACACCACAGAGATGAGCACTGTACTACAATATGAACCGTATTGATTATATTAACACTCATACTATAATTTATAGTACACATTCCTTATATCAATGAGGAAATGAATATTAAACATTAAACCTGGTGTCCCAACTTTGGTTAGGATTGGTTATGACATTAAAGGTGAAAATGGGGGAATAAAATATGAAAATAAAAATCTATAAGCTCACAATGCATCATGGTGCAATGCGCTGTGAGCTTGTCCCATGTGCTAATGCCATTCAATAATAAAATGTTTCAAATGTGTATGTTTTCTTTCCGTAAATTAAAGCCCTACATCATACAAAAGTTTCCCACAAAAGTAATGAAAATAGGAGATCTGCAAGCACACAATGGCTAAATCGTTATTAAAATACAAGGTTTCCACCCGACAACGACGACAAACTCTGTGATTTAAATTGTAAGTTGCCGTGTAGACAGTAAGCGCTATAATAGCTGCCTAAAAGGGAAAAGTACAGACAATACTACAGACATAATCTCAGACGATGAGCCACCTCAATGTCTTTGCTCCTGGCCACTTCCTCAAAGTTCTCCTGCTGCTCCAGGGTCTTGTCCACCTTGTCATCTGTCATGCAGAAGCATCTGAGCCGGGATTCCACAGAGTCGTTCATCTTGGCAAAGACCACGAACTTGGCCATGTAGGGCACGCAGATCAACTCCCTGTACAGCTGGGTGGCCAGGCCCACCGTCTCAGGGATCTGGTGGCAGTCGGCTAGCCAGAACCTATGCCAAACAGAAGTACAGATCTTAAGAAGCCATTTGCAGACATACGAATCTAAATGTTCAGTGGTGTAAAAAAAAAAAAAAGTTAAAGTAGCAATACTGCTATGTAGACTCTGTTACAAGTAAAAGTCCGGATTTCCAAATAAAATAAAAGTATGAAAGTATTGGCATCAAAAAGTACTACTAACTACAAAATGTTTGAAAATAGCAGATCTACAAGCTCACAACGCGTTGCGATGTGTTGTGAGCTTGTAGATCAGCTATTTTCAAATAGGGCTAAAAAGTGGTTTATATATATTATAATTTATATCTACAAAGTAACTATTTTTCAAATACATGTAATGGAGTAAAAGTACAATATTTGGTTCCGAGATGTGGTGGAGTAAAAGTAAAATATTTGGATCCGAGATGTAGTGGAGTAGAAGTAAAAGTATTGGAAATAAGAAATACTCAAGTAAAGTACAAATAACTCAAAAGTGAACTTAAGTACAGTACTTGAGTAAATGTACTAGTTACTTTACACCACTGCAAATGTTGAGGAAGCTCCAAGATCTCAGCTGTAAGCATGAGACAATGAGTGAGTTGAGTGCGCATTTCCGAACGCACCCAATAGTTTTGTCAACCATTAAAGGCATTGGAGTGGTAGTGTAGGTACTTCTCAATATTCAAACAAATATTACAAACAATACATCAAAATACAGAATTCCGACTAAAGAATACAAAGTCTGCCAACAGTGAGTAATATGTGAGAACACGCAGATGCCAACATTGAGTTCACAAAATACACCATAATCTTCCACGACCGACCAGCTAGGGGAATTCGGGCTCGATCCTTTATCGATATCACCAGATCATTTCATATTATCCGTGAAACATGGATCGAAAGACAAGAACAAGAGGAATTACTTTTAAGCCTGGGCCAGCTGTGCTTGTGCCAGGTTGTAAAAGGGGCTTACACAACAATACTTGAACAGGTTCTTAATATTTTATACAATTCAAAGCTACGGAAACTCACTCACACACACCCACACCCATACACACATACACGCACGAGCATGCGCACACGCGCACCCACACTTCTGACCTGGCAGAGACGTTAGTGGTGAAGGAAACACAGTCATTGACGAAGGTGAGAGGAGTGGTTCCTGTGATGTCTTCCCACTGTGCTGGAGACGTACCGCCTGGAAGCAAGACAAAGAGGCACAGCCCATATTATGTAAAACAGGGGTCTTCAACGTTTTCAGGCCAAGGACCCCTTAGCAGAAAGAGAGATGAAGCAGGGACCCCCACAACCTGTTCATAGATTCCATATAGTTTCATTGTTTGACAGCACAATCATCAGTGTATTTTGGATTCATTTCAATATGCTTTCAGATATTTAACCACTTGAACCGTCAATACTTAATAAACTTGACCTTTCACTCTGTACTTAGTGTGCTCTTTTTCCCCTCTACACCTCTTTGCCGAAAATAGCTGATCTACAAGCTATATTTTTGGCTGAAGTCCCATGTTAATTTCATCAATTTTGTAGTACACCAATCCGGGAACCCATTCACTCAATATTTTAAAAATCACATTCAACGTATAGAATACTCTGTCTTCAGAGATTAGTTGTGTACTATGTAAAACTCTCCTGTGTGGCATTTAATTAGCATGAATGAATGCTATGCAAGGGTGCAGACTCCAGGATCGCCACCTTCCACTCAGGGGAGCTCTGCAGTTAGTAGGCCATTTGGTTTCGAGCGCACACAAACATGCGTATATACAGTATGCTCACCTGTTATGCTGCAGAGAAGACGGAGGCAGGGGGTGGAGTCTCCCTTGTAGCCGTTGGTAAGCCCCTCCCCCGAGAGAGGCGGGACTGGGATCGTCATGGTGATGGGCTTGTGGAACTTCCTCCTCCTGGGCTCCACGGTAACAATGGGACTGAAGGTCGCCCGGTTGCCAAGAATCTTTTTTACTGTCTCGTCAGGTGCTGGCTGGGCCTGGGGAAGAGAGAGAGACGGGCAGGTTATTACAGTATGCCATTGTGTGTAAGAGGAGTGAAAATGAGAAGAGAGATAAGAGAGGTTTAGAGAGAAACAGTGACAAGGGGAGACAAAGTGTATGTGTACAATACATGCATAACAATACATTTATCCTATAGCTCCATCTAGCATCCCTATGCTGCGCATGTCATAATATGCAAACTTGTGCAAAAATAGACAAACATTCAGCAAAAATAGCAGATCTCGTGCATGTAGATTGGCTATTTTGGCTATCTAGAAAAAGGAGAAGACCTGGGCCAGGGGGACTCCGGCCAAAGTATCGAGAGTTTAAGTGGAGGCAATTAAGCAATGTTTAAGTAAATGTTTCTAATCGGATTTTCATTCTCCAAAACCTTTTGATTAATTTACAAATACATTTATTTACATTTTACAAAATATATATCACCAGAGACAGCACCACTGGCTTCTGGGAAAACAATGCAGTGTAGAGGGATGAAATGTGACTGCTGATGAACACAGCATGTAAACCCACAACAATCACGTCAATGGAACTTTAACACTCAAAAAGCAAAACAGAGTCACACTCCAACACAAAGAGACACACTTCATGCCTCAACTCACCTGCAGTCCAACTCTAATCTTTTTGGTGAGCGCTCCCTCGGGGAACGAGGCCTGGACCAATGGAACGCTCTGGCTGTACAGAGTCCCGCCCTCTGGTCCCATCTGATTGGATTCCTGCCGGATCCGCGACACCACGGCAAAGTACTGCGGGAAGTCCTTGGTGATGATGCGACAGATCCTCTTCTTCTCCAGTTCCTCAGAGCTTTCTAGCTCTGTGAGGGATGGGAAAATACACATACCTGTGTCATTTATTTATATCTACAACATTTTAGTTAACCACATATACTAGTGCCCCTATTCTGGGACGAACATTCTGCAAAGAAATCCCAGATCTACAAGCTCACAACTTGTATCGCATTCTTTCGGCAAGTGAAAGTGTATTTTGAGTTTATTAGATCTCAGAGTTGGCTTTTGATAGCTGTCACATTTCAACCCCTGTTTCTTTCTCTCCCCACGCTGCTATCAAACAGAGCTGAGACGCCTCATAAAGTCCTGACGCCGTCATGCGACGGAGTATAAATAAGGCGTGACGCATGTGCATTTACCTTCGTCCATGCCATTGAGCAGTTGGTTGAGGTCGTCCACCTTGCAGTCGTACTGGTGCTCCTTCCACGCCTCGCCGTTCTCACTGCGCAGCAGGATGAGCTCCCTCTCCTGGCCGCGCATGGAGCCGAAGTGGGGGATCTCCACGATCACAGGACTGCAGACACACACCACAGCACAGGTTGAGGACGCAACATAGTAAAGCCAGGTGCTCTCTCTCTCTCTCTCTCTCTCTCTCTCTCTCTCTCTCTCTCTCTCTCTCTCTCTCTCTCTCTCTCTCTCTCTCTCTCTCTCTCTCTCTCTCTCTCTCAGTTCCTTCAGTTCCTTCTTAACCACTTAAAACCAATATACTTTGCTGTCCCCCAGGGGTCTGTACTTGGTCCCCTCCTTTTTCCCCCCTCTACACCAAATCACTTCAGTGAAAATAGCCGAGCTACAAGCTCACACTTGTGACGCATGTAGATCTAGCTATTTTCACCGAACGTTAGTTCAAATCTAAACGTGCTTTCAAGATTCGTTCAGTTAAGTCCCAGATAAGCAGAAGGCTGAGAAGTCTAAAATGTAAATACGGTGCCAACACTGTGGTCAACTGAAACGAAAAAAGGAACTGAAACACCGGGAAACGCGCAGAGATGAATGGACACGGTTGATCACCAGATGATGCCAGCGTTGTTCCATGATGACAGCTCTCCCCATGCTGTGGCTGCAATGGGTCATATGGAATGGATGGGAGAGTTTTTAACAAAGGCAAGATGCAGAGGAATGGGAGCCGCGGGCGCGGAGAAAGCTGCACAGTCCTCAACTTAACAAGGCATGGGAGCATCACATGGTGGAGTGGACTTCCTCTAATCTAACTCATGACCAGTGGCCATGTTGTGAACTTGCGATGTTTGGTAGGATGAAATAGTAGATAACACACTAGGCTAGAATTAAATAGAAACACTGAGAAAATTAAAACCGACCAAAAAGTCTATTATAGAACAATAAAACAGAAGAGTAGAAAGTAAGAAAATGGAATAGACTCTACCGAGAATAGGCACCAGAGGAACTATATTCATTGACCATCCCCTTGAGAAATGTTTAAGGAAAGTAAGAACTACTGTCATGGGGAAATCCCGTTTTGGCGACGTAGCGTTAAGGCGAAGTGTACTAACATGGGCAAATGTACGAATAGGGTCTCCTACCGTACTGATAGGGCGACATGCAAATTTCCATTCACGCTTTTCTGCCGTGCCGATAAGGCGACATGCACATTTCCATTCATTTCCGTTCAACACACATCACATCACTCAAGTAAATCCTGGCTTTTATACTTCTTCATCGTGGCGTGTTCCGTGACAAAAGTGGCTGACAAAAGTGGCTGATCTACAAGCTAGTTGTGAGCTTGTAGATCTGCTATTTTCCAGGCACAGAAACTTGCAGAATGAATGAGCGAGCGAGAGCAACGTGCGCAGCGCACGTTGTTATTTTTATTATTTAATAATCAACGTAGCCTACTTTCACAAGCCACAGTGTGGCTTAATATTCACATTAAGGGTAACAAGCAAGCACGCTGCATGCACTGCACATTATTAGAACAAGTTTGCTAGTGAGTGTAAATCAGTGGCTTCCTCAAAGAAAAAGAAACAAGGCGAAAAAGCGTTGGTAAACTTGTATTTCGCCTAATCGCTACGTCGCCTTAACGCTACGCCGCCTTAACGCTACGTCGCCTTAACGCTACGTCGCCAAAACAGGACGTGCCCAGTTATAACTACTTATGTTTCAGAGACACATTTTGCTATACATTAACTTTGTTTCAATAAAGATGACTACACTGCTGGATGTACTCGTGATTAAGGTGAGAGCTTGCATGCTTTTCCAACCACTCTACAAAACGGCTAGGTCTTTCTTGAATCATTTGAGAGGTCAAATAATTGTGCTTTCGAGTGTGTGTCCATTCAACTCTGATAATGACTGTGTAGGAGTGCGCATAACTGTCAAGTCTCAAGCTCATCAAGCTGCGGTGGGTAGAGGAACAGGTGTGGTGGTCATGGGAAGCAAGGTTTGAGATGATGCTTGGCTTGAGGAGGAAAAGGCTCATGCCTGATAAGCGCAGTCCAACGAAAAGTCCCTGCATTTCAGTGACATCAGAGGCAAAAAATGCTTCCCAACAAACAGAAAGAAAATGTGAAAATCATGATGGTTTTAAAGCCGGACCTGTGTAGTTTTAGGAAGTAAAATGAGTTCCAAAAGATTAAAGCCTGCAATGCTGCTCACAATTGAGCCTTTTTTTGTCAGTCCTATCCTCCATTTAAATTTCTAAAAGAAGAAGAAACTAAGCACATAATGTTGACTTACTATTAGTTCTCTTTCCTTCAAAACTTTGTATATGTGACTATTATGTGAAATCATTCAACTTCCCAGAACAAATACAGTGTGTGTGTGTGTGTGTGTGTGTGTGTGTGTGTGTGTGTGTGTGTGTGTGTGCGTGTGTGTGTGTGTGTGTGTGTGTGTGTATATATCACAGCATATATATATATATATATATATATATATATATATATATATAGAGAGAGAGAGAGAGAGAGAGAGAGAGAGAGAGAGAGAGAGAGAGAGAGAGCTGTAAGCAGTATGTACCGTATATACTGTATATAACAACACTAACCAAATAAAGAAAATCAATGGAGATGAATAAGAAAATAATCTTATTTCTTAGCATGAATCAGCCCTGGGTCATGTATTCTCCTGTGGGGGGGCGGGGGGAGGAGGAGGAGGAGGAGGAGGGGGGATGCTAAGGGGGAGGGGGTTCCTACCCAACAAATCTAGTTCCTCTGGGTCCCAGCTGCAGCACCGGACTAACCAGGCTCTCGCCTTCACTAAGGGCTGGCAGTTTCTTGGGGAGGTGCAGCTTACTGCATCCGCAAGGGGAGGGGGAGAGTGCACATACACACACACACATACACGCGCACACACACACACGTGCACGCCGTGCACGCGCGCACGCACGCACACGCACACACACACACACACACACACACACACACACACACACACACACACACAAACCCTGATCCAGTTAATGGTGTGTCTTTTCACAGCTGTGTGTGTGTGTGTGTGTGTGTGTGTGTGTGTGTGTGTGTGTGTGTGTGTGTGTGTGTGTGTGTGTGTGTGTGTGTGTGTGTGTGTGTGTATAATTGTCGTTCACATACAGTATATACTAGTAAGATGCCTCAGGTCGACATGCGACCTCGCCCTAAACGCGTCATGTCTTGGCCATCTGGCCAGTGATGTATATCGGACCAGTTACCCAATATGGAGACCCCTGGTACCCATATATGGAGATCCATGTACTGTATATGGAGATATGCTGTGAGAGCCCAAACATGCTTAATCAGTTATTCGTTATGTGAAAGTCCTAAGACGTCTATGACATCTGATATCAAACATACAATCCCTTTTATGCCCATACATGGAGATCCATGTCTGTAGAATCAGCCACACAGATATGGGCTGTCTTGGCCATATATGGATTCTGTTAGTGTGGTAAGTGGCCAATGCAGCCTCCATATATGGGCATTCCCATATGAAGTCTTTTAGATATGGGATTAATATTGATGACATCAGGGATTTCCATGTATGGGCATAAAAGGGATTATGTTAGTGTGGTTCCCCTGACATCACAGTGAAGTCAGAGTGTGATGTCAGAGCGGTAGACATTTAGACTTTAAGCCATCAAGTGACGTATTTCTTTTTAGGAATGTGCATAAATGCATAAACAAATCACGGAAAATAACTTATTGCCAAGGTGAAACATCCCTGATGACATGGCATATACCGCAGTACTATCCACTACTATAGACATGAAATATAACACCTGCTGGATCACTTTAACACACACACACACACACACACACACACACACACACACACACACACACACACACACACACACACACACACACACACACACACACACACACACACACACACACACACACACACACACGTAGGCACACAGAAACGCAGACGGTCGGCAATGGGGATGCGAGAAGCAGAAAGGGGGCATGTCAAGTCACCAAATAAAAGAAGTTGACAAGTAAGCAAGTCAAAAAACAACAATCCAATGCTACGTGCTAACCGCTAACCCCCTCGGCCCTGAGAACGTACCCCAGGAACTGGGCTCCGGCGGGGCCGACCTCCACCAGCCGGCTGGCCAGGCCTTCTCCTTCCACCATCGGGGGAGGGGAAGCCAGCTTGTGCCTCTTGACCAGGCGGCAGGTGATGCGGGTGGGCGCCGTGCACTTCCTGGGCGGGATGATGATGCGCATGCCGTTGTGGCGGCTCCCCCTCATGGAGCCGCCCCTGGCATCCACCATGAAGCTGACCAGGAACCTGAGAGAAACAGAGAGGGAGGGGAGAGAGAAGGGGAAATAAAAAAGAGAGGGAAGTGGACAGAAACAGAGGCAGTGTGAAAGACAGAGGTGAAGTATAGGACAGAGGTAGAAGTGGAGAGAGGCAGGGATGGAAAAGTGATTGTGAAATGAACACAGAGAGGTACAGACAGAGGGGGAAACAGACAGAGAAGTGGAACAGAGAGACAAAGAAGGGTGAGAAAGAAAGGGAAAATAGTAAGATATGGGGCAAAGAGAGACGGCGTAAGAAGGATGAAAGGAGAGGCAGAAAAGAAAGACAAGGGGCTTCGGTTAAAATGGTGCATTGAGAGAGAGGTCTTTGCTTGACATCAGCGATGCTTCCCATGCTGTGATCTACAAAATACACACACTCATGTAAATACAAAAACAACAAAAATTGTGTGAGAGAGAGAGACACAGCACACAGAATGAGGAAATGTGTTTGTTAGGAGTTCTCCAACAACAACGTCTTTCATCGTACATCAAACAAGGATGCGGTTCACACATTCACACAGTTCACCAACGTAGAAGACTCCACAGGTAGCCTGTGAGTCACTCATATTCAGATTGTTTTGTGTCATCACTCTTCAATAGGGAAAAGCTCACAGCTGACAAGACACACACACGCGCACACACAACGTGCGGTTTGTAGAATTAGGTGAGATGTTAGTGCATTGCGCTCAGTGTCTCAAAGTGTATACCGAGTAAAATACACACTCATTTAACACTGCTGAGAGTGTAAACATTGACCTGGATGTTACCGTGTAGTATAAGTGGACAGCATTATTACAAATCATTTCCAATGATTTCCAAGGTGTGGAAATGAGTCTAGGCTGCTGCATGTAGCAGCCAGAAAGTCTGAAAAACCCCACATGAATGGAATCGCTAAAGGTATAAAATGTATAGGTTGTTTACACCTATACTGTATGTCAAAATCTATGTTCAACCTGATGACGTGTTGAATGTATCAGAGTAAGTATACAGAAAGTGTACATTTTGAATTCCGGACTTCTACTTGTAGAGTATTTCTATATTGCAGTATTGTTACTTTTACTTAAGTAAGAAATGTGAGTACTTTTTCCACCCCTGGTGGTAATAACGGACAGTGATGTGATTCTAACGCCCAGGGAGCGGCTGCAGCCGCCTTGTGAATACGGACGGAGACAAATCCAAATCCAACAAAACTCCAAAATCCAAACTCGGGTTCACGTAACACAGGTGAGGGGAGGGGAACACGAGCACACAGAGACAAGACAGGTGTGATGTCACGGGACAGAGGAAGTAAGAAACTGGCAACCGATGGCGGTCATCACCTGCTGTCGTACTGCGGGAGCGGAGAGGAAAAACTGCAGGGTGGATGGAGGACAATAGCGATGGACACAGGGAGGGACAGACAGACAACACAGCTTTGTCATTACAATGTCTCCCGACAGCGGGCGGATTACCCAGGAGTCCTTCAAGCTACAACGTGATCATTTTCAGTCAGCAGACCATTATTCACATGGCATTGCTCTCTCTTACTCCCTAAAAACCAGGTAAACAGACCAGTGAGAGCGAGACCGCCTTATTGTTCAGAAGCGTGCACTGCTACACGTTCTGCTAAACCACGCCCATCAACCACATAAATTAAACATAAACATAATATACTAATAAAACGGAGCTGAATTGCAACTGTACTTAGTTGGTACGCTCTTTTTACACTCTACACCAAAGAGATGTGATCTACAAGCTCAAACGCATTTTGGGCAATAATTCCCCTTAGAATAGGGATGCTGGTGCTTCAAATGGTTTTTAGCGAGTTCACTTACTTCATACCTGTGGTACAGTATGTTCCAACCGAGTAGGAAGAAAGAGCAAAATGGGTGTCATGTGAATATGTTCTATTATGACAGCACGCACTCATGAAACAGCGGTTTGCCATTCACTCATCTGTCCATCCATCCATTCATCCATCCATCAGTCCAATTATTCATCCGTCCATGCTGTCCATCTATCCATTTATACATCCATCATTCTTCCTTACCCAGAGTGCACGGGTGAGGACACCAGGTTGACGTTGTCTAGTGCATCTGTAGTCCAGCTGTAGCGCCTCAGGGAATCGTTGTCACAGTCCTTGGCGACTGATGTTAAGTGCTATGGGAGAGATGACAAGTCAGAACAATGCATAGAGTACACCTTCAAATCCAGAGTGTTCATTTAAATCTGAGACTGTGGCAAATGGAACCAAATGTACGGATCTGAGAGTGTGCCAAATGGGTGTACCAAGTGGACCGTTACCACGGGTCCATTTGGTTCAATTGGAACACTTTCAACATTCACCAACATTCAGAATTATATAGTGTATGTGTTTATATGTGTGTGTGTGTGTGTGTGTGTGTGTGTGTGTGTGTGTGTGGGGGGGGGGGGGGGCAGCGGGACAGGCATGATGACAGGAAAAACAGCAACAGTGTAGAGCAGCTGCCCTTGCATTATGTCATGCATTTCAGTGCCTCAAAGTAAGCCAAATGAACTGAATCCAACTGATGATTGACTAACGCCAGCATCCTGCAGAAACCATTCAATCTCTAAATCCCAAACATTTTGGGAACTGACAGTGAATAACATTTCCCAATAGTCAGACATTAATTTGAATAGGCATTAGCTAAGATTTCATCTACAGTTTTAATCTACAACCTCCACTAGCTTCTTGCTGATACAGTAGATGTGTACAAGGCAGGCGTAATGCAGCAAGCCAGTGCTCATCAGTTCTCTATGGGCGACTAGACTGGACAATAACTACTCTCCAAAGTGTATAACCTGAACTGCAGGACGTATAGGGCAACAGGAAGTTCCGGTAGGCTGGCCACACAGTACTTCCTGTACTTCCGGTTAGACACTTTAGAGAGATTCAGATTCAGATTCAGATTTCTTTATTAACCATTGTGTAATACACATAGGAATTTGCTTTGGTATACTACATTTTTGCATTCAGTAGTCACCACAGCAGCCATGGGCGGCGCTATCGACGCTACGAGTAGTTCTCGTCCAGGCTTTGTCACCTTAGGCAACAGAGATGAAACTGGAAACTAGATGAATATGTAGTGTGACCACAAGCTTGGGCTTTTGTGGTGACGTTAGGAGCAACCTAAAAAGAATTGCCAAGAATTATTAAAGCTATCACGGCTGAACTCCAGGTTTTTGGTATTGTGCGTATGTCTCAAAGTATGGTAAAGACTACAGTTATGTTAAGTAACATAACTCACAAGTTCAAATGGATAAAATAACTACATAGAGAGAAATCCTGGACTGAAGGTTTAAAGAGACAACATCTTCTGACTTTAGAGTCTCCAGGGATCAACAGAACATTCACACTGTCCACAAGCCAAACACCATTCAAGCTAATGACCTCGGTGACAATACAGTATCAAAGCTTTGGCAGCGTTCAAGAGTCATAATACATGTCCCACAAAGGGGACACAGTGGCGGCTGTTCTTAGCAAAGAAAATACAACACACTTAGAGAAAAAGGGTTTCTGCAGACAATCAACTAAGAAAAAACTAAATAAAAACTATCTTTGACAACATCGAGCAGGCCAGTGAGAAATGAACACATAAACTGAATACGGTATTAACTGAACAATAACTCCAAACAGCTGACAAACAAAATGCTTGTTTTAAAGAGAGCGACTTCAGGCAAAGCTTTGTGGATGTAAGCATAAACAAAACCAGCGGCAGACGCCAAAAGACGAAAAGGAAAACTTAACATTTCATCTAAATTAAAAAAAGAGCAAACTGCGTTGGGAAATATACTGCTAATGTGAATGAGGTTGGAAATTGTCTACATCACTGCATGATAGTACTTTGGTGACTGTATGGACTTTCATCCAACAAGAAGTCTGTATGATCATGCCATCGATTGATATCAATGGAATATCCTGAAAGACTGTGGTACAGTACTGGTTCTGTACACTACCAAATTCAATGAGACAGAGACACTGCTTACAACCTTTGACAGCCTTTAAAAAGAGGCTTAAGTCTGGTCTTAGTATGTTGAAACAGGGGTTGAACTATGGCCACAGAAAGTGTTTTTCTTAGCTGCCAGCACCTTTCTGTCATGCATGTCTATGGTAAAGACGTGCTGGAGGGCTCCTAATCCCAGTGCTGCGCCTCGCACTTCAGCGCAATCTTGGCGTCTGGCGCTCAGTGAGTCTGTCTTGGTGCTTCAAGCTGAAAATAGTTCAACTTTTGTAAGAAGAGCACTCACTCATCAATGTCACTTTCCTATGCAGAGGGTTGGACTGTCACGCCCAGTCGCACACAACCACTGAGCGGCATTCTGTCTGGCTCAGAATCACAGTCAACATTAATGTCACGTCACAGGGTTACAGGTGTAAAGCAGTGGTTCTCAACATGTGGGTCGGTCCCCACAGGCAAATCGTCAAATGAAATAAGATATAGGCAACACTGAGGGACTTGAGCTTATAGATGTTTTGGGGGGGATTGTCCCAGCCTGAAAAGGTTGAGAACCACCGGTGTACAGAAGTGTGTGCAAGCTCCATCATTTGCTGTGCATGTGTAGCAATCTGGACATGATTATCCAAAGCACTCCATCACAAAAATATATATATTTCTGTGGACACAGCCCCTTACAGTATCTCATCTGAGGAAAAAAAGAAAACTGCTCACTGTCTCAGAAGTGTTCCACCATGTACTATACCAAGCCCTACAGTATGCTTATTTATAGCCGCAGGATGCCGCAGAAGGGATATAGTTTGTGACAAATTCTGTGAGTCGAGTAATAAATGAGCAATACCACATCTGCACATACAGTACACTGATATAGGCACTGCATGAAGTTATGCCATATTTGAAGAAGCAATGATGTACTGTACTGGAATCCTCCAAAGCCAAATTATACTGCATTATACTGTATATACATGCACTGACAGATGCTGTACGTAATATGGCATAACTCTGACAAACTACCTTATTGTGGGCTTCTACAATGAAGAACTTTTCCTTAATGCGCCCCTGGAGCCGCAGGAGAGAAAGGACAAGCCATCAGGCACCGATAATTAACTTTACCAACAATTGTAAAGTTATTACACAGTTTCATTTTTACAAAGATATGTCTACCTATTATGTCTGTGAATAAGACAAAAGGCTACTGGAGACTGTAGTGAGACTGTATTGTCAATGGCATGGCTGGCATGCTGTTACAGTAGCTTCAGGTCATGGTTTGCTGCTCCACAACAAACCCATTAACCCCTTAACCTTAAGTGTCATCTTGCTGCATGTCTAAGGTAATAGAGCCGTCATTAGAAGGCCATTAGATCACTGTTGTCCAAACAGCGGGTCCGATTCCATGTTTGGGTCGCGGACCAATTGTTATGGGTTACGAGTAAATATCCCCTTTTTTTCTTCTTTATACATTTAAAAAAATGTATGAATAAATAAAATAGAAAGGTATAATAATTTCCATAAATAAATATTTAAGAAGTAAGGAAAATAGCAGATATAGAAGTTTGTAGCACTGCTATTTTCACTAGTTTGTGTCTTGGGCAAACTATACAATACTTTTGGGTCTTGAGCTATAAGGTCTGGGAACCACTGCATTAGATCGCAGCACTAATCGCTGACCTTATTTCTGCTTCAGGAAAGTTGTGAATGTCTCTGACTGGTGGAAATCACCAACACTGTTTGGCACAGCCGTAGACTGAGCAGTGTGTAACATGAAGTCAAAGTTTGAAGACGCCAAGTGATGATGATGGTAAGACAAAGCATATAAAACCACCCTCCAAATACACACACAGTCTCAAACAACATGCACACCGCCACACACATAACACTCACAAACTCCCACCACAAATATACGGATATCAATATCTACAGGCAACAGCAAAAGTGAAGGAAAAACACACCGGTAAATGATAAAGGCACACAGATTATATATACTCTACTAAGCCATGTGCCATTCTAACTTTTTATTGGCAGGTACAAAGAACTGCCACCATGTACTGTGGGAATGGCATCAAAGTGCCTTGGCATAGAAGTTTTTGTCAATTTGATCCTACCAACTAGGAGCAGCGGCCAACTGCTGAACAGTGCCCACTGAGTGGCTGTGGTTCGGCATCTTACTCAAGCACTTTTCGACACTTGGCCAAGAGGACATCCGGGGCTCAAACTGGGGACATTCTGACACTCAGATGGCCGCTCTAACTCCTGAGCCACTGCCACTCTCTGGCTTTCCATGACGTCACTGTCGGGCAGAAACCTTGTATCTCCAAGTTAACACATTTTTACGCTTTTTTTCGTAAAGTAAAGCACTGCTTCATCATACAAGAAAATAGCTGATCTACAAGTACATAAAAACCTCGCGATGGGAGGCATTGTGTGCTTGTAGATCGGCTATTTTCACTAGTTTAAATCATTTTTTAAATGATATACAAAACGAACGGTTTTGAACATACAAGGTTTCCACCCGACAGCAACAATGTACGTTGTATGATGCCCGAACGGACAGACGTGTTTTTCCTTTCACTCTCGATGTAAGCGCCCACAAGTGACCTAACACATTGCATGGCGGTCGTTGTGAACCTACCATCTCCTTGGGTGCCAGGATCTCCTCGATCAGCATGCTGTCCCGCGTGAAGGAACTCCGGTTCAGCGTGTTGGACCTGTCGGAACTGAACGAACGCAGGCTGGGTGTGGGTGGATGGACAGGCGTAGTGGTTGTAGTAGTAGTAGTAGCAGCAGCAGTCAGGTTATTGTGACAACAGGCGTCATGATGATGGAGGAACAGGGAGGGGGAGGGTAGGGGTGGGAGCAGGAGGGGGTGCCGTGAAGTGAACAGAAAAAACACAAACAAACAAACACACAAACACACATTAAATGCATGCAAGCTTCCAGGGACCTGATTTTGTACCAATGACAGCAACAACAACATGGAAAGAGCTTATTGGGGCGGGAATTAAAAAGCTTCCCAGAATGACACAGACTGTGGTGAAAGAGCTAATGAACACCAAGGAACAATAACTTCCACACTTTCGTGGCACATAACGGCAGTAGACATTAAGAAAAGTATTTTGTGGCACAGGTTGTTCAATAGCCCATTGGAGACATCATTCCCTCCACTTTGCGTACATCCTGCATTAGCATGATATTTCCGCAAGGTTTTTCCAAAACATTTCGCTTGGCCAATATATGATATGAGTAGCGTGAGCAAACATGCAAAAAGTAGCACCCCATAATATGCCTATATATGATCTGTACCACAACGACCACAGTACAGTATACCCGTCCTTTAGCCTGACATCTGTACACAGCTGTCAGAGCCTAACAGGACAGTACAGTACATCTCACACTGTACTATAGTACCAAACTGAATAAGACAGGCTAATAAACCTGTGTGAAGCAGCAGAGAAGCACAGAAATGCAAGTAAGGCATGTTCTGCTATATTTTAGTAATTATTTTTCACAAAGGATCCAAATTAAATGGGAGCAAGTAAAACAGAATGTTGAATAATGAGGTCAAAACATTACAGGTAAAACGTTAAGACATGATGGAAGAAACTTAAAGCTGCAATCTGGAACTTAATTTAATCAATACAATGCTATTTATCACTACACAGCTAGCTTCAATGGTCACTCTTCCCTTGCGAAATGTAGACTCTGGAGTTGGATAGACACCTACTGGTTGACAAGGAGTACTGCCTTAAGCTCATAAGTATAATATCTCCCCTAGCCAAGCATGGATTTTTGTCTTGGAAGAGTGGTAGAAATTTGGTCCCTAGTGCAGGATCAAATCCCAGGGAGGACATAAAAGTTACAGATTGTGGCTTTAAATGTCAAACAAGAAAGACCCAAAGTCAAAATGGTAAACATCTTTACTTTGAACTCCTTGTTTGATGTGGTCCAATACTTTGATTACTGACTCTTTGTGGAAAAATATGTCTTCAAAATGGATGTAGGGGCGTCGAGAGAGAAAAGAAAATCATATGTTCTGTGAGGCAAATAAAAGCATTCTTGAGCAATGATATGTGATGAATGTGTGAGGCCTGCGTCTCCACTGTGACTCATCAACCAATATTGTGCCAGGACTCTTTGTTGTGCTAAACAAGATCACTGTTATTGCTCTTCCCGTGGTACTGTAGCTATTCTTTGTGTGTGTGTTTGCTGTGTTTGTGTGTTTGTGTGCGTGCGTGTGTGTGTGTGTTTGCTGTGTTTGTGTGCGTGCGTGCGTGTGTGTGCGTGCGTACGCGTGCGTGTCATCTATTTTTGCCATTCGCAGAACACTTTGTCTGTCCCGAGTGAGGCGTATGGAATGAGAGTAGGATTTCTACTATGCACTGCTATGCGGTGTACAGGATACATGTCCCTGTTTACTTTACTGTGGACAAGTATATCGGGTTATAAAAAGATCTGTTACTAAATGGGATGTCAACCCATGTGGCAAAAGAGGCAAATTATTATGGTACTTAAAAGTGACATTAGGTTTCTCATATCCTTCAACACTCAATGTAACACTCAATCCTCTACAGATATTAATTGGATTAAAGGAGATCTCTTCAGATCTCTCTACACATTTTTAAGTGAGACACTACTTTGTATTGTGGAATTCCCCATGCTCGTATTGTATTAAGTAGGTAATCCTTATGACGTCTAAGCTAATAAATAGTTCCATGTAGAAGTTCAGGTCCCTGGAAGATTTGTGACAAAAAGCTCCACAGAGAGCCTAAGAAAATCATAAAAAAAGACAGATGATTCTCCACAGTTCAACTCAAAAAAACAACCCAAGCACAAATAACAGTTCAAATAACTGAATGCAACAGGCTATACGCTATCAAAAAGCACAAGGCCTTGTTTTGAACTAAAATTACCAATGTGAAACATTAAAAATAATAGTTAACAGGGAACTAAAACAGCAAGACCACAGTACAACACAAAAAAACTGTTGTTCACATAAAACATAAAACACCACCAAATGCGTGAAAGAAACGTGTTCAAAAACTGATTTGTCAAACGTTCTCCAAACTCAAAACGTTAGTAGTCAACTAAATCGAGACACATGGGTTACAGTGAGTTACATCAAATCAAGGCAAGATGGGAGAAACTGGGGGGGGGGGGGGGGGGGGGTCTGGGACAGGTGGTGGGGTGGGGATACAGGATGCTCCTCATGCCTTTAGCCTTACCCGACTTTGGGACTAACGGTAGCAACGGACATGAGAGAAGGACATAAACAAAAACAAAGGAATTATGACACTTCAGAGGATAGGGGAAGAGACGAGGAACAGAGAGAAGAGTTGCTGTAATGGAAAGGAATAACTGAGGACCTTTTTGGATGGCCTCTGTGTTACTGTACACCATGTTAAAAGCGTAAATGATGTCTTTTCATGAGACTTCATGAAATGTGCCCTTCTTTCTTTTGAATGACACTATAAATATTAGCCTTAGGTTTAATTGTGTTACATACACTCTGAGGCTGCATGGTCTCATTCTGAGGGACTGACTATTGGCATTTTGGAAAGTTCCAAATGGACAAAGCTATTAGCAGTTAAAGGACAACTTTAGTTTTTTTGAACAAGGGTTCATATTTTAGATTGTAATCAGAGAAAAGAGAAGATGAGTGTTAAAATGTTTTCATTTAACGCTTTCTATCGTTTTAGCCATTTTAGTAATTAGATTTCAATGGTTGGGGGCATGCGTACAAGTGGCTAAATATGTCTTTTTAGACACAATAAGACATAATGTCTTTGTTATTTTTTACACCAGCCCACATAAGTCACATCTGCCCATGAAAGATTGCGGTGCATCTTGGGAATAGGCTTATTGTGTCTAAAAATACATATTTAGCCACTTGCATGCATGCCCCCAACCTGGGGGCATGCATGCAAATCAAAATCGTTAAAATCTCTAAAACGATAAAAAGAAGTAAATGAAAACATTTTAACACTCATCTTTTCTTTTCTGTAATGACTATCTAAAATAAACAAAGTTGTCCTTTAAAAACAACCAATGACCAGAAAGAAAAGTCGAATAGGACAGTGAACCTCAAAAAGAGAGAGAAAGTAAAAAGGAGAGAAGAGAGGGAGACAGGACTGGAGAGAGAGAGACACGCAGTCCCACATTGATAAAGAACCAAGGTTAGGGGTCAAGTTCACTTTGGAAGAAATCATAAATCACAATTCATTCCAAATTCATTACCATGAGTGTCTAAAAACTCTAAATGAATCTTTGTCATAACAAAATATATACTATTGAAAACTTTAAACTCTTCAAAATCTATAACCAATCCACTTGCTGAGTGGCCTTGATTGAACCAAGCTTGGATTTAAAACACCAACAAAACACAACCCCCTCGCCAACCACCATGACCCCCCCACCCCCCACTCCAACAAATCAGGGCACTCGTCTAACTGCAGGCCCCCGGGGCCACGGAATCGAACGTGGTTCTAATTTCCTGTGGCTCAGTGTACATGTGTGTCATTGCTCAGATATTCAATAAAAACCGCCCTCCCTTTCTTTGGGTCAGACGTAGTGTCAGTGTTTCTGTCTCTGTATTGAGCTGAGCAAACTTTCGAAGAGTAAAGGGAGCAGCCCACGCCCTGCCAATAGTCAGGGGAAAAGCTAGGTGGAGAAAGATTCATACAGTACATACTTATGGATGTCCCTGCATTCTTTGGCATCATCCTTGAAGGGAGTTTATAAAACAGAAAGCCCCCACTATTAGCCCAGAATTGTTATAGAGCTTTAAAAGGGGAAAAAGCCCGCGGGAGGTAGAAACGCTGCATGTTAACCATTAGCTAGTAACAACAGCCAAGCTACAGTAGTTTTCTACGGGCAGGGTGACAGGGGCTGACTGAGGACAGTAGGGGGGCTGATTGTCTCACAGCCATCTCATTCTTAACATGAATTATGACATCCACCTTAGTATTTGAGTCTAAATTATGCTTCATCCCCTTGTAATGACTAATATATACATTTGATATCTTTTAGTTATGTCATACCTTAAGCATTATTGTGGATTTATTTACTGAAATCAAACTTCTGACAACTACTGCTTTTAGATAAAATACTGTAGGGACGAGACAATTGTGGTGAATATTGTTTTCCATGTTAAAAGATACAATCAAAATATTGAATTTATGCCAAGATGTTGTCGGTATCGTGGCAATTAATTTGTTGTATTGTCAATCAAAATATATCTCCCATACTCTATATCAGTGGTTCTCAAAGCGGATTCCAGGGACTCTGTGGGTTCCTTTAGGGCGGTCTAAATTGACCCATACAAGTATGTAACTCTGGCAGTGTACAAATGGAACCAAATGAACCCTAACAGGTCCATTTGGTTCCATTTGTACACTGTCAGAGTGAGACCATGAAATGTGAAAGTTTGAGAAACACTGCTCTACAGTATATGGCACTGGGAATTGGAGCAGCCCAGAGCATACAGTATCTTACCTCTGGGAACGAGCTCCGATGCTGAAGCCCATGTAGCCCTCTTGCGGCAGTGAGTCGTCCCCCAGCTCACGCAGGTCCTGGGGGGCAAGGTACTTGTCTGTGTCCCCCGTCATGGCATCCTCACCTGGAGGTTCACATTCACAACACACACACACAAACACACGCACACACACATGAACACACACACAAACGCACACACACACACACACACACACACACACACACACACACACGCACAAGAGTATTAGACCAGCCACAAACACACGCACACAACACCTGTTTGTATCTGTCCATCACCCCTACACGCACACATGCACACACACAGGTCTCCCTCTCTCTTTGATTTCTCACCACTCCAGCTCTTTCTCATTTGCTCATGCTCTGTCCGTCCATTTGTGACCAACTTCCCCTCAGACATTTCACGTTGTTCTCTCATCTCCCTTGTTTGAGCTCAGCGACAACAGGTTGAACAGACTGACTGGCTCTTCAATTCTCCCTCTCTCTCTCTTTCTGTCTCTCTCTCTCTCTGCTGTAGAGTAGACAAATCAATGACTCTCGGGGCCTAGAGGCTCTTTTCCACACACACACACACACACACACACACACACACACACACACACACACACACACACACACACACACACACACACACACACACACACACACACACACACACACACACACACACACACACACATACACTAAAGTCTAATCTTTGTCACTGTGTCTCTCAACAGTGTCAGGAACTGACTGGCAATGTTGGTTGGCTCCTGTTCCTGGAGCCACATGTTGCTGCTCTCACATGTAGATAATGTTGCACTTTTTGATTCATTTAATTAAGCATTAAGCCTTATAGGATGTAAGTGGCTTCAGAGAGTTACTTACCAACAAAATTCTACACAATACACAGCGGTTTACATTCAAAATAGTGTTCCATGTAATACCATATTTAATATATATGTCATCTGTAATAATACCTACTTTAGCTACAGTATATGTGCATTGAAAACATAGCATTAATGTACCGTATCTGTTGCTGTGTTCTACTTCTAAATGTATATTCTTTTAAACAAAACCCCACCGGTAAGGTGGCTTCTACATAACATTTAAGTGCCCATAGTTTAGTTGAATCAATCAAAACTGCCTTGTTCTTAAAAGAATAACTCTTAAAAGTGATGTTCTTGAAACTTACTCGACACGTGTAGTAAATCCAGGAAAAATGTTAAAGAAAAGAAAATGCTCACACAAAATTCCCAGTGACGGCAGCAATGCCTAACCTTTTTCAACCCCTTAGTATAAGTAAAAAACAAAGTTAAAAAAGAGTGGTTAAAATAATCCAAATACCACACAACAGTGCTGTAGGCCTACTGTAACAGTGTCACACATTCTCTCTTCAGAGGTAAAGACCCTATGTTACTGTTGAACCAGCAAACATGCAGGCTTGAAAGAGAAAAGAAGAAAAGTGTGTGTGTGTGTGTGTGTGTGTGTGTGTGTGTGTGGGGGGGGGGGGGGGGGTGTAAGAGCAAGTGCATGCGGGCGGAGAGAGAGAGAGAGAGAGGAGAGAATGAAAGAAAAGAAATGCATTCCATTGACCACAAAGCAAAGACACCCCCCCACACACACACACACACACACCAACACTACAGCCGCCACCTCCCACTCCTCTACCAACCCCTGTCCCCTCAACTCCTGCTGCTACCGACCCTCCCCCTACTCTCTCTCTCTCTGTCTCACACACACACACACACACACACACACACACACACACACACACACACACACACACACACACACACACACACACACACACACACACACACACACACACACACACACACACACACAAACTTACAGATCCCATCTGGCAGCATTCCAAGCCAAGAGTTTCCATTCAGAACCGAAGCTCTCTCTCTCTCTCTCTCTCTCTCTCTCTCTCTCTCTCTCTCTCTCTCTCTCTCATCGTAATCCCTTCCTCATCTCTGCTGGAGCTGAACTGAACCGCGAGCAACAGAACTTAAAACTCACCTCCTCTCGTGCAACACTTCATCCGTGGTCTCTCTCTCGCGCTCGCTCGCTCGCTCTCTTGCCTCTAATAAAACGTGAACTTTCTCCCTTGGTCTGTAAAGGCTCTCGCTCAATCTGTCTGTCAAAACACCCTCAGCGAGTGTCTCCCTTTCTCCCCCTTCAATCCACTCGTGCCGTCGAAACTCTCTCGCTCTCCCTTTTACTCTTTCCCACATGCAACTCACACAGGATCACTCACTCTCTCTTTCTCATACGCTGTCACTCTCACTCCCGTCCCGTGCACTCCCTCACACTCATGGATTCTCTCACACTCACGTGCACGCACACTCACTCTCTCACATGCATGAACTCTGTGTCTCTGTCCATTACGCTCATTGTCAGCGGCTCGCCCTCTCTAGATCTACTATTTCCAGTGTGCAATAGCAGAAACTCCCTACTCCCCACCCCAATATGTACAATTAACCAGTGGTTCCCAAACCTTTTAGCTCGAGACCAATAAGAGAAACTCGATAGTCTCCCCAGGAGCCCAACTAGTGAAAAATAGACAATCTACAAGCTCACAATGCGTTGCGAATTTGCGATACAGTGTGGTACAAGTGTTTTGACTGTACTTGTGCTGTTTTACACTTCTAATAAAATATTGAATCAATCAATCAATCACACCCCACCACAACATGCCCACTGTCACTACACTCTCTCTCTTTTTGTCCATGCTAACAGTCAACCAAACAGATCAACTTTCTCCAGCCTAGGCTTTCTGCTCTAACTTCGGTTTATACAATGTGCTTCTCCACTGGTTCTCAAACTCTTTCATGTCAAGGACCTCCATGTGTTTTGCCATGGACCCCCATCTGAAAATGTTTTGTGCCAGGGGGACCTCCAGAAGAGATGTGAAATTATTCCAAATGTTCCCAACATTTTAGAGATACAAAAATAAAAAATAGAAAATAAAAAATCTATAGAAAATAGCAGATGCTGCTATCTTTGAATAGGAAATGTATGGATAAAGTGGTTAAAATGTATTGTGATGCTGTATTAACACATTTTGCTGGCTCCCCCCGGTATCCCATTTTGAGAACCAGTGTTCTAGACCTGGCTGTCCATTTAGCTGCCTATAGGTCTTTCCTTTCAATCTCAGTGTCTATTTGACCTCTAACCTTACTGTCTGTGTGTCTGTAAATGCTCAGCTGTCCACCTGTCCACCACAAATCTTTTTCAGCAAATGTATTCTCTATCTGTATCCACAGCCGTCTAACGCGCCCCGGTTCTATGGATCTGTCCTGCTTGTATCCTGCATTGATACACACAGCCTTTCCAAAACCCTCCAGTAGAGGACAGTGGTGAGGCAATAGTGCAACAACAGACTTGTGTACATTATTGGCTATAGTGGCGTAAAAAGTACTCTTTGACTTAAGTAAGAGGCATTACCACAAATGTATAACTCTGTGAACTCTGATTTTCTTTTTTCTTTTTTCTTTTTTTTTTTGTAATAGTACAAAAGTATTGGCATCAAAGTACCAAAAGTACTAATTATTTTCCAAATGTGTCAACATGTTAAGTACTGCACTCAAGTAAATGTAGGACTACTTAGTTACTGCTAATGCCACAGGTTATTATAACCCGCCTTGGACTGCTGGCATGGAAATTAAGACTTAAACATTATAGTGTTTAACACTGTTTGAGGCCTGGTATCAATAAAACATAATTCAAGACATTTCACAAACTTTTATAGGACCTGCCGACGCCCTGTGGTATGTATGTAAAAGTCGTTAATAAGCTGGCATGTGTCCCTTTTAACCGTTTTGTTGAATTTGCAAGCAAAACAGAGCTCACTGAACCACTGGTGTTCAATCTAGTCAATACATGCGTTGCATGGACTGAAGGCGTTTGGCAGTGCATTCAAAGTAGCAGGTGGCCTGCTTATTGCCATGCTGCTGCTGCAATATGAAGTAGAAGTGTCAGACTATATTTAGTGCAGCAGTACACAAAACCCTTTTGGCACATGGCTTATACTCCCCCCCCCCCAACACAAACGTACAAACACACACACTTGTACATGCACACATCTCTTCCCCAGTAAATAGTTGCGACCGTCAGGTCGCAGTTACTATCAAAACCTCCACTGGCTGTCAGTCTGTCACGTCATGTCACGTAACACTTTTCCCCTACTCATATCTCCGCCACCGTTGCCCCTATCCATGCCAAACTTTGCACACACACTCCTTGGCTGCCAAACCACAACCTCCACACTCATTTCTCACATGGCCCTCTTCTAGCGCCACCATTAGGCTGATTTTTGCTAAACACATTTTTGGACACTGCTCCCACAGATTTTGCCCTAAAATCACGCAAAGCGGTACACAGTATGTCTAGACTCTAGAGTCTAGTCATGAACATGGATCTGTCCCAATTAGCGTCATCAGGCCGGTTTCCTATTTGTGTATGTGTGACCTGACGGTCGCATATCTCCCGATTAGGGAGTCTTACTGGTAAATATTACGTATACTTTGATTCATGCTACGATTTGTGTATTTGTTACTTTTAACTTTTCTGGACTTGTAAAATGGTTGGTGGAACCCAAGAAAATTTGAAATTGTTCCTACAACAAGATGATGATTATATAGTACTAATAAGACACTTAAGGGCGACAAGCGACCTCGCCCTAAAGGGCTGTCTCGCCCTAAAGGCCGATGTGGCCTCCATATATGGGCATTCCCATATGAAGTCCTGTTAGATATGGGCTTAATACTGATCAGGGAACTCCATATATGGTCATAAAAGGGATTCTGTCAGTGTGGTTCACAGTGACATCACAGTGGTGTCAGAGCGTGATGTCAGAGCGGCAAACCCATATAGACCGTAAAAAAGTGTTCACGTCCAGACAGACGAAGTCAGTATGTGTTGTTTCACATACTAGTGTTCTCACACTCCAAGTGTTACATTATTTTGTATCAACTCAGGTCTATTTTAGTCTACTTTACAAGCCTGAAAATAGTTAGGAGAGCCAAGAATAGCTTGTAAAGGAACACTTTATAGTCTAGATAATGACTGTTTGTGTTGTTAAGAGATGTCAAATGTTACTTTTTTTCCACCTGGAATGTATGTGTATGTCTGTGTGTCTGTGTGTGTGTGTGCGTGCGTGCGTGCGTGCGTGCGTGCGTGCGTGTTTATCTATGCATTTAAGCATGGGGTGTGCTCGTTAAATCCATCCAATACAATTAAAGATACACACGACACTCAATCCAGTGTTGACAACACCACACAAAACGATAACATGTACTGTACGGAGCAGCACTAAGCACCCATACACATGCGTAGCACCCCCAAACACACAAGCAGCTTGTATCAGCCTTGGTTATCACTGCACACTTGATTAGCGCTAGTGTAGTTAGTCAAAACCGCGGTTTAAGACTTACAAGAGTAGCTGATGCTGATGTTCCCCACATCCATGTCTGTTCAAACACAAAGGCTGTTATGTTAAAAGACCCGAGGACCATTATACAGATGTCTTCTAAATCAATAGTCCTGATATTTTCTAGATTTTTCAGAAACATTTCAAAAATAGTAGATAACTGCTATTTTTTAATAGCCAACGCTAAAGTCTGTCTGTCTGTCTGTCTGTCTGTCTGTCTGTCTGTCTGTCTGTCTGTCTGTCTGTCTGTCTGTCTATGTTATTCTTCTACTTTCCATCTCCTACCCTCCCTCCTTCTCATTAACTGTGAGAAAATTAAGTTCAACCCAAATGCTGAACGCTTTAGAGACACTCAAAGAGAAAGGGCACTAAGTACACACACGCAGACACACACACAAACGCAGACACACGCAGACGCAGACACACACACGCAAACACACACACTCGCACGCGCACGCACACGCACACACACACACACACACACACACACACACACACACACACACACACACACACACACACACGCACGCACACACAGCTGATGCTATGTTTGCCCAAAATGCGTGGCACTACAAGCATGTGTGTGCAGGAGTGCGTGTGTGAAGAGTCTGAAAGAGCGAATGAATAGAAATGTGTTACACACTCGGCAATACCATACGCAGACGGTAACCACGGCAACCAGAACAAATGCATATTCCACGCACTGTCTGTCTCCCCATACACCGTCTCCCTGGGCTTCCCTACTGTCTTTGTCTCCTATGTTGTCTCACTCTCATCTCATTGTCCGTCTCTCTCATACCGTCTTCATCTCAGCTTTCCTACTCCATGACATCAGGGGTGTCGCACCAAATTCTGGGCCCTGGGTACAAGGATTCACTGCGGGCCCCCCATGAATGTTCATCATAGGGGGAGGGGGTTTAACCAATTTAGACTGGGAACGCATTATTTTGTGCTTTAACTTTTGAAAAATAGCAGATATACCGGTACAAGCTCACATCGCGGCGCTTGTAGATCTGCTATTTCTGAAAAATCTATGTTTCTATATCAGTGGTTCTCAAACCTTTTCATGTGAAGGACCCCCAAAATGATATGTATTTGGCCACAGACCCCCATCTCAAAATATTTGGTTCCAGGGACCCCCCAGAAGCAAAATTTGAGTTACAAATGTTCGCTTAAAAAATACATAGGCTACGGTATATTCAAAGATTTTCACACATTTTCACGACTTTTCAAAAATAGCAGATCTACAAGCATGTGAGCTTGTAGATCTGCCATTTTTCAATATCTAAAGTATAAAATAATTAAGGCCCTTGGGCCTAGTAACTCAGTCCCACTTTTCCCCCCCTTGTGACGCCCCTGCATGACATAGCCTATTTTGGAGACTAGGAAGGGATGAATACTGTGTTGACAGTGAACACTCCAATCAACAGAAACCCAGGGTGAAAGCAGCTCTTCCGGAGCCAAAGGGAGGAGGAGTATTGCATGACATGCAGCTGGGGGACTGGGTGGTGGTTGAAGAACCAGAAGAGGAAAAGAGGAAAGAAAAGCTACAAGAAAGAAAGCTGCGTTTGGTGGAAGCAGCTTTCCTACTGTCTGTCTACACCAGTGATTCTCAACCCGTGGGTCGGAAGCCCCAAGGGGGTCCCCACATGATTTGGGTAGGGGGGTCCCCAGATGACAGTGAAGTGACAATTTAAGGTCTCATCATGACATGCTGTTTTTTACAAAAGATAAACGTCTTTATCATGGTCCTTCAAATGAGTATTAAAAGGTTTTAACTGAAAAATCCACTCCAGCGAGCTATGGCAGTTTTTTTCTGCCTTTTCAATTGCTATAAAAAAAAAAGCATTGCCTGCGGGTGTCGCTGTTGGAGGATTATTATTCAGAAAACCCCAGACCAAATTTCAAATATTGTGGGGTCGCCAGTTCAAAATAAAATATGATTGTTTTGGGAAAGGTTGAGAACCACTGGTCTACACTAAAGTATCTCTCTCTGCTATCCTACTAGTGTCCCTCTCAACTTTCTCAATCATCAGTCTCAATAACAGAATTACTCTCCTGATTTTGCATCAAATAAAAGCTGTGGTTACAGGGTTAGTACATTTTTTAAATAAAACAACTGAAGAGAGAAAGAGAAATGAGAAAAGAGAGGATGATGCATATACTGTACAAAAAAACAAGCGTAAAAGAAGGAAGGTATGATTGAAGGAAACGAAAAAGATGATGAAAAGTTTAAAAATACCTTCTTCCACATCAGAGAAATAGTCCTCCAAGAGCATTTCAGGGACATTGGTTCTACGGACTGTGCCAGGATGGAAGAGAGGAAAATAAAAGATGGAGGAAAATCATAAACCTTGAGAAATCAAGATCAAATCATAATTAAAAACAATCAGGATGAGAATGAGGATGAGAGGGGTTTCATTCCAAACCAATCCAATTTCATTTAAGCCTGGTCAACTTTTTTTTAAAATTATTATTATTATTATTATGTTGATTCAAAATGAAACTCCCGTCATGTTCATGATCATAGATGAAGTTATGGAGATGGAAAAATGTTAAGTTGGGTGGTCATCTGTTGAAACCATTCAGGTAACAACATCTGGTTTCTTGACGAACAAAGGGGATGTTTGGCACTTGTGGTACCAGCGCTGGGACCAGAATGTTTGTGATGCTTGGGATGAAGCGGAGAAGGTAGAAGCTTGTAAAAAACTGGTCCCCAGTCAGCCTGTGAGTTGATTTTACACACTTAAAACTACAGTACTCACTCCTTGAGCATAAGACCTTAGACCGTGATGGGTGCTGAGGTCCTGCAGTTTGTGCTCTTTAAAATGTAGCGTTTCAGATGATCAATAAAAAGCAATAAAATAACCGATTACCGTAAGCAGGTGGGTGACGGTGGAATAATTTACCTTCGTCGTCGGACATGTCCAGAACTTCATTCATAGTCTCTGGAACGTTCATCCTGTGCTTCTCAGTCACAGACTGTCAAAAGGAGAGAAATTATGCTTTAGACCAGTGGTTCTCAACCTGTGGGTCGGGACCCCCAGGGGGGTCTCCAAATTATTTTGGGGGGTCCCCAGATGATTAACTTAATGTGCAACATTGTTTTCTCACTCAAGAGTAATCAAACCACCGTAACGTTTGAGTGTATAGAGGGTATATGCACATTTCTAAAATGAATTTCTAAGGACTTTTTAATACTTCTAAAAAGACAAATTAAACATTGGCCAAATTGTCAAATAATAGAGGCAGACATTGTGGAAATAGCCGATCTACATGCTCACAACGCCTCGCAACGCGAGGCGTTGTGAGCATGAAGATCTGCTATTTTCACAGTAGAACCGTGTTATACAAAATGTAATGCCTCAACTCTTACTGCTCGTTAGGGTGGGGGTCCCCAGTTAAAATATGATTATTTTGGGGGTCGCGGCCTGAAAAGGTTGAGAACCACTGCTTTAGACCAGTGATACTCAAACTCTGAAGGCGGGTCACAGCTCATCACAAACAACATGCTGGGGTTCCAGCGCCTCACAGTGCCAGTGAACTCACCGTGGTCGTCAGAGTCTCCTCTGTCACCACCTTCAGAGTGTCCACAACAGAGATGTAGCCCAGCCTCCTGGCGATGGACAGCGCACTGTTACCGTTCTACACAAAGGAAAAACACCAGCGTTAGTCGTTAGCCACGGTCATTATTTGAGACCTTGTATGCTTTCCCTGTGTGCGGACATAAATTAATTGTTAAACTGCGTGCGTGAGTGTACTAACAGTGGTGAGTTCATTGGGATTGGCTCCATTCTGCAGCAGTAGGTTGATGATGTGAGTGTGTCCCTGTTGTGCCGCCTGGTGGAGAGGAGTGTAACCGTTCTGTAGAGAGAGACAGAGACAGAGACAGAGAGAGAGAGAGAGAGAGAGAGAGAGAGAGAGAGAGAGAGAGAGAGAGAGAGAGAGAGAGAGAGAGAGAGTTAAACAGAGGGAATGATTGAGTCATAATGAGAGAAAGGTTTGGAAAGATTGTAAAGTCCTCCTCCAGACACGTTTAAAAGTATGTAAAAATAAACATGGTTTTCCAACATAAAAATTAAAAAAGAAACTCTGTAAAGCAAATATACTCTTTTTCCCTATTGAAAAAGTCTCGATCTATGGATATTTAAATATTCTAATTGTTGCAATCGAAGGTCACAGTGATCTCAATGTATGGGCATAAAAGGGATGTACCATATACAGTACAAGGATCTCCATATATGGGTAACTGATCCGATATACATCACTGGTCAGATGTTGCCCTGAGGCGTCTTACTGCAACTCAAAGCAAATTGGTTTTGGGTTTCAGCAAGTGGCTAATTTGCATATTCCACAGATGACAGAGGAGTGGTGACATCACACAGCTCAGATCTGGAGGAAGCAAAGAGAAGCTGGTGGCGAGTTCTACACATCCAACAATCCCCGCCCGGTAAAGCCGGATGCAACACGGTGGATTCGAACCCACAAGCTGCGTGGTGGTGGGCAGAGACGTTACCACTGCACCACCGAGCAGCACATAGCAACATCAATGTTTCAAAGGTTTTTTTTTTCTTTTCTTTTTGAAAAACTAGGTGAGGATTTAGAATCGGCCTTAGGTCTAAATGGGTTTGTGGCTCCTACAGGTCATGGAGATGGACATGGTCCGGCACTGAGACGAATAGCATGTGTCATGTGTCATGTGTGTCCTGCCACTGACACGTTCTCGTCCACACGCTCCCTAACAAACCAATCGGTAGGGGTCAGCAGCAGTGACAAGAGGACTACAGTACAAGGGGAAATTGGGAATTGGAATAAAAAAGTAAAAAGTAAAAGAAAACAAACAGTTTTTTGTGTGGAGGGGGGAGAAAATGAATATGACACAGAAAATGCAACCGCAAACAATGTGTAACTGTAAAACAACTAGTCATTTTAAACATATACATAAAGTGCACTAAACATTCATCAAAATATTAATGCGAACAACCTCATAAACATGTGCACATGATCACAAACTTCACCATACGCACGCACACACGCACGCATGTGACAGTTAGTTACCTTGGTCTTGGCGTTGACCTTTGCCTGGTTTTGGAGCAGGAAGTTGACCATCTTGATGTTGCCATAGTGAGAGGCCACGTGAAGAGGAGTGTAACCCAACTGAGGAGAGAGGTGTATGACACCATCAAAGACACGTGACAAGCACTACTTCCCCCCTTCTATCCCCTCTGCAACGGTTTACAAGGGCAACATCCTGTAAATTCTCTGAATTTATGTGACATGTTGAGCAATACTCCTGGTCATGCCTTGCCCTTGATTGTGTAAAATAGAAATGGGGAGCCAGGCTTGCCTAAACCAGGGCACTTGGACAGGGCCTTATCACAACCTTAGTTATGATACTAGTTGAGTGCAAATATTATTGTAATGAGGATGTATGCATCCACTATCCTATGTATGTGTCATTGTGTTACTATCCACACATTTGTGGTCTAGGTGGATTTGTTCTTTATATCCACCTGTTTCCGCAGGAATTTACTGTAGAATTATGGGTGGGACACATCCGGTAAGCATGTAGAAAACAGCTGACATACAAGCTCACGTCGTGTCGCAGATGCGACCGTTGTGAGCTTGTAGATCGGCTGGGCTGCCCATGCCGGAACCGCCGCCCACCTGCTGTGCAATGCACGATGGGACATCGGAAACTTGTGGATAAAAACTAAAATATGTCTATTCCTATCTCTGTTGTGCTGCTTTGTCTTTGTGAGGGAATTACGAAGACAAATGACATGTATGTGAGAAAATACTGATACTGCATGGAGTTAGTGCTGTGACTTGCTGTAGGTACCTTAGTCTCAGGGTCCACCGCGGCCCCCTGGTTCACCAAGACCTCAGCAACGTTTATTTTATCCTCCTGGGCAGCCAGGTGGAGCGGAGTCAGACCAGACTGGGGAGAAGAGACAGCGAGGTAAATGAAGACATCGTATTGTCCATGTTAATAGCAGCATCTCAAGAGTATCCACATGATCCTCCATCACAACACGCATCAAGAACTTGCGACATAGTGCAAAGTAGGCAACACGCGGACAAAAGGAAGTGGCCTCCCTCCATGTACCTTATTGGCGAGGTCGATACTGGCGTCTCTAGCTAGCAGCAGGGTCACGATGTCCACGTTGCCGTCCTGGGAGGCCAAGTGTAGTGGGGTGATGCCCTGACGCGTCACTCCATTGGTGGACGCGCCGTACTCCAGCAAGGTGGTGGCTATCTCCATCTGGTTCTTCTTAGCCGCGATGTGCAGCGGTGTGTAGCCATTCTAGAGAGAGAGAGAGAGACAGACTTTGGGTTTGCTTGTGCTCATTATTTAGTTAGTCTATTTCTATTTATTTTGTGCTTTTTTTCCCCCTTTGTGCTCTTCAGTTTTCTTTCTTTCTTCTCTCTTTTCTGTGTTTTTTGTGAAATAACCCTGGGATGTGTCATTCTTATCTTAATAATATTGATATTGTATTCAGCATTAAAACAAAACAGGGTTGCTGTTGTCTCTGGTCTTTGTACACTTGTACAGCGTCAGACTACACTGACATGACAGAGAGGGAAGGCTGTTGATCTACTAACTAATACATGAGGAAAGCTGGACAGTTGCTTTTTGTTTAGTATTCCACTGCGGGCTGAGTGTACAGTATAATAAAACGCCCTTTGTTTTCCTTTGTATTCCAGTTGGCGTGTTCCTCTGACTGCTCAGTAGGACTACCCCAGGCTTCAGGCAGTACGGTTGTTGCAGAGTGTTTGCTGTCTGTCTGGAGCGGCTGTTATTGCCGCCGCGGCCTCAGCTTGCTGAACATGCCAACAGGAAGTGGTCGTGCTCATCGCTTCCAGCGCGCTTTCTTAACGGACAGGCGGCCGGCTGCCAGCTATGATGTCACAGAGGAGGCATCCTGACGGGCCAATCGCAGAGCGTCACGCCACCCACCCATATTACGGCCCCCGGTGTGTGTGTGTGTGTATGTGTGTGTGTGTGTGTGTGTGTGTGTGTGTGTGTGTGTGTGTGTGTGTGTGTGTGTGTGTGTGTGTGTGTGTGTGTGTGTGAGGAGGGTGTTGGTGCGTGTGTAAAATTGCCTGTCATGAAGAACAAAGACTCTAACTAGGTCAGCCTGCTCTCACTCAGAAATAGACAGAGAGCGACAAGAAGAGAAAGGGATACACAAGAGAGACAGAGATGGAGAGAGAGAGAGATAGGTAGAGAGACAGACAGATATGACGTACATTCGAGGCCTCCTGCGAGGCCCTTACCTTGGCTGCAAATTTGTGTGCATTGAATTTAGCTTCCCTCAGTCAGGAGGGGAGCATATTGTCACAGCTGGGCAGAAACCTTGTATCTCCAAGTTTCAAATGCGTACGTTTATTTTCATAAAGTAAAGCCCTGCTTCACCATACAAGACTAGTGAAAAAAGCAGATCTACGAGCACACAACGCCTCGCGATGCGAGGCTTTGTGTGCTCGTAGATAGGGTATCGTCACTAGTTTAAATCATTTTTAAAATGATGAATACAAAACGAACGGTTTTGGACAAACAAGGTTTCCACCCGACAACGACGATATGTACGTTCCCGGGTTCTATGTTCCCCGGGTTCTATGTTCCTCGCTTCAAACCCCTAACACTAACCCTACCGCTAAGGTAAGCGGGGACATAGAAACCTGGGAACACACAGTAGTGATGACCCCGTCAGGGGCCTTACCTTGGCTGCGGCATGCGGGGATGCTCCCTGGTTGAGCAAAAGTAGCGCCACCTTCTGGTTATCGTAGTGCGATGCCACATGCAGTGGGGTTAGTCCGCTCTGGGCGTGCGCACGCACGAACACACACACACACACACACACACACACACACACACACACACACACACACACACACACACACACACACACACACACACACACACACACACACACACACACACACACACACACACACACACACGCAGGAAGAGGCTGTGTTACTAGGTGTTACGTACAAAAAAAATAGACGATCTACAAGCTCATTCGCGTTGTAGATCTGCCATCCTTGTGTAAGCAGAGTTGCCAGTCACTGCTGTGAATGCTTTAGCTGTGATTGGTGTCTTCAGATGCAACCCAGGGATTGTGCAAGTGTGTGTTTGTTAGAAGGAAGGCAAAGTGACAAAGTCAAAACAACTATGATCTACTAGATACGTTTAACAAAGACAGTGGCTGGGAAAATACAGTAAAAGATGAATATCCATCTGGACAGGGACCTGCTCTATACCGTAACAATAACAGATAAAGGAATAGACACAATGGTTTTCTGTAACAAAATCAACTGCAACTGGTTTCTGTTGTTGAATGATGCTATGGTGTTCGGTCATTGCACATTTTAAACCTTCGATTGCGTTGTGTGTTGCATGTATTGACGGTTATAATAGAGACAGCAGCTAAACACACTGTAACTGTAACACAGACAGTATTGCATTTGATTGCATCGTATTAAATGACAATATGTTGTATTGAGTCAAATAGCAGACCTCCAAGTCCACAACGCGTAGCGCTGCGACGCATTGTGAGCTTGGAGGTCGGCTATTTTCGGTACTTGATACCACACTGAACTAAGCATAATCAAGTCAATACTGAAGATGTGGCGTAGCGGCATGGATTTCTACACAGAGAGGGCAATCCTTTCAACATGCTGCATTCAAGTTCAGGAGAGTTTGGACAAGGCAGTTGTCTTGAATGCTGCCTTCAGGTATGGCATGGAAAGATGGCATTAGTAAAAACTGCATACATGGTCTGGAGAGGGCACTTTTTACAGACGGATAAAAGGGAAGGGGCTCAAGCCCCCTTTGATGTCTACTGTGCACGTGCCTGTGTGTGTGTGTGTGTGTGCGTCTGGGTGTGTGAGAGAGTGTGTGATACCTTGCCAGCAGCGTCAGCAGGGGCATTCTTCTGCAGAAGCAGGTTGGCCACCTCTATCTTCCCATACTTAGCAGCAACATGCAGCGGAGTGAAGCCCTTCTGTAAGCACATAAACAGAGTGCAATGGGTTCATTTATGGGGGTTGCCGATGGCCGACTGGTTATATGCGTATCGTAATATACAGGCTCTGATGTAGCCTGACTGCGAGTCCCAGGTACGATTCCTATGCCTTCCTGCTGCGTGTCACTCCCCGTCTCCATCTCCACTGTACTATCGATTAAAGGAAGAAAAGTCCCCCAAAAGAATGTGTTCTTTTATACTGTACTACTAACTAATACTAGTTATTATGCTGATAGTCCTACAGATTTTGGCCTAAATTCATACAAATTGGATACTAACTAATGACAATAATTATTTTTGCAATTAACTTCCATAAACGTATTATACACAAGGTCATGCTACTGTAATAACATACTGCTATTTTAACATACATCCACATCAAAGTCATCTGAAGGGTTAAGTCATTACAACATAGGAAGGGGGGAGGTTATTCTGCAGTCAGGGTATGATGAAAAACAGAGAGAGAGAGAGAGAGAGAGAGAGAGAGAGAGAGAGAGAGAGAGAGAGAGAGAGAGGTATATTACACCACAGATTCTTCTGTTATGAGGCAACACAGAGCGGGGACAACCTCAACGTTCTGAAACCAACTCTCACTGCCCACACACACCCCGCCGTGCGCATGAGTGGTTGTGTGTGTGTGTGTGTGTGTGTGTGTGTGTGTGTGTGTGTGTGTGTGTGTGTGTGTGTGTGTGTGTGTGTGTGTGTGTGTGTGTGTGTGTGCGCGCGCGCGCTGTGACCACATACTGTACGTTGTCCCCAGAGCCCTCAGTTCTTCCAATAACACCAGAGGCTGGTCATTAAAGAGCACATATGAGTAATAATGTAATGATACGGTTGCTGTCGGGCTGGAAACCTCACATGTCCATAACTGTTACTTTACAGCACTCAAATTCAAAAGAAGCAAAAATGTCAAGCTGAAAATGTCAAGCTCAAAACAACAAGCTCAAAACAACAGGCTCTTCAAAATCTTGAATTATTTAGCAAATCTTGGAATATAGACACTATAGACAATAGCAAACCTTTTGAACTCAAATCTTTTCTGGGGGTCCCTGGAATAATAACAACTTTGAGAAGGGGGTCTGTGGCCAAATACATATAATTTTGGGGGCCCTTGACATGGATTAGTTCATGGCATCTGCCAGCAGCTCTTAATGGGTCGATCACTGTGTTGTATTAAAACAATATAATCACGCCTGCGATGCCTCAGGAACGAGCCCGAATGGCAAGTTCCATTGGCTGCGCAGAAGTGATTATATTGACATATTGCACACCCTTGAGTGTCATATTGCGATTATACAACTGTTGCCCTTAAAACCTCAACTTCATTTCATTAAGATATTCGACAGGAATTTGTAATTTTGTAATGCCACATTTAGCTACTACTGTATGTCCCTTAACTTCACATGAAAACTGCTAGCCTAGCCACTAGCGTAGTGTGGGGAGAAGGGTGCGCTTCCGCTCTTTTGCGACCAGACCAGCTGATTTCTTTGCTTGATTATCATCACGGTCACATGATTGTTTCAACCAATCAAATTGCTTTGTCGAAAATACCAGTTGTATAAAATACCTTAGTGGTGACGTCCAGGCAGGCTCCCTGGTCCAGCAGTGCGGCGGCTACATCCTTATGTCCCTCCCTGGCGGCCAGGTGTAGAGGGGTGTAGCCAGAGCTGGTGGTGGAGTCTGGGCACGCTCCATTAGCCAGGAGCTGGAGCACGATGTCAGGCTTCCCCAGACGACTGGAGATGTGCAGCGGGGTCTGGTCATCCTGGAGAATGCAAGCACGCACACGGACACGCACACACACGCACACGCGCGCACGCACACGCACACGCACACGCACACGCACACGCACACACACACACACACACACCTTCTTTAATCAACCGAAACCAGTAATCAGGATAGCAATTGGGTGTGTTTGACTGTGTTTGAAAGAAACAGAGACATTCATGAATCCATGCACGGTAAAAGATAGAGTTCTATCTTTTACACTCTCTGAGTTGGATGAACACTCTGGATGTTGAAGCATTCATCTAGGAGTTACTCTATGGAGACCATGGTGTAACTTCTAGACGAAGGTTTCAGAATACCATCATTATTTATCACACTGGATTTTCATATTCTGCACTGAAGAAATCGTTTCACTTTGAAATCCTTTCACTTTTGAAGTCTTGCCGAGCTGTCATTTAAAACCCCTTTGTTACAAACCCTTTCATTAACCTGTTCAATACCTTCACTAAATGTGCTGCAAAAAAACCCTAAACATTCTCTGATGGGATAATAAGTGGGTCGGACATTGTTTGATCTTTCTTCACCTACACATCTTTAGGCCTTGAGAAGAATGTGGCTACATCTTCACTTTGTTTTGCAAGCAAAAACAACAACAGTGATTTGTATTTGATCACTTAAACCCTATATATATTTCGTTGTCTGGGGTCCCCCAGAGGTCTATACTCAGTCCACTCCTTTTTTCCCCTCTACACCAAATCTCTTGCCTTGAAAATAGCAGATCTAAAAAGTCACAACGCGTCACGTTGCGATGTGGTATGCGCTTGTAGATCTGGAATTTTCAGTAGTTACGCTATGGGTTCAAGTGGTCAAAAAAGAGTGCCAAAAAGTAGATTTTGCTATACTGTAGTAAGGTTATGTGACATGCATGTTGTGCTGTTGTGGGTGGCAGTTTGATGACAGCCTCCCTGTTTGTTTCTACAGGGCATAAACCAAGGCATGAATATAAGAATTACGGCACTAATAACAGAGTCATTAGACACGTGTCCTGGCACACTCACTCCCCCACGAACAAACACACCCCAACATACAAGATGCATGCACCCAAACACTAAGTCTATGATTACTGTGTCACACACACAAACGCACGCACGCACACACGCACACACACATGCACACACATACACATACACAAACACACACGCAGGCTTCGTACCTTGGCTTTGGCGTCTACTCGGGCTCCATTCTGGACCAGGTATCGAACCACCTCCGACTGTCCTGCTCTGGCAGCCATGTGGAGCGCTGTCTCTCCACGCTAACACACACACGCACACGCACACGCACACACACACACACACACACACACACACACACACACACACACACACACACACACACACACAGATGTTAGAAAATGCGAATTAATGAATGAACCCACCAACTCACTAACTTTCTGTCAAGACTTTCTGGCTTCTGTCCTTCCTTTGGCCATGTCCAAAAGTTATGCTAATTCTAAACCCAAGACAGCCATGACCTTACATATACTCACTGCCTCTTTCTGTCTCTCTCTCTGTCCCTGATGTGCCTATGAGCTGATGTGAGTAGTCAGACAGACAGACAGACAGACAGACAGATAGACAGACAGACAGAGAGACAGAAGGGGAGACAGACAGAAAGAGAGAGAGCTAGAGACAGACAGAGGGACCCCCCTGGCTCCCCCTACTCTGCCCTGCTCACCATAATGACGCGCCTAATACCCTGTTTCTACGGTAACGTGGCCACAGACACCGTGTGGGCGACTGAGCGGTTAGGGTTGAACAACTGTATGTCATGCACTCTCTCTCTCTCTCTCTCTCTCTCTCTCTCTCTCTCTCTCTCTCTCTCTCTCTCTCTCTCTCTGTCTCTCTCTCTCTGTCTGTCTCTCTCTCTCTCTCTGTCTCTCTCTCCCTCTCTCTGTCTATCTCTCTCGCTCTCTCTCTCTGTCTCTCTCTCTCTGTCTCTCTCTCTCTGTCCGTCTCTCTCTGTCCCTCTCTCTCTCCCCCTCCTTTCCCTCCATCACATACATACTCCAGTTGTGCTAACTCTTGCTCTCCCCTTTTTTCCTCTCTCTCTCTCCCTCTTTCTCTCCTTTCTCCACCCTCTCTTTTCTCTCTCCCTCCCTTTTTTCCTTTACCCCCCCCCCCCCCCTCCTTTTCCTTCTCTCTGTGGTATGGAGTGTTACGCTAACAGACTGATTGGACTGTGGGCGCGCGGTGACAGGCTAACGTGCCTGTAAGACTAGGATGCCATGGGCATCCACGTTGTTCTGGACGTCAGCATGCGGTGACTGCAGCACTGCCGCGGTCTCGTCTATGCCCCTCCCCCTCCTCCTCTCTCTACACATGTGCACAGTAGAATACTGAGTGGAGAGCTGAAGCAGGCCATCCATGGAGTCAATTTCATCTATGTTTGAACTAAATAAAATCAACGTTCTAGATCAGTGGTTCTCAACCTTTTCAGGCAGCGACCCCCAAAATAATCATATTTGAACTGGGGACCCCCCACACTGAAGAGCACTAAGAGTTGAGGCATTACGTTTTGTATAAAATGGTATTGTGAACCCAAGGTGTTGTGAGCAGCTATTTTCACAAGTTCTGCCTCTAATATTTGACAGTTTGGCCAATGTTTTCATTTTAGAGGTATTAAAAATTGTCACTTTAGAAATGTGCATACACTTAAACTTTATGTTGGTTTGTTTACAGTTGAGTGAGAAAACAATGTTGCACATTAAGTTAATCATCTGGGGACCTCCCAAAATAATTTGGGGACCCCCCTGGGGGATTGAGAACCACTGTTCTAGATGTACAAGCTCGGGAACAATTCGCATCGTGACACGTTCGTAGATCTTGTGATCTCATGAGCTTGTAGATCTGCTATTTTGGGTATCCTTTGTGCAACACTGCAACCCTGTACACAAGAAATTATAAAATATAGCTCAAGTGGTTTGATTTAGTAAATTATTTACACTGTAGTTCTTGATTCACTCAAGTATATCTCTCTCTCTCACGTGCGTTTCGCCGTGAGCTTCGTCAGGTGCTAAGATACAGGTGCTTTGTCATAGCACCTGACGAAGGTCACAGTGAAATGGAATGTCTCTCCCCTCTAACACGCTTTGTTCTATGCTGTACTTCAACTCTTTTTTTGGGGGGGCATTTATGGTGGGAGAGATGGGGAGTGACACGTGGCAAAGGTTGTCCGGATCGGGAATCGAACCGGCGATGCCACCAAGCATCCATACGTACAGTATGTGGCAATGCCTAAGTGGTATGCTCCTGGACCAGTAGGCCAGCGGGCGCCCCTGTACTACTTTACTTCTTTAAGTATATATTGCTTTATTTCGTGGAGAGAGCATGACATTGAGCTCAAATTGTGCGTAAAGATAAGGGAAGCAGGAAGATCCAAACAGGGCATACAGTATATATTGACAACAAAGATGTATTGGTTATTTGAAGACAGGAGAGCAGAGACGAGGGAGAAGGGGAGACTCACCACGTTGGTTGTGTTCGGCGAAGCCCCGTGATTGGTCAGCTGGCTGACGATGTTCTCGTGTCCCATGAACGCCGCCACATGGATGGGAGTCAGACCAGACTGAGAGAGAGGGGGTAGGGAGATGAAGAGGGGGAGAAAGAGAAGAAAAGATGATAAATGAAATAATACAAGTGAAATGCACACTGTCACTATAGCAAAGTATCCATATAAGCAAGGCCCTAAGCCAAGAACCCCTTAGTTGGGAGAGAGATGAAGCAGGACCCCCACAACCTGTTCATAGATTCCATATAGTTTCATCGTTTGAAAGCACAATCATCAGTGTATTTTGGATTCATGTCAATTTGTGTTTTCAGATATTTAATCACTTGAACCGTCAATACTTCATAAACTTGACCTTTCGCTCTGTACTTAGTCTGCTCTTTTTCCCCTCTACACTAAACCCCTTTGCCTAAAATAGCTTGTAGATATGCTATTTTGAAGACCCTTGCCTTAGATTGAGTCAGGACAGAGACATAATATACTGTATAGTGTATATACACATTCCAATGTCTGTTCAGTAAGCCGGTCGTTTAGCCTCGCATGGCCAGCCTGAATCTTGCAATGCTCCGTTTTTGCTACGACGAGATATGAGCCTGGAAAACATCCTTAGAATCAACAGAGCCTGGCTGCTGGAAGTCAAACCAATAAGCAAACTGGTAGAGGTTTAGATGGTGACAACAACCATAGCTTCACTTGAAGAGGTCTGTAGTTGAGGAGATGTTTAGGCTCTTCTCCTGACTCTGAGTTTGGTTCACCCTTCGCCTACTTACATCGACGAAGCTCTCAATCCAAGCAAATGTCCACTGAGCATTGCCAGAACACAATGAGCGGAACAAAATCTGTGGGCTGACTGTGCAAGAATTCCATTCCGTTCAGTGTTGCATTGGTGTGTATACGCCGTCCCGAATCTTTTTCAGCAGGAGCACGTGCACAGACATGCTTTTTTTAATTTAGCGTAGCCATTTATTTTTACACCCATTTTCTCCCAAATGTAGACATTATGCCAATTGATTCCTCCCCCACCAGGAGGGCACAGAGCCTTCGTCCTACCCCTCCCGCCCAACACTTCCCGCCCCCCAGCCCGTACAGTACGCAATTATCTACCCTCCCCGCCCGGCAATTGTGTTGGTGTAGACGCCCGACAAAGCCGGTTGCACCGCAACGGATTCGAACCCACAACCTCACAAGAATTCCATTCCTTACCACCCAACATTTTGGTAAAAGAAAAAAGTATATTGTTTTAAAATTAAAACATAAGCTTTTAGACACTTGTAGGTCCAGTTTGTGTACATGTCTAATAACTTAGGACAGGTGTCTTCAACAGGGGGTCTGCGACCCCTACTAGGGGGTCCTCAGAATTACTACAGGGGGTCCTCCAAATCATTGAGTGATAGAAAGTTTTTTTTCCTCCTTTTTTACATTAACCACTTGAACCCTAGTGTCCATAAACTGAGAACTTTAGCCAAAAATAGCAGATCTACAAGCTCACAATGCCTAGCGCTAGCTGTGAAGTATTGATGGTTCAAGTGGTTAAATATCTTAAAACACAAATTGACATGAATCCAAAATACACTGATGATTGTGCTGTCAAACAATATATGGAATCTATGAAAAGGTCGTGGGGGTCCCTGTTTCATCTCTCTCTCAACTAAGGGGTCCTTGGCCTGAAAATGTTGAAGACCCCTGACTTAGGATGTTTATCAAAAATAACTTTTGAGGTGTGTGGTCATTCTATCTGAGGACACATTTTTTCATACACTGACTGTACCATGCCTAGGAATGGGGAAAGTAGTTCAGCTGTTGTGAACATAAAAGACAGAAAACATGTTTTGTCTGTGGTTATCCTGTGCTGCGGTGCCTTGGCCAGTTCAAAGAGTTCAAAAGAAGAAAAAAGGTTCACTTCCTGGCCGCACTCCTGTAAGAGCTCATTTGAAAAGAATCTAATGAAAGAAAACGAAGATAGAGCTAACTGTGACCCTGCCAAGACACACACACACACACACACACACACACACACACACACACACACACACACACAGAGGATAACAAGCATTTAGACATAAATACACATTCACTTGCCCACAAGTGCAGACAGAGATATGGTATATACCCACAAATATGTAGAAAAGCAGAACACACAAGCATGCGCGCACACACAGACAGGCACACAGACAGGCACGCACACACACACACACACACACACACACACACACACACACACACACACACACACACACACACACACACACACACACACACACACACACACACACACACACACACACACACACACACACAAACACGCATGTTCCTACCTCTGTGACAGCTTGTATGGAGGCTCCATGTTTGAGCAGAAGCTCCATCACTTTGATTCTGTTCTTCTTACAGGCGATGTGAAGAGGAGTGAAACCATTCTATAACACAGAACAAAGACCATCTGATGAAAGATGCAAAAGAGGAAGAAAAAACGCGGTAAAGAACAGAACCAAAGTACGGAACCACAAAGGTTTGCGGCCACCACACGAGACTATATCGTGGAACTCTGGATCGGAAAATACTAGCACTGGAGGTTTTGTCTTGTCTCTCCTTTTCCTGTCTCTCTTTCTTTCAGTCTACTGCCAGCTAACCAGACAAGCATGTGAGGGAAAAGAGTTGGCTGTGGGCTTTAAAAAAGTATGTTACACTGAAACGGATACTTTTCTTTACAACTCTCTCTCTCTCTCTCTCTCTCTCTCTCTCTCTCTCTCTCTCTGTCTAGCCCCCACCCCCCTCCTCCTCCCCCCGCCCCCTCACTCACTGCCTGGGTTTTGAGGTTTCTGTCTTGGTTCTATTACTTCATTTTCCTCCCTGTGGCCTCACCCCCCCTCTTCTCTCTCTCTCTCGCTCTACTCCCAGTACTCTCAACCACACCCAGGCTGCTCCCATTACTGAGCAGAGATGGCTGTCCTCTGCCAAGCAAAAGGCAAAAAAAAAAAAAAAGAAAATCCAACAGAAATCACTTGGCCTTTGTTTGCTCCCATTTTCTTTCAGCCTCTTCTTCCTTCTATATCCATTTCTCATCTGTTTCCTATCTTTTTTCCTAGTGCCTCCCCTCTCTCTCTGTTTCTGTCTTTGCAGGCGAAAAATGCCCAAAATAGCTAAAAGAAGTGTTTTACGTACGTACATACAGTGGGGGGCTTAAGTGGTCAATTTAATTGTTTTAGTGATTTCTTCTGTGACAAGCAAAATGCTGAACTGCTGTTCAGAACCAGCCAGGTGGAGTGAATTGAGCTTTCACCGCCAAGCTTCCTTCATGCATTGCGTCAATTCACTTTTTATTTGCCGAGCTGATGATGGATGTTGGGGATATTTTGATTATCGCGATAATATTGTAAATCACAAAGACATTTTCATGTTGTCCCATCCCTACAAGCAACCTCTCGTCTTCCACCCATGCATGTCCCATGCATCAGGCGCTCTCAATCACTCCATAGCACCCCCCCCCCCCCCCCACCCCCACCACCCTTCCCTCCGTACCAGGGCCTTGGCGTTGGGGTTGGCCCGCTTGTCCACGATGACCTTGGCCACCTTGTAGTGGCCGCAGTGCGCGGCCACGTGCAGCGCTGTCAGGTAGTCGTTGGTCACGTCGTCCACGGGCACCTCGTGGTGCAGCAGCAGCTGCACGCAGTTCAGGTGGTCGCCCTGTGTGGCCATGTGGAGCGGGGACAGCCCGTTCTGGAGGGAGAGAGAGACAAAGATGCTATTCCATGACCTAGACCTAGAGCACTGATTCCTATACAGTGGGGTCGGGACCCATTTGTGGGTCGCGAGAGAACATCCCTTTATGTTTTGTTTCCTAAATCTTTTCATTATTTTTTTAATTTTTTTAAAGATTTTCATCAAAAATTCACACATCTAAATTAGAAAACAAGAAGAAGTGAAAAGAGCAGATCTGCACGCTCGCAACGCAGTGCCAAGCGACGTATTGTGTACTCATAGAGCTGCTATTTTCACTTGTTTGGGTACCGGGCAAACGTCTGGTTTCTCTTTTGGGTCTTGAGCTAAAAGGTTTGGGAACCATTGACATACATTAGAGGTCACAGAGGACTGTGGTGGATATTATATGCTGTACAACCAGTAAAATCCTTTAGCTGGATTCCCTTGGCTTTACCGTGGCTCATCAAGTGCTTCTCATTACAGACCTACAAGCTCACAACAATTGAGACACCAAGTGTACCGCCGTGGCCAGTGAGGAGGTGTTTGTATGGACAGTGTACAGGGTTCCCACACATTTTTACCAATTAATTTCCAAAAGCTTTCCAAAACTTTTCCAGAATATTTAACCCAATTTCCAGGACTATATAACAATAATTCAGCTCAATAACAGGTTGCTTACTCCTATGCGCAATGCCCAAAGACAGTGTATGCCAGTGGTTCTCAACCTTTTCAGGCCGTGACCCCCAAAATAATCATGTTTTAACTGGGGACCCGGCACCCCAACGAGCACTAAGAGTAGAGGAATTTTGCATAACACGGTTCTATTGTGAAAATAGCAGATCTACATGCTCACAACGCCTCGTGTTGCGAGGCGTTGTGAGCATGTAGATTGGCTATTTTCACAATTTCTGCCTCTAATATTTGACAATTTGGTCCATGTTTAATTTGTCATTTCAGTGGTATTAACAAAATCAATAACCAAAGAAAATGCATAGCAATTTTTTCCAGGACCTTCCAGGACCCTTGATAAATTCCAAAACTTTTCCAGTACTAGAAAAATATTTTTCTAATTTCAAAATATTTCCAGGAATTTCATGACCGTGGGAACCCTGAGTGTACAGTATATACAGTGTTTGTACTCTGTAGGCTAGAGTTCTCTCTGAATCTTCATTGTCTTTTGCTGCAAGCGAATTTGCTGAAGTTGACAAAATGTTGAAATGACACCTCCACCCACGTTGCTTCCGTTGGCCTATTTCCTTTGACTTTTCATATACTTTTGAGAATTGCTTCATTTTCACTGTGAATTATACATTGTTGTTGATGGCTACACGCACGCACGCACACACACACACACGCACACACACTATAAAGCAGTTCCCATACCTTTTAGCTCAAGAACCAAAAGAGAGATTAGACATTTGCCCGGGACCCACAACGTGTTCGCGCCACGTTGTGAGCTTGTAGAACTTCTATTTTCACTATTTCTTAAAGGTTTTGTTTTAAAATGTATGGAATTTCTTTGATTTTTCTATTATTTCTTAATGAAATGGGGGGAATGTTTTTTTTTTGGAAATGTAGGAAACAAAAAAATTAAGGGACCCATAAACAAATGGGTCCCGACCCAGTGCTTTAAAGAATGGTATATCCTGCATGGATATAAAGTAAAGAGTAGAGTAGCGAGGGAGACTGTGGAAGTGTACCTTGGTCTTGGACAATATGGGAGCTCCTCGGTCCAGCAGCATCTCCACCACCTGTTCATGTCCACTCCTGGCTCCACAGTGCAGTGGCGTCAAACCATCCTGCAGGACACAGTGGTCACACAACAGTCACTGACCAGTCCATCCATTCAGCAATTCAATTCAATTCAATTCAGCAACGTGACATAATTGAATAATATAATTATAATACTGTATATAAATATTATAAAATTAAAAAGATATATGTTGTTCAGTATATCTGACTGCTTGTATTGACTGATGAAAGATTTGCCATGTTGTGCAGTAATATAGAAAAGTGTGATGCATCACAATTCATCGTAGAATCGAATCGTTACCTGGTGAATCGTAATGGAAATGAATCGTGAGGGTGCCAATTTAGTCACATGGTGCATGTTGTCATACTTGGGGTGGGGTGGGTTTCCCACCAACTGTTATCAAAACCACGCGTCATATTCATGACATGGCCACTCCCAACTCTGTTGACAGTGGACAACCAATGTCAAACCGTTCTGTTGACAAAGCCAGAAGCTGCCTTAAAAAGTCCAAACTGGGGATACCCACTACTGTCACTGGTGAGAAGTTATTTAGCAAGACACTGCTCTGCAAACAGGTCCTTTGCCATGTGAAGGTTCTGTGTTATTTGGCACCTTCACCATTCCAAGATCATTGGTCATCCCTCTTGACCCTACTATGCATGCACGTGTGTTTGTTAGGGATGGGACGATATGAAAATGTCATATCATGATTATTGTGACAAAAGAAATCGCGATTTACGATATTACCCCGATATCAAAATCCATTATCCTGGGGCGGAACATTTGCCAAAAAATAGCCGATCTACAAGCTCACAGCGCGTCGGAGCTTGCAGATCGGCTATCTTTTGGCTTTTCGTTTTTTTTATCACAATAAACAAAAATATGGCTTATCGTCCCATCCTTAGTGTTTGTACCTTGGTCCGTGCGTCTATCTTGGCCCCTCTCTCCAGAAGGAGTCGCACCATGTTACTGTTCCCTCGTTTGGATGCTACGTGCAATGGAGTGATGTCATTCTGTGGAGAAAGAGACACACATTATTATTATTACACACACACACACACACACACACACACACACACACACACACACACACACACACACACACACACACACACACACACACACACACACACACACACACACACACACACACACACACACACACACACACACACACACACACACACACGAAAACTCTGAAAGGGGGGAAAACTCTTTGGAACAGTTTTATCAACCACATGATGTGGCAAGTGAGTGAACACATTATGGTGGTTTACTATACATAGCTACATTATGAACCATGTGCTAACCTTTATCCACAGGACAGGGACGTGCAGAGAATGTTAGAGAGGCAGGGGCTGATATCTCTAAAAAGGGCCTTTTGGTGAAAATATCGAAAATAGCAGACCTCCAAGCTCACAATGCGGCGCTGCGGCACATTGTGAACTTGGAGGTTGTCTATTTTCAAGCATAATCAAGTCAATACTGGAGATGTGGTGTAACGGCATGGATTTCTACACATTGAGGGCAATTCTTTCAACATAAGATGCTGCATTCAAGTTCAGGAGAGTTTACTTTGGACAAGGCAATTCTCTTGAATGCTCGCTTCAGGTATGGGGCATTTGCACTTCTTTCACCATAGTAAAAAACTGCATTCATAGTCTGGAGAGGGCACTTTTTACAAACAGATAAAAGGGCAGGAGCTCAAGCCCGTGTGCACGTGCCTGCCACAGGATATGATGTCACTATCCCCTGATCTAATCTATAAAGAATACATGGTCTTATGTACCTCTGCATGATTATATATATTTTCTTTTCTTTTTTTCTTTTTTTTTAAAAGTTTTTTCAGTAATATTTTTGAGTTTTAAAATGTCGGTGTCAACTTACCGAAAGGTAATCATAATATGATGTCACAAATTAAAATGTGTGTATTTGGTATTTCATGGAGGTTCTTTAAATTAAGTAGTCCTTGATTGATTGATTGATTGATTGATTGATTGATTGATTGAATACTTTATAGACAGAAGTGTAACAGCATGAGGTACAGTCAGATATTTGAGCTAAAAGGTTGACAAAAAAGTCCCGGGGACTTGTTTCAATTGTGGTACCATCCATACTATAATTAGAGAGAGAGGTCAGTCAGTCAGTAGGTCAGTCACACAATGCATTATCTATTCACTCGCTTCAGCGACTGATCTCAAATTTAACATGGCATTGGCCATTAGCATTATACACACGGTGACGGAGCCCGAATTTCATTTTTCCCAAATTCAAGCTATTTATTAGCGTTTCTTCACTCTACAGCCTGTTGTCAGGGTTACGGTCCGTTCCTCCAGGCCATGGGATCTGTAGCCCCGGGCCCACACACACACCTCTCTCACAGTTAGGAATCTCTCTCTCTCTTAGTTAGGAATCTCTCTCTCTCTCTCTCTCTCTCTCTCTCTCTCTCTCTCTCTCTCTCTCTCTCTCTCTGCATGGGTCACGCATGCAACGGGTGATGTGTGTCTCATCTTCCAATGGGTATGGAAAAATTATGTGGAGCATGCACATACAGTACATCCCCATGCTTCTATTCACCTAATTTTGCTGTTAAATTATTTGTATCCATCCATTATTTGTATCCATCATAAATATACACTCCTCCATACATTACATTACATTATGATGCTCGCACATATTCTCACGCACGCACCATGCAGTTACAGTTACTTTCCCCATAACCCACACTGCACATATTTTGCAGCACATATCTTCGAACGGGTAAGGTCTAGTGTATTAAATTCATCAAAATAGCATAAAAATGGTACAAGCATAGACAAAGTGGCATTGAATGAGGTCTCCGTCAGAGATCTGTCAATTGTCTGTCAACTGATACGTCTGGGGAAATCTGAGCGGCTGTTGATAAACGTACAATCACAACTTGTAAATTGTTAAAATAGTTTCCACACAGTTTTAGGCCCCATACTGAATTTAGATGTCATCAGGCGTATCGGTATAGGCAGAGATGGCTGATTGGATGGCTTCCCGGGACTAAAGAGGTGGTGATGTTTCTATCATAGAAGGTATGTTGTCTCTTGGATCAACATGGACTCTGCATCTCAGTGTTTGGAACGTTCATTCATTCTCTGGTCAGAGAAACATGAATCACAGTGGAGAGAGCTGGGGGCTGGGAAAATGGCTCACTGGCCCCCTCCGCAGGTGAGTTAATGAACCGACTGCTCTAACAGGAACACCATTCACTTGACTTCAGACCGTGCTGTGTTTCCTTCAGATTGGGGTCCCAGACATTAAATCCAAACGGTTGAGAATCAGAGGAATTTCAAGGACCCCCATAACTCTGAGAGTGTGCAAATGGAACCAAATGGACCCGTGAGGACCCTCAGCAGAGTTGTGGTGAGGAGGAGGAGGAGGAGGAGGTACCTACCCTGGCCTTGAAGTCCACCGCTGCTCCTCGATTAAGCAGGAGCGTCGCTACGTTTATGTTCCCGTAGTGAGACGCAATGTGGAGAGGCGTGAAACCACTCTGAGAGAGAGAGAGAGAGACAGAGACACACACACAGACTAAATCAGAAGTCGCCATCGCCAAGCTCCCTCAGCCATTGAAAGCTGGCCACCCCGTCCCCAGCATGTTGCAACGGGCCACAAGCAAAGCATAACGGGACATTAGTAGCGGGTGTGATGCAGGCAGGCAATGCGCAGCGCCTTGGCCGTGAACAGGCCTTCTTGACTAATTTGTGAATAAGACATTATCTTAACCAGTCTGATAGAGTATGTTAGTACAAAAATTAGCACAGGGGTGCAGATAGCCTTGTGGTTAAGGTACCATATATTATATAGGCATATACTGTAGGTATACCACATTGGAAAAGCACAGAGAACTGACCAGTCTTTCCAGCTCACAACACGTTGTGAGCTTGTAGATCTGCTATTCTCTGAAGCAGTTCCCTTGTCAGTTGATGTACAGATTGCTTGATATTTACATTTCAATTCATTGCAACTTGTGATTATTACAATGCAACAAGCCTCATGTGCATATCACCAACATAGCAAGCCAACTTTAGTAAACAAGCGTCTGAACCAGAGAGTCCTGACTAATAGATATTACAACTAAGAATCGCCATAGATAGAAACAACACAGACCTAATAGTGAAGAAATTAGATGAAAATAAAGAAGTTATACATATTACAGATATCAAATACATTCCAAGATCACAGTTATCCACTGTGAACTAAGGACAAGGCAAAGGTTAGGTTAATAATAATGCAAACGTTAGGGTCAATATTAATTACTGAAAACAGAAGTTGTAGCAAGAATCTATCAACACCATTACCTCTAATGTTGGACAATAGGCAGGCAGAGGGATGTGTGCTATAAGGAAAAACTGAGTGCAATTTCTTGTGGTAGCTGAATTAAGATGCTGTGAGCATTTGACAAGCTGTATACAATTATACAGTTATTATACTATATTGGAAAAGCACAGAGCAACTGACCAGATTATTTCCAGCTCATGTTGTGAGCTTGTAGATCTGCTATCTAATAATAATTACATTAAAATGGCACTGCACATGATTGTCTTGTAGCACATCCCTTTGCCCTGCTATACAGCCAAATCCTGAGAGTAAATTCTGGCACTCTCAAAGTAAAACTCAGGTTTTTTACTGCGTACATACATACAACCAGAACTTAGTCAAACAAAAGTCTGAAGGCTGTTTTCCCATTATGCAAGATGTCTTCAGTTAAGTGTAGCAAGCCACCGGATACACACAAAGCACAGTCAAAAAGCGATGCAGGGTTCAAGTGCAGGGGGAGAGGTGCGGCAGTATCAACAACAGCAAAAGCATCGGCATCTTATGCTAGCAGCTTGAGGCCTTTGGCGTGAAGTGGTGACCATGGGTGACCATGAGAGAGGAGAGGAGGAGAGAGGATGAGAAGAGAAGAGAAGAGAAGAGAAGAGAAGAGAAGAGAAGAGAAGAGAAGAGAAGAGAAGAGAAGAGAAGAGAAGAGAAGAGAAGAGAAGAGAAGAGAAGAGAAGAGATAGGGCTGTCACGATATGACAGCATGATAATTGTGTTTTTGTCGTTGATACTGTAAGTACATTTCTGTTTGGCTTTTAGGCTTTGAAGTTGCACATGGCAGATATGACACATAACCTAAATACACAAAGAAATGACTGACTTTCTACTTAAAAAATAACATTGATAGTGGAAATAGCCAATCTACAAGCTCACAACGCGTCGCATCTTGTAGATCTGCTATTTCCACTATTTCAGAAAATGTTTGAAAATGTATGAACATTTTTCAACATTCATGATTAGGACGATTATGTCAAATAATTGCGATTATGTCAAATAATTGAGATTATGTCAAATAATTGAGATTAGACGATTATGTAATAATCTTCTGAGAAGAGAAGAGAAGAGAAGAGAAGAGAAGAGAAGAGAAGAGAAGAGAAGAGAAGAGAAGTGAAGTGAAGTGGATTAAGGAGGTATACCTCTGTTGTTCTATTCACCATCATCTAGAACGGAGAGAGGGGGTGAGGGTGGGGATGGGGTGCGGGGTGGGGTGGGGTGGGGTAGGAAAGATGAAAGAGCAGAAGGAGAAGGAGGAGGAGGAGAGAATGGGGTGGTTAGTGAACCACAACAATAAAAACATCAACAATACAAACAACTGCATCACCACTATGGTTGCACCAAGCTCGGATGGGTGGTTGCAGGGAGGCAGGTGGCTTCAGATTCATGGTAATAGTGGAAGGCACAAATCTCCCAAAGCAGTAGATATACTGTATACAGTACATGTGCAGTCTGTAAACTACAGAATGGTGTCAAAGTTAGGGGAATGGTGAAAACCTGTTACATTTCGTCACTGTCGGGCAGAAACCTTGTATCTTCAAGTTTCAAATTTGTATGTTTTTTTTCCGGAAAGGAAAGCCCTGCTCCATCATACAAACTGCCGCACAAATCTAGTGAAAATAGCAGATATACAAGCGCGTTCTGTGCTTGTAGATCGGCTATTTTCACTATTTTAAATTGTTTTTAAAATGATAAATACAAAACGAACGGTTTTGGACATACAAGGTTTCCACCCGACAACAACGATTTTCACCTCTGCCCGCCCCCAAAACCCTCTCGCCATCAGTGCCTTTCCTGTACTTGGACAGTTCTTGAACTGTGAGGCTCCTGACAATGAAGAAACATCAACGAGTCCACAAACACAATGGCACAAAACATCAAATGAGGAAGAAATAACAGAAACAAATACGTACATAAACCTGCACTGAGTGAGTCATGGTGCGGTGAGGTGTTGTTTTGGCACAAAGTGGTTGAGATGGGTTGTGCAGTCCCTGTCCTACAGTGACATGGACTATGACGTACATTTCGTCACCAGCTCAAGTCCGCGCAGACACCCGCGACGGCGCAACTCACAGATATTATTGATCACGCGTATATGTCACATCGAAAACTCATCATTAGAATCCTTTGTCCAGG